>NW_018164478.1:5574-112472 GCF_001263595.1 Phalaenopsis equestris | reverse complement strand
ATATATATATATATATATATAACGATTTACATAAAACTTTCAAATGTTACATACAAACGACTTTATCTCTACATGAATATCTATATTTGACTTTCTAAAAGTTAAAGTGATGATATTGTCTATGTGATATGAATAAATTGAGGAGTATAAATATGAAAGGCAAGTCTTAAATATGTAAATAAAAAGAAAATGGTTGCCATGTATGTATACGGCACTTTTTCTTAAGAAACAGTTTATGATTTTTTTCAAAGAGGTGAGAGGTTAGATAGCTTATAGCTCCAACTTGGGGCTATGAGTTAGAGAAGTGGGCTTAACCAAGAGCTCTACAATAATGAGATGTGTCTTGGGCTGCTATAGTTGTCTGAATAAGCAGTCTTATGCTGAAGAAGAAATTGTTATTTAAAAAGTCGCGGTGACTATTACAAAATATATAATTTTTAAGTCGGACCGTAACTTTTTAACAGTCACCCTAAGTAGCCAGATATGATGGGAAAAAACAGCTTTTAGCTATAGCTTTACGAGAATACAAACAAACCTTAGTTTTGCAAAACAAAAAAAAAACTTGAGTAGGAATTTTTAAAAAATCTTAATATTAAAAAGATGTCATTAATAAGAAATTTGAAATCTACTAAATCATCAAGCTCACGGGTAGCAAAGCCACGCTTCCAAGTGATAGACTTCTCTACAACAAAAAAACAGACAATCAGCTTCCCCGCAACAGCTTCCTGAAACAGCGCAGCTGCAGCTGAAAGTCTGGGAAACTGCAGGTGCCCAAACAGACCCTTACAATGTGATTTTTTTTAATTTGTGAATTAAAAATATTAAATTAAAAAACCTCTTTTTTTAATTTGGCCTAATATAAAAATCAAATTTTAGATGTAAGACATATAAATATATTAAAAATTGTGTGGCATGAATGTACATTTCATTATAAAAGCAGCTCTGGAAGCAAGTGGAGGGACAAACTAAGTTTGTGAATGCAGCTAAGGCGATAGACGAGGCGCACGTTGCTGATGCGGCGATGCGGCGGTCGTGAGCGAGCAAAGCCGACGCGTGGATAAGTAAAGACTAGGCCGGGCTGACATCGAGGCGATGAGGTATGATAGATTATCTTCTATTCTTCATTCCATTTATTTAACTAAATTAGTTGACCCATTTATGCCGTCGCAATTAACTGTTTTTCATATGAAAGCATATTTTATTTATTTTCAAATTATATTGATTTCCTCATTATGGGGCATTTACATACATGCCATTCTATTCCTATGTATTTGCATTCTAGGTCAAAAACTAGCAGCAGTCAACAATGGGAGAATGCCATTGGTAAAATAGCATTTTTTATAAATTTATTATTTTAGATAAATACTAAATAAATAAATAAGTTTAAATAGACAAAATCACTAAAATCACTGGCGTACGATTATTTTGTGTCGAGAATGAGTGTGTAAGGAGCAGTGACTTGAGAAAATACTTACAGTAATTTGAAGTTGCGTCGCAAGGAGCAATGAATCAAGGAAGACACAAGAGTATCGGAAGTGAGTGTACAAGAAGCAGCGACTCGAGAAAGACACATGAGTGTTGAAGGTAAGAGTGCGAGTAACAGTGGAGAAATACACATAAGTGTTGGGAGGTGAATGTGCAAGAGGAATGACTCAAGTGCAAACCATAAATATATGAAATGCAAACAAACATCCAATGGTGCGTGAATGAGAGTGCAAACACGCAGGGTGTGGTGCACAATGAAAAGTGGATGTCACGAGATGGCACGAAGTGGTGTGCAAAAGTGGGGTGTAAATGCCCATTATGAGCATATGTGGACATATGCTCACAGGAGCACAACAAAATACGTGGTGTGAATTTGTTCATGCCTCCGTGGCCATCGATCGAGTGGTGAATCGACGGTTCAGATTATTCCGACAGTGGGAGTTGTCATGGATCACTGTCAGCGAAGCGATCAGAAGACTCATCACGGATCCATGGACAAATGACTCAGATCGCTGGCATGGCTCAAGGGCGTGGCACACCGACATCTGGCGTTATCACGTTGAGAAACTTTTAGGCATTGTCACACCTAAATTGGGCATGACCACACTAAGAAAGTTTCAGGCGTGACTACGCCATAAGCAAATGTTACCAAGCCCAGAGACTTCTGAACGTGGCTACGCCCAAACGAGGCATGACCACGCCCAGAAACTTTTAGGCATGGCTACGCCCAAACGAGGCATGACCACGCCGGTCCAGTGAGGGCCAATGAGTGTGTGTTGAGTCGAACGTGGTTCGGTTGACCATAAAAATGAACTCAACACTCTGCAGCTTTATGTCACATCATGTTATTTTATCTTATGCTCTCCATATAGCTTAGTTCGGGAGTTCGGTAATTAGACAGTTTGGCTATTCGACGGAATGGTAGCCTGAAAAGTATTTTTAGGTGAATACATTTCGTTCTCATGTTCTCGTATCTCTTTGACAGACAGCTATGAAAAGAATAATATAATCAAAAACACAAATTTACGTCTTTCTTGTTTCTATAGGGCAAGCATACACTTCATTTATCATAAAAATGAATTCATTGTTATGAATTATACAATTTCGATAAAAATGAGTGGTGTATTTCATTATGTATGGACTATTCATTTATCTTGGGCTCGTAGCACCCATACAAGGAATCATCTTGGGGCTTGCACGTGTAAGTTGTTTTACAGTTCCTAGGAGTCTAATAGGTGCCACTTAGGCTTTTTCTTTTTTTAGGACATATTTTAAAAATATAAAAAAATATTTTTTTTTATTACATATACATCATTTTTTCAAAACCTATTTTGAAACTATTTGCATCTCTAGCTTAAACCATACATGACGTCAAACCTTTCAAAAGTTCTGTTCATATAGAAGTTGCATCTAGTGGCACCTCTTAGAATCCTTGAATCTTAGGTTATACACAAGCCTTTTGCCTACACCTGCATTGCACACACTTAGATGATGTGATTAGGAGAATCTATGCTAGATGGTGTGCTAGGCTAGGACTAGGGTGTTAGGTAGTCTTTTTTGATATCTTGGTTATAGTTCTCTGCTAGAGTGGTTGTTGGCCAAACATCACTTTTTTGTTGCTTTGTGTGTTTACTGGGTGTAAGACTTGCACATTGGTATATTTAGGGGCGGTCTTCTTACACGTTGTTAGGTCTAGCAAGGGAGCTGTAATGATTTACACTAATGCATTTTCTGTAGGTGTTGTTAAGCTCTCCTCCCGTCGAACATGCTCTATTTCACGTTCATGTTATAACTTGTACTCACCCCTCTATTTTGCAGGTCAAGTTTTTTTTTATTATTATTTTACCATGTACTTTTTACTGTACTTATATAGTGTTTGTATTAGAAATAAGATATATGTAAGGGTTCTGAGGTGCCAAACTGGTGAAATCACATGATGGAGACTAGGAGTTGCAGGCTTGTGTCACGTATCTTACTTCTAATTCTCTTTGATGTATATAACTAGGTCCAGGCTTGTATATGCAGTGTCTAACCGCCTTTTTTTCTGGGATATATTATATACCCAACAGTCTTTTCATATTATTTTTTGCTTGCTTTACATTATTTGTGCAGTGTGATTAACTTGGCTTCACCCTTTCTTACCTTATAGATTGTCTCGGAATCATGCATATAATTTAGACTCTTTCGGACCTAAAATTATAAACTCTCTATAAAATTCAAATAAAATTTTAAGACTAATTAAAATTTAAGATTAAAATATTTAAAGATTTTCAAAAATCTATTTTTTTGTATGGCCTTCAGGCCAGATTTTAAACGAGTTGCATAGCATTAGCATAACCCAAGTCGTATCTAATAGGGTCTTCATACTTAGGACTATATTACTGCAGCATTTGCATGTCTCAAGGAGAATTCCCTATGCTTCTTTAAACCACCTGACTTGGCATAGATTTCTACTTAGGTGATCGTCTAGTGTGCTTATAATGTTAGAAACATTCTTGGCCCAAACGGGGATTAGGTCCTTTGTGATTGTGTTCTCAGTTTTGTTGTTGGACCTCTCTTTTTTTTCCACTCCAACGGCTTCCTCGCCACTTTGGCAAGTACAATCCCATGTATAATGTTCACCTACATAAGGTTATAAGATTTAGAGTTTCTTTTTCTTGACCTTAGGGCTACCGATGTCCCCTTGAATGATGCAGTTCACAGATTGATGACAAGTGATCTTCGACTACCTTCACAACCAAGTAAACTTGAGGCCCTAATAGCTCTGGATAATAGATCTGTGGTATCCTGACCCAACTATCTCTACCTGATTGGGATTACTCAACATCTCCTTTGTGTACCGCCATTTGAGCTCTGTTGCTCCCTTTGAAACTTCATCAATGTCAATGTGTAGGCCCCAATTATAGATAGGTTGTTGTCCATTTGTGATACGATGATTCACCCTCTTTTCTTATTGTCCGGTTAGGCCTTAAAAGAATAGTGTTGACCCTATGAGTTGACATGACTATGTAATAGGCCTCGATTGTCGATAAACCTGTTTGGGTTGTGAGTGATTCACTTTCTTCCCTGTGGCTTAGAGAGAGCTTTAAAAGCGTTAGGAGGCTTCGATGAGATGAGTGTCCTTTGTGATACCCTTTACTAATCATTATAAAAGTGTAAGCAAGATCCATTTAATCAAGAGTGTTCTTAGGCATTCCCCAAGATGTAATCAACCAAAGAGATACGTTCCTTTGGGAGTTGCTCTTAACCTCAGAACAAGCATACACGCTTGACTCTCTGGTAGTAGGTTGCTTTCGTAGGGTCTTCTTCACGGATATGTTTTCAAGACTTTTTAAATCCTATCTTGTTCAGATGTACGCCCTTGAGCTATCACGCAAAGTCTACTTTACGAAAGTTTTCCACATTCTTTGTCTTACTCGTCTACCTTTGTTGTATGTTCTTATTTTTCAATTCCTCCTTTTTCCAGATCATTCATATGATCCGGAAGAGAGATTTACTCATACAAGGGAATTATAAGACGATAAACAAGCTGATGATTCCTAAAAAAATAAAAAAAGAAAAAGAACAAAAACAAGGAAAGACTTAATAAGGGTCAAGAGAGGGGGCAGAACTCTCTCTTCCCATGGGCTTCTCCTTGTTTCTCTTATTTTCTCGATCTTCTCCTCAATGCCAGTGTAGTTGGCATAACCTACATTAAATGAAAAAATGATGAGATCATATTGGTTGTTAAAGGAGAATGAGGAGACCATTATAATGGAGGAATCAATTGTAAGAGGACTAAAGAACAACAAAAGACGGGTTGGAAGACGTGACTAAGAGAGAATGTGAATGTGAGAGGTGAGGGGATTGGTGCTAGATTAAAGATTTTTATGTCATATTAGAAATATAATGAAGCCATATTTTTTTTAATTGATTCTAATGCAATAGATGAGAGAAAAGAAAATATAATAAAAAATGTTCTCAATTGTCAAGATACTTTACAATAATAATAGATGTAAATTTCTCAATAGACATTTATAATATGTGATGATGTAAATGTAATTATACTACATAGCACAGTGTCATAGTTGTCTCTATTGAACCTACCATGTTCACTTGAAATTATACTATGATAACCTAGCTATATGCCATAGCTCTTTTCGTGGAGAATCTATAACATTCATAATTCATGTGTGTTCCTATCAACTTTAATGTTTTTGGCTTTGTCTTTCCAAATTATTGATTCTATCTTGTACTAAAATTCCCTTAAATGATTGAAAGTGGATATAAATGCTGTACATATTTAATTTTTTTTGTTTATGAACCAATTATAAATTATATGTTAAAATTGATATGTATAAGATATTTTTATCATAATACAATATTTTTTTAATAATTTTTTCATATTTTTAGAAAAAAAGAAAAGTCCAATAATTTCATAAGTTAATAACACTTATTTATTTATTTTATTTTATTTATGCACTTTTTTTTTTCTTTATCTTAACTAACCTTTTTTTTTTCATGTAATGTTTAATAAATATATATGTTTATTGCCGAGAAAATATTAATAATAATAAATACTCCTATTAAAAATTAGGAGTACTAAAAATTATTTCATATATATATATATAGCGAGCGTGGCGGCCTCCGGCTTTCAGTGGAGGAGAGGTTCCTAAGAATTGATTGCATGAAGAAGATATTGAGGTGAGGCCACGTTTGTTTGACGAGGAAGTAACGTGGCTTGTAATGTAAGGAGAGATTCTTCTCATAATATTTATATTTTTTATATATTTATATGTGAGAGAGACACAAAGAGAGATGCAGAGTAAAATGAACAAGAATTAGCCTTGTCAGATAAAATAATTTTTCTTTTTATAGGGGAGGTGGTATGTTACATGTTCGCTCTTGCTTTACTGTAGGGTTACGATGTATTTTAGATATTTTACATTTATGGGTCTGCGGCTCTATGGTGGGTCTTGGTTTCACAAGACTTGCTCGTCCAACTGTGCTGAATTGGGGTTGCCTGCTAACCATTGATGGTCTTCGGATCGGCAAGACGGGCTCGATCGACTTGGTTTCGTCGATCGATTATTCTGGTCTGGTTGTTCACAGTTGATTCCTGAATGAAGAGCTCCTGTCGGCAGAATGAGACTAGATTGTCGGGTTGATGGTGAATCAATGTAATATGATAAATAGCTCATTTCTTGAATTAGAGAGGGACTTTCAAGATGTTAGTCGGTTATGTTACTGTCAATCCATGACCCCTGATTAGAAATCTCAGGGGCCTCCATCAAACTGTTGTCGATATTGAACTTTTCCATTGAGTCAGTTGCAATGATTGGTAGATCGACGCCTCTACTCAGCTTGATTAGCCATAGTTCTTAGTTCATATGGTCTACACTCGGTTGACCTCCAACCCTAGTTCAAGGGGTTACACCCGGTCAAGTAAGTGGGTTCTTCAATCTCTCACCATTAAGCCTCCTTAGTTGTACTTTAGGCCGTTGGATCTTCTCGAGATTTGTGTTGGCAAATTCCGGATGTATAATCATTTTTAATACAAATAAAATAAAGTTCATAAGAAAAGTATACGATTGTTTGTATTTTGACTGAATAAATCATATGTTTATTTCAAAGTATAAAATAAAAACTATATAACCTATATTATTTAACTCGCTCAATACATATTCAGTATTTAACTGTTTGTAAAAAATCATGATCATCATGCACGAAATATCGTTTTCAGGTGGTGCGCTACGCGTAAAGTAAGAGTTGTTGAATTTCTATGATGTAAATAGCTTAAATGAAGAAAAGGATGCGTATAAGTATGGATTTGTTAGATCAATAAATAATAAAAACGACATTTACATGTTGCGAGTTGGTTTCAATGCACCTAAGCTTCTAATATTTTAATATATGATGAGTAATAAACCTATTTTCTTAAAGTTATTTTTATAATTTATATATAATATTAAATTATAATTTATTACTATCAAATAATATATCATATAAATATAGATCATTTGATATGTTACTTGTTGAATGGCAAACATGTTTGTCTGTGAACATCAACAATGAGTTAAACGGCTATGTTTGAATTTGATTGAGATTGTGACTACAAATGTGTTGGTCTGACCAGAGGTAGTTTATTAAAATTTAATTGATTACCGCACATTAAAAGCTTATTAAACTTAGAATATATTATCAGCTTTGCAAATCTTTTGTCAAGTGTTGAATCCAAAAATGTTTGTGAATCGCACTGAATAGAGCGTGATAGAAGAGTGGAAAAAGTAGATAGAGACAATG
This sequence comes from Phalaenopsis equestris, assembly GCF_001263595.1. Lineage (NCBI taxonomy): Eukaryota > Viridiplantae > Streptophyta > Magnoliopsida > Asparagales > Orchidaceae > Phalaenopsis > Phalaenopsis equestris. The sequence continues at coordinate 104,705 of NW_018164478.1, read as the reverse complement.
GGGTGATTCCATTATTTGATCTCATGTATCCAAAAAGAATAGTAAAATGAGGAACTCTTCAATAAATCATTCTCCTATAAATAGAAGATTTAGGGAAGCAACAATTTTATATTGTTGCCCATGCCCGAATGGGTCTACACTATGGTGTTTTTGGCAATCGACAAGTGATCACTCATCTTGTAGTTGTTTTTCTGGCTCTATCGGCATAGCTGAGTTGGCCTGGTTCAGTCGACTTAGTTGAGTTGGCCTAGCTTGAACGGCTTATTTTGATTATTTTTTTTTCAAAAATCTTATCTCTGACAAGAAGTTTTGGCCTATATGGGGTGGTCGAAGATATTTGCGAGACTGGCCCTTTCTTCAAGTAGACCCTTCTATGGGTTAGATCTCTGTAATATAGATTGGCTTCCTCTGAGTTGAAGACTTGATAAGTTCCCATATGAGTTGCTCCGACTACATCAATTATTGATTCTCCCGTCAACTTCTAACTTTGTAAGCTCGGTCGGCTCCATGGGCCCCATGATCTCTTTGATGAGATCTTTATTTATCATGTTTCTTTCTTTTTGACTGTCAGACCCAAGAGAGTTCAGTATTGACATCTTTTTTATGTACAACAATAATTTCTTTTTGTCATCATTTTTTTTTATGGATGAAAGGGAAAGAAACCAATGAAAGGTCTGTTTGGGGCAACTGTAGCTTATTTAAAAGTTGTTGCGGATAAGCTAGTATTTTTTTTTTTCTTTTTTTTTTGCAGTTTTGAAATAGTTGTGCTGCAACTGTTTCTGAAAAAATTATTTTTCTGCCCATGTACTATAGTGTTTTTATTACATAACTGTTCATATTAGCATATTCTATACTTGAAAGCAAATATTCAGTTCGAACTTTACAAAATAAAAATAGATACTTAACTAAACAGTGAGTAAAATGACATTCAAAAATTTTTTAAAAAAACTATTACAATATCAATTAATAATATGATAATATTATTTTTAAAATGCACCTTGTTTATATCACGAGATAAGTCATCCTTCAACGAAACTCTCTACGCTCGTTCACTATCGGTGTTAGAATTCACTAACTCATTCACCCACCTCAAGAAGTCACAACATTCTGCTCTGCTCCTCGGATACATGTAAAACTGTCTCTCATAGCTTTGTGGCTGTAGCGAAGTAAGCAAGGAACATTGTAATCTGCAGTAGCAGTACAATGCTCTATAGATATCAGGAATCCTCAACCTCATCTTTCTTGAAGGCTTAAAATCACAAAACATAGACCCTTAGATGCAACATTAGTGGAAATGAATAGCAGAAGTAATCAATTAAAGTTTTATGCATTTATGAGGTCTTAGAGAACAGCATGGCACACCGAACAACACCATAATTTCCACATGCCAACAACCACATCCCAAATGTGAGAACATAAGGGGTAAAGTTGGTGGGGGTACCGTATGTCGTACGATATGCCCATAAAGCTTCTAAGAGTTTCTCATATCATTCCTTTTTGTTAGCAAGAAGGATTTTTTTTCATGAGATTTACCAAAGTCTTATTGAAAACTTTGGACAAACCATTAGCTCTCAGATAATATATTACGAAATATCATTAATTGATTTGGTGACGACGAGCGAATCGATTAATCTTTGTGTTTTTGAAAGTCAACTTGTTATAAAAAATGATACGGTGCAACACACCAAATCGGTACATGATATTATTTTAAAGAAAATATAACACATTTTTGGCCTTGACCTCCATCACAGGGATGTCTTCCGCTTAATTAGAGTAGTCGATGGCTGCTAAAATAAAATTAAGTCTCTTAGAGAATGGAAGTTCGATGGGCCCCATTATATCAGTTCCCCAAGCGTCGAAGGGCCAAGATGCCACTGTTGGATGTAAAGCATTTGAGGGCTAGTGAAGTACTAGACTGAACACCTGCAATGATGATACCGTTTGGCATAATCTATGCATCAAGGATCATCTAAGGCCAATAATATCCAAGCCTAATGATTTTGACTTTCATCCTAAGGCTCAACTGATGAGATTACTTCTACTATTCATTTCCTCATGCCACACCAAACAACACCGTAATTTTTCTATGTCAACAACCACAACACAAAGAAATCAAGACATCCTCTAATTTCTCATTATTTCCAAGAAAATTTTTGCATGCCACTAAAATCACAAAACAATTATTTCCACATAGCAAGCAAAAGTGTAAAATCAACATCACAACGCAACCATCCTCCAATCCATCAACGTAATAGCATGTCAAGAAAAACTACAAAATCAACATCAGAACACCTTCCCCATGCCCTCAACCGAGAAAAAACACAGAGAATACCTTATGGTAACAAACAACGAAGGATCCAAACAGAGCCGAAGAACATAGGGCAGAGGGATAGGAGAGGAAAGGTAGGCTTACTACAACAACCACTGGAACCAAAGGGCAGGTTTGTAACCAACCCTAGCCACCAAAGCCATGGATGGGAGAGTCGAAACCAACAACAACCACAACAACCACTACATGGCCAAAACCAACAAAGACCACAAAAGAAAGGCCAACTCTAGCCACCAAAGCCAGCCCTAGCCACATCGACAAAGAAAAGAGGGAGAAGGGAGAAGAAAGGCCAACTCACAACAACCAACAACCACAAAAAAACCTAACCCTAACCATCGGAGCCACATAAAGGAGAAAGGGGCACACGAGAGCACAGAGAGCAAACGCAATGGTAGAAAAAGAAAAAGTATCGCGAATAAACACGGGCCGCGTGGTCTTATCCTCAAGTCGCGTTTAATTAACTTTTCTAAAAACGCATTACAACCGAGATTTCCAAACATGCATAACTTACATTCTCCCCATCACATCGCTGCTTTTAAGCCGCGCCAAATGCGCCCGAAGATGTGCCCAAATAAAGAACTCGACATACCATCGGCAACCACAACAGCAGAAAATGTTTAATTTCTCTTTATTATTACTTGTCGTATTGTGCTATATTATTTTAAGCTGGTGCTGTAAATAAGACGAGTAATATTACAATCTCTAATTTTGTTAGAGTTGTATTTATATGATGAAAAGCTATATATTATTGCAATATATGAACGATTAAATGGCTGAAATAAATACGAACTAGTTAATTAATTAATTAATTACTTAATTAATTTACACTTCTAAATTTTACGAAATAATTTTCAAGAAGGTAATTAAACTCTTCCTTAGAAAATTATTCTGCTTTTTATTAAAAAAAAAAATTAAAGCGGTCTCGTTCAAATGGTGCTAATTTTATCCGAAATTTCATCATTATATTAGATTTTGCTACATCAATAAAGGATTTTTATGCTAATTACATGATTCAAAATTTCATCATTGCTAATTGACTAGATCGAAATTAATTAATTAACTGAGTGAACCTAATCCAGATTAGAAGGATGTGGACGATAATCCATAATCCATTATAGGCTTACGAATTAGTATGGCCCACTTAGTGTAAGCAGACATGCTTCATGATATTTTATTTTATTTTAATGTATAAAAATAATGTTAAGATATCTCTTAAATATATTAAATTTGCTTTGAGATTAGTAACATGCATTCAAAATTTTGCTTGCACTCTTCTCTAATCAACCTAATGATTTTTAAACCCATTATCGCTAAAATGTACATGAAAATGTCCCAAGTTTTTTTTTTTTTATTTTTTTTTATTTTTTTTTTACATTGGAATCATCTTATTATTAAGTCTCATATTGAATTTTAGCCCATCGTTCCTATTAAAGAAATTATTTCGTACTAACACCAGCATTGTCGTTGGAGAACAGTTCATGTTCAGTTTGTTAAGTGGTTTGTGTTCAAATTATTCGGTGAGTAAATGAGTTCATAAATTTTTTAAGCTCTAATTATAAATTAACCGAACACAAATAACTTTTGGTTGCAATTTCTTCAGCGTGTTTTAGCTCAAACTAAAGAATAAAAGAGTCCAACCGCATTCTCTGACACTTTGGTTGACATTTGTAAAGTCAGACACATGAGGTTGGTCGGTGCTCATATCATAATCTCTGGCCAATATTTTTAACATACATATATATATATATATATATATATATACATTCAAAAGAATTTGAGTACCACACCCTACACTTGAGAGGAATCGAACCCTAGACGAAAGGTGACTTACAACTGACAAGAAGATGCCCAACCAACTGATCTGAGTATGTGTCTTCATAACATCAGCTATGATCATGTGATTTTGCGCCTTCTATTGCACAGAATTGGTGCAGGTTCGAATCCAAGACGTTACATCTATATTTTTCTAATTAAATTAAAGGATCCAATTTCAACTCGAACATGAACAATAATATATAAATCAAATAGAATAATAACACACTATTCACGAGCAAAATAGATAAATAAAAAAATGTGATCTATAGGCTTGAGCCGTTTGACAATTGAATCAATTTAATAATATTTGAATTTTTTTTTTAGTTAGAAAACTAGATTTATATTGCAATGTGTTATGGTATAGCTCATATATCATATAGGGACACACGCTGGAATGAAGCAGAGCATAGCAGAGCGAATCGGAAGAATCTGTTCAAATCGGGAAATTATGTTATGTGGGTTGGGGATGCTGGGTCAACGCCCCGCTATACGGTACATGGGTAATTTGGTAATTACATATTGTACTGTATGGTTTACTCTAGGATTATAAATAAACATGTTTGTAATTTTATGCCTTTGAGAGAGCTGAATATTGTATTATGTACTATTTTCTGAATATTGCAAAGGAAGTCGCCGCTCTGCTCCCGATGACGTAGGAATCTTTGCCGAACCTCGTTAAATCTCGGTGTGTTCTTTTAGATTTTTGTGGTTATTATTTTTATTCGCCCTAATTTCTCAACACAATGTAGTGTCATATTTGCAAGCATTCAATACTTGACTTGATCAGCCAATTCATTCAAAAAAATTGAAAGATATCAGATAGAATTATATTATGCGTTCTAATTTATTTTGATAACAGCATAAATCTGATATCTATTATAAAGTCTACTATAATAGAATGTTATTCTTATATACATATCTATCCATCTATATATATCTATATATATATATATATATATAATAAATGCGATAACAGATTTCTAGCGTCTCAATAACATAAATTTTAGTGCTGTCAGCCATTTCTATTGATTGTTAGGGTCTTATAAATGGATTGTCACAATCATTCAAACAAAATATCAGTACATAAGAGAATGTAATGAAATTAGTGCAAGTATTTGAGAGAGAATGAATGAACTTTTTTATCGGATGAAGTGTCTCATTTTTATAATGGTTTAGGAATTAATGTTCTAGATATTAACTGAATTTTCAAGAATAATCGTCGGTCTAACATAGAGAGACAAAAAAATGACAAATTTACATTATTATCGTATTAGAGTTGTTTTATATTATGATAGATATGCAACTTCAAGAATTGAATAATTGTTTCTTCGAAGCAAGTACTGTGTTACTTCTTTGTGTGACCTGTTTTAGCCCAATTGATTCATTCTCTATTTTTGATAAGGGGGAATTGATTCTTCTTGCAAAATTATATCTGTATGATTTTTCTATTATTGAGATTCTGACACTTGAACATCAACTATCTACTTATATTATTGATGTGTGCAGTAGTGTTGATTTCTCAACTTTAAATGTTATTGTTTATTTTGCAAAACAGTAAGTTTAGACAAAGAAAATAGTGTGTATCCCTTAATTTATAGACTTATTATTTTGACATTAACTTCATTAATTGCTGTTGAAACAGTTATAAGAACATTCTCCGCAATGAAGATTGCCAAAAATCATTTGAGTTGTTGAATGAGTGATGTCAGACTTAAAAACTATCTCATACCGTACATTGAAAAGAAGTTTTTGATTTTGCTCTCAAGGAAATTATTATGCTATATTATCAAAACATAAAAAATAAATTCCATTATAAAATAATGATTACAGTTGCAAATCACTTATCTCACAGTCGAGAAAAGGTTATAAGGTCTCATAAGTTACAATGGTGACGTGCGGATGAACTTGTTGCACGGAATGGGGCAGCAAACGATATTGATCAAAGACAATCGACAACTGCTAGTCGACACTGGTTTGCGATGGTCGACGACAGTCGATGATGATTTACATTGATTGATAGTGGTCAACGATGGTCGGCGAAGTTCGACGGTGGTAAAAGTGACGTTTTACTTCGGTTCATTCTCAAAGTTTCAAGCAATTCCTCAAGCCCCAAACTCTCATTCCCTCACATGAGAAGGGTGAGACTATTCATAGAGCTCTGGTGCAATTAACGCATGAATATGAACCACTTTGTTCAGACGGTTCAGAAGGCTTTCCTCGATCTGATGAAGTTTAATGAACGTTTGAGTGTCTTAACATTACCAGAGTTGAGTGATCTTGGTCTCATTGAGATTCATCTCCTCGAGATGCTCTATTCGACTATGAACTCATTGATTTCTGCATCCATTTGACCTTCTAAATGTATTTGAAAAACTTTCAAAAGTGATTTAATAGCTTGATTTGATTCAAATTTGACCAATTTTGATATCATTCGGTCTGTCTCATCAAGTCAGTCAGTTTAACTATAATTTTGTTGAAATCAGAGTTTTGGTTGACTCTTATCAAATTTGAAAATTCTTTGCTCAAAAGGATGCTTTGAGATCCGTGTTATGCCTTAGGAATTGTGTGGGATGATGGAGATTTGTCAGAGGAGTATCATTATTAAAAAATGAAGCGTCTAAATATAAAGTTATTAAAAATCTTAAAATTCTCTCTCTCTCATCAATTCATTTTTTATATTTATTACTTAATTCTTATCAAATTTAATAAAATTTCTTGAATTGTAATCCTCAGATCAAATAAGGGGACAAATCTAGGTTCCATTCAATTATAACCCCCACCTTCCATTGAGATTATTAATGTTGGGCATATATTCTTATTATGTCTAGGAATGAAGAGGTGTGTAAGCCTCTTTTGCATCTTCTTTTGGGCATATCTAATCTGAGTTAATAAGATTCAGTAATCTACTTTCATTCAAACTCTTCAAGGATAGACTCCATCTTGCATACCACTTGGTAACATCGTTACATGTGGCTACTTTTTTGTAATCATATATTTGATTACCATTTTAAGCCTCCAATTCCTTTTTTTTTAAGGATCTTAGCCTACAACTTTGTGAGTCAAATTAGGTGTGCGGGTTGGGTTCAGGACCATCCCAAAATTGTTTAGCTCGAGTATTTAATAGGTTAGAAAGTCTAATCTGAATCCAGCACATCTGCAACCTGACTAACCTTGGCTCGACTCACATAACCATTTAACATATACATAATAACTATCTAGGCCAAGTTTAAGTAAAATTTGGGTTGATATTTTTGGTTGATTTTGGGATAGCAAGTTAAATTTAGTTTGACAGGTCGACAAAAAATCGATCAAAAAAATTAAATGTGATGGGATTTTTGGCCCCAAACCGACCCAGAAATTAATCAAGTCAAACTAAACATGGATTTTTTTAGCCAAAATCGAATTGAATTGATGCTTTAGGTCAATTTCTAGCACTATTGCCAAGAACCCTCATAGCCGGAGTTTCTTTCCTGCTCATTTTGTTGTTGGGCAAGTTGGTTATTTAATTTGCTAGTTTGTGAGATTTTTTCATAATATATGAAATTTTAAATTTTTATTAAAAAAATATTAAATTAAAATATTATATTTGAAGTTTAATTTTTGATTCATTTATAACATCACAATTATTTATAGTGTTGATTAAAAACTTAAAAATTCAATTAGATAATTTTACACAACGCAATCTAATATGCCAGTTCAATGATCTAACTGCCTGTTCTAACAAATTCCCAATGGTTTGATGTTGGGAGGATTTCCACCGGCTAACTGAACCAACAAAATAATCGATTAACGGTTGATCCAATAGTATCAATCGGTCCGACCTGATTTTAAGAAGGCTGATTTTAACTCTACTCTCTCTCTCTCTCTCTCTCTCTCTCTCTCTCTCTCTCTCTCTCTCTCTCTCTCTCTCTCTCTCTCTCTCTCTCTCTCTCTCTCTCTCTCTCTCTCTCTCTCTCTCTCTCTCTCTCTCTCTCTTTCTCCCCCAACACATGATGAATGGTAGCAATATTTAGTGAATAAAATGAAATGAAAGTATCGATCAATCATACTAGGTTTAGCACATCATATCAAAATCTTTTAACATGATCTTATGCACAGTCAAAAATCATAAAGCAAAACAACCCGAAAAGTATTGCGGCACTCAAACCAAAACATCATTTAATCATATAAATACAATCTATTTTAAAAAAACTCCTAAAAAAGCTCAATGTTTGTGAGTGCACAATATGAGACCACCTAACTGCACATGTATTTATATTTTTATGTTATAGCGGGCCAAAATTGGGCTTCATTACGCGTGCACACACTGGACTTATATTGCAGCCCATCGTGTCTGGCCCTTTTTATAAAAAGGAATTTTCAACAACATATCCCACAATTTCTACTTATCTACATATCTTTGCATGAAAAACAGTATTTTACTTTTAAAAAAAAGTGATTAATAGTAGTACTTTAAATGTATTATTAAATATTGAAATTTTTTATTGAAACTTTGGGTTGAAATTTTGGGTGTGATAATAAATAAATATATATTTTTTAAGGAAAATGGCACATTCATTATCTATTAGAAAATTGGAAGCAATAATCTTGCAAATTTGGTGTTATATATAATTAAGTATGAATATTAAGTAAAATAAATACAAATGACGATACAAATAAAAGGAGATGAAGAAGATAAGTAGCATGGAAAAAGGCTTTCATAAATTATATTTAATGCTCATATAATAATCAAACATTTGAAAAATGTAATTCATAAATATAAAATGGGCTCTTTAAATGCTTAACATCCGAAACATTGTTATGTACGAAGCTATGATGATTATTAACTTGCCCCTCTGTCATTCGATTGAGGATGTTAATATGCATGCTATTGTGATTCTTATAGTAAACAATGAATTGAAAAATAATTCTTTCAATATAAAATCTCATTCTCTAGCTACACGCATCATTAACATCAATCTCAAAGGTACTAAAATATATTTGCTAGACTGATTCAAATATCTAACAATAATGATCCATCAATTCTCCTCTGGGGCGTGATAATTTTGAATTGTTTATCTTCTCTTTAATCAATCATTTAGTTAAGAATATTACTACCAAATGTATGACTGTAACAAAACTCTGACTGAACACAATTATAGCCACTTGTACTAAAATCAACTGGTTTGACTATATATAGCCCATTGCCATGAAAAAATAGCTAAGCATTCTTTTATATTTTGGAACCATCTTCTTGTTTATGGTGTATGGTATTAGTCTTTCTGGTATCAGAGACAAGTTGTCCAAGCATATTCAAGCAAATCAAGAGAATCTTCAATTATTTTCCTCCCCAACTTCAGCTACATTGCTTCTACCTTCATTCATATTTCATCCATTGCTTCAATTCCCATATACTAAACTTCTGCTCATAATCCAATTTTTGGTTCTTTGGTAAATAATTTTAGATCCAAATAAGCCTCATTTAATCCATGTCAAGAAGTTTCATACCTCTGTTCATATGTTCTACAGTTCATACTACTTGCAGACTCCAAATCCTCGGATATACAAGGACTATCGACCCTATAACCCGATCATCCATGGAAACTCCACCTCCAATCAATTTTTTTAGGAATCAGCTATCAATTCATAATTAGTACAGAAAATCTTCACAACCACTAATTTTCTTGGCTTCTTAGATAGCAGCAATACTCACACCTGATTTATTTATCAACACATTAGATTCCCCAACACTCAACACACAATACTTTACTTGGCACTTGATAAATAAAATTTGACTAACTCAGTCAAAAAAATTGCAATCGACTAAAAATTCTCAACTTATACAACTTAAGAATGAACTACATCATATAATAATGAAAAACCAACAATGACCCAATACATATACTCCATTAAGACTCTTGTAGATAACATCATCGCTATAGTTGAACAAAGTGATCGAGAGGAAATTATCAACTATATACTCAATAAGAAATCATGAACATGCATAGCATTATAACAGCCATCAGACTCAACTTCAACCCATTGATCTAGATAGTTTTTATTCTCTACTTTATAGCAGAAAAAACTAATCTCACTAATGACACATTGAAATTGGATGTTTCACCCAATTTTTAATGAGCCCTTCAAACCACAAGGAGATGCTTCAACAATTCTCAATGAAGTCATGGTAGTAACTAACCTAACTCCACCTCACATGAAAGAGGAGGATGTCAAACCTTCAAGTATACCATAGTGTGGCAAATCTACAACAAGATGGGACTTTCAACATTCCCATGTTCATGCTGAGCCAATTTGGAGTATACTCGTAGCAATCAAGAACTAAATGCAGCTACATCAAATTGGATCTTGGATTCATGGGCTACGACACATCTTACATCTAAATTAGACCATTTTTAATTGGCTATACCTACAAACGTGAATGTATAGTTACTGGTACGGAATAATCAATTATTCAAAGTTCAACAAACTAGCGATAGAATTCTACTAACACCAATACACAAGCTTTTACTTCCATAAATCAAGAACACTCCTTTTTTGTCTTACAACATACTTTCAATCTACAGGTTAACACAAGATAATAATATAGGTATATTATATTATTTCATTAGATTTCCATAATTGATGCACAGGCCCATCAACCACTGCTTAAAGGTCATAGTTCGAAGAGCTTATACTAGATCACAACAGCTTGTAAAGGTCAATTTCTACTTCAACATAAACACATATGCTATGACAACATGCCTTAGACATCCAAGTCAATTCCTACATATTATGCTCAAATTAAACTCATCTTTAGGAATATTAACTAGAACAACATGTTGTAATAGTGCAATATAAGTAAAATTAATAAACAACCTTTGATCAAAACTTTCTCACATAAACATTTTTATTTTCAACTTAATCATATGGATATATGAGGTTCATCCCCAATTGTTTTTCATCAAGCATTTCAATATTGTATTTTATTCATTGATGATGTTATAAAGTTTACTTGGGTATTTCCTATGACAACAATAACTAAAACAACATATAAATGTATTTCTTTTCTCAAGATGGTTAAGACATAATTTCACATGACCATTGACATTTTGAGGTTTAATGGAGAAGGTGAATTTAATAACACCATCCTTAACAACTTCTTCTCTGATAATAATATCATACACCAAAACCTGTCATATCCATGTACCCCATAATAGAATGGCATTACAGAGCAAAAGCATCATCATTTGATAAAAATTACATGCACTCTTCTCTTTGAAGCTTATCTACTACTTAACTTCTTAACGTGACATATCTTATAAATCAAATGCCTTCTAAGAATACCAAACATTATCTCCATATGAACTGGTGCATATCACAAACCCACATATTCACAACTTTGAGAGGAGAGATAACTCATATATCCACCATATGCTTCTTCTTTAGCATGAGTTTACTTATTACAAAACCAAACTACTACTACTACTAATAGTAATAATAATAATAATCTTGTCCTAAAGGGCACTACATTGCGAAAAAAATTTGATATTAAGGTGAATTAAGGGTAAAAGAAATAACCAAATTAATTTTTTGGGCCTTCTTTAGAGAATAAGATGACTTTGATATGTAAATTACAACATTCTAAGAGAGGTAAGCCCACAAGTTTTTTCTCATGCCTTATATTAATATTTTTGCATGTATTATTTTTTATCAAATTTTATTCAATATCGGTATCAATGGAAAATAATAGCAAATAACTATTTTTGTCTTGCCACAGAAGGAATGTGGGAAAATGTTTATAAATTAGGCGATTATATATTATTAAATTACTACGTGGAGAATTCAAGCATAAAAAATACTTTACTTCATAAATGTAAGGCAGATAATTATTACAAATATTAAAATTCACTTGATTTTTGCGAGAATTTTAATTAGTTCATAATTGAATACTTTTTTTCTGCCAATAGATAGTTGTGGTGTGTCATCAATAAATTTTTACGATAAACACAAATCTTGGTGCATTTTTATTAAAAAAAAAATCTTTCAATTTCAAATTCATAATCATCCAAGCTCCGTTTTCATCAAATTTATAATCATATCGAGTGTCTTAACAAGACGGGCCTAATGACTCTATGAATTGGTTCAAACTAGGTACAATCAAGTTCAGATGATGTCTTTGAAGCAAATTTGAAGGCTTTAGAACATTAATTGAATAGTCAAATAAACTACAAATGTGTCATATTTATAGTCAAACCAAACAGCTCGACGACAGGAATCCAACGTGCCTAAGATAGCTCAATTCAAACTTTATTAAGGCACACAAATTCTTAAAAAAGTACCTATCCTCAAGGGGGATCAACATGAATTGTTTAATTAGCTGGTTAGAGAAGTTTTGTGTCAAAAGGCCGAAAACCCTCCTCAAAAAACTATAAATAGGTCATCTCTCTTCAGTCAATGATAGGGAGGAGAAGAGAAGAGAGAGAAGTGAAATTCTAGAGGCTTTTTTTTATGAAAAGAAGACTTGACGAGTAACCAGCGGTCTCCACAGTCGCCAACCACCATCGACCATCGGCATCCATAGCTACTGACCATCATTGGCCATCTCCCACAATCACCACTTACCACTGTCTAGCACCGATTATTAAAAACCACCGACCATCAGGGACCACTAGTTATAACAGTTGTAGCCAGACTACAGCTGTTGTTGAATTTTCTAAAACTTGTATTTTTTTTAGCTATAAAAACATTGGTGTAGCTTTTAATATAAAGTTGTAAGCCCGTTCTCCTTGTCATGAGAGGGACATACCCATGTACTTACAAACATCTAGTGAATTAATTTGACTTGGCTAGACCCCGTGTATTTTTCCATATAAAAAATTTGTTTCCCTTTATTATATTTTCTTACCTATGTGTGTTGAATTTTAGTACAACCCTACGATAGTAAATCATAAAATCTTAGCATGTCCCCCGCCTACATATAAAAATTGAGCAAAAATTTAAGAGTATAAATTGGACGATCAAGGCATTTAATTTTTTTCTTTTTGTAAATTTTATAAAACTCCTAAAAACATTTTTCAAAGTTAAAAATAAAATTAATATTAAATTATTATTAAAGCATTTAAATTTATGAAGGAAATTTTTTTTAATATATTATACCATATTAAAAACTTTAATAAAAATTTAAGAACAGCAAGTACCCCTCCTCCCCTCCAGCTATCTTACTACTTCCACCATTTGATGAAATTCTGCAGCTAACACAGCAAAATCAAAAACTCCTTTCAACCAATTCATTTTCTTTCCCATCCAACATAAATCCCCTCCCCAACCAAATCATTTTCCTCTGAAATTGACCCAAAAAAATTCCACTTTTGAATCTCTAAGCAGCAGGTCATGATGCAGATGTCAAATACTTCTAGTTTTCCATGCTGTAATTATGAATACAGAAAGCAATTTGGAGAAAATATGCACAAAACAATTAGCCCAAGAACATCATGCATTAGCCCACATGCACAGCCAATAAAGAATCATAGCTTATATTTAATACTATTTGATTAAATAAACTTTTGCAAATTTCCCCTCTAATTAAGCTCAACAAATTCTCACTCTGCTCCCATCCACAGAAACTAATTACTGCAAAAAAAAAAAAAAAAAAAAAAAAAAAAAAGTGGGGAAGTGAATCTGTAATCTTATTAAACTCAAAGCTTTCAATTTGTAACAGAGACATGAGAATAGTTGGATAACAGTGGGGGGATCTTGCAAAATAAACATTAAAAAGAAAACAATAATTCAGAGCTGGCAACTGAAAGCCTTCATCTTTCTCCAGCTGCAAGCAATCAACAATGGCGGACAGTGACGACGTGGCGCCGCCGCGGTTGGTAGCAGATGATCATCAGAACGAGGGCGATGATGACGGCGATGAGGAGTTTGGAGAAATCGGGTCCTGCATCGTCTTCTTGCTCACAGCACACCTTTCCCATTGTTTCACAGTGATGGTGAGATTGGTTCCCCTTTGTTTTGTGATGGTTTATGGTATTTTGTCTTGGCTATTCAATTATTATTATTTTTTTCCTTAAAGGAGAAGTTGGAGGGGGGTCACATTATAATCTAGGGGCATTTACATAAATAATGCCTAATTGTTATACATCTACATATCTAACACCTAAACATTAATTTTTTTTACATTTGTACCACATAAATCTTTCGTATCACATTAAAAACTATTCTACGGAAAGAAAGTTGTCATGCTTAGGCGCTAGATATGTAAACATATAAAAATCGAGTGACGTGCATGTAAATGCTCTTATAATCTAACTCGAACACCTCAAAAACTTCAAATTTGGGTTGATATAATGGTCTAAATCCTGATCCTTTTAATGTTTTGGTTAGCTTTAGGTTAAACTGTCTAAAACTAATCCACCAATTCAAAAGTAATATAAGTGACTACTATGCCTTATGTTAGATCTAAGTCGGATTTGGGTCAACTGAGTTAAAATATGAGTCAAATTTAATAAACGAGTTAGGCTCATTTGATGCAAATTTGGGTCAGATTGGTCGTGTGTCGCACCCGAACACAACCTGTTAACCCAAATTAACATAAGGAATTAGGAATTGTTCATCTAAAAGATGAGGTGGTGGAAGCTGGTGGGAAGATGATTAATCAGTGTTGCAGTTAGCTGGAACATCGCTCTCAACCTTATTTCACATGTTTGCCATTAAGTAAAGGAGGCTAGCTAGGGACCATCTCTATGAGTGGCCATAACTTTTTCTCTGATTAGAAAGTTAACCTAAACCATGAACCGAATTGTTAGCTCTCGATGGGCAAGTTTGTCATAAATTTTGAATTTGCATGACTTCACAATTTTAGACAAAGTATCTTCGTAAAATGTGTAACTTAAAAGATATTATGTAGGCCAACATTTTGCCATTAGGGTACAATTTTCATTATTAGCTGCCATCTCAATTATTAGAGATTCCCAAACATTGATCTAATCATAATGGCATGTGAAAAAAAAGTGTTGAACTTAAGAGAAAAGAAAACTGACATGTGAAAAAAAAAAAGTGTTGAACTTAAGAGAAAAGAAAACTGTTAAAAATTATGAATATTATTAATTGAGTTAAATTATATTTAATTAATATTAAGTTAGTTTTTTTCTTTTAAAGAAAAATATATGCATGACATTTTTGTAAGTGCTTCAGCTTCGACATTCGGTTTATTCATTCGTTCATCATTTCTACCTTTTTTTTTTGTCGCAACAAAATCACAGAGAGAGGGAGAGGGAGACTATTGATTCATCTTCGTGAGTCCCCCTTCCACAGTATTCCTCTCGAAGCCAGAGAATCCTTCATCTCCAAATGCTAGTTTTGAGAATGTCGCGCAGGTTGTTCGGGCATTATCTTTAGGATAGAGTTATAAGGCTTACCTCACTAGTCTGATCCTCATCCTTGCGAGAACTGGATTTGATTTCTAGTAATTTTGAAATAAATGTTCAATTCTTAAAATAGAATTTCACAAGCTCAAATCAACTAGTTCGATCCTCCTACCTATAAGGATAGAAGTAGAGATGACTTATACTTTAAAAGCTTAAAATAACAAAACCAAATATCCCCCTTCAAGTATAAAAACTTTAAATGATCAATTCTTCAATGATGGTCGTGTTGATCGAAAACTTCAACTGGAGGTGTCAATTTTTTAAATCAAGAATTTTCAAAGTCATCAATTAAAATATTCAAGTTAAAATCATCACTAAAGATTTAAAGCAAAATTCATCCACCCTCCACAACTATTTATCGAGGGCGACAAACTTCTGATTGACTTCAACACATAAAAAATGAATATCATATCAATTATATCAATATATTCACAATTAAAATAAATTCATGCCATTAAAGGCATGACTCGAGTCATCTGCCCGCGTGATTTGCCGTCAAATGACACCACAAAATAACAGTTACGACATGATCCCTCTAACCGGATGGTTGCCGCCAAAGTGTCCTCAACCTTGACCCCCAGATAAAAAAAATCATTGCAATATGAGGGTGAAATCGTTGGGTAGTGTCTTATTTACTATTCAATCTGTCTTCTAAAAATTTCACCCTTTAAAAGTCTCTCTCTCAACAAAAAATACAATAATAAAATTAATGCAGAGTTCAGAGCCCACATAGTGTTTAGTAAATATATCATGGGAAAAATTCAGATTCAGATTACATGAACATCAAAAAAATATTTGCAGTACATGGAGCTCTCCAACGGCCACCCCACTCTTAACTCTCCAGAAATTTATCATTTACATCAGTTATACAGAAAACTCAAATAAACACACACAAACCAAAAAATTATCAAGCAGAACTGTTTGTTTCTCGCCCAAATGATTTCCCTTTTTTTTTTGCTCCAGATAAAATTTCTCTGAACATCACAAGTGATCAAGCAGTTGTCTTCTCTCTTCCTTCGACATACTGCTTAAAGAAGATAATTTTGTCCTTCACAACAAAATTAATGGCAACCTAAACTCATCTCAAATGGGAGAAAAATTTGTGGGTATTTGGAGGTTATATCCGCGGTATACCCCTTGTAACCTACAAATATATGAAAACAGAAGCGTGAAACTTACTAGAGGGTAAAAATAGGTTACAGATATGTTACAGGGGGTATAACGAGGATATAACCCCCCAATACCCTATGAATAACCTCCATGACGTACGCAGTGCTGTGTTCGTCTTACGAATGCAAATTTTTCTCCTCAAATGGAGTTTGGCAAAAGCTTGGTGAGAACCAAAGTGTAAATCACAGACAAGAAGGCTCCAACCGGAATAGTGACCACCCAACTGGCGATAATCTCACGCACCGTCTCAACTCTAACGCTATTCAAGCCACGAGCAAACCCCACCCCCATGACCGCACCGACGAGCGTGTGGGTGGCGGAAATCGGCAAGCCGAGCTTCGACGCCAAGAGAACCACCGAAGCGGCGGCGAACTCAGCCGCAAAACCTCTGGTAGGTGTCAACTCGGTGATCTTCTTTCCTATGGTGGCTATAACTCTATATCCCCACATCATGAGCCCTGCAACTATTCCAAATCCCCCCCAAGCTAAGACATCTTTGGGGATGACTATCTCATTCCCCATGATTCCGCCTTGGAGAATCGATAGAGCAGCGGCAAGCGGACCAATGGCATTGGAGACGTCGTTACCTCCATGAGCGAAGGACATGAAGCAAGCAGAAAGGACCTGCATGTAGCCAAAGACGCCGTAGACGATCTCCAACTGAGCTCCTGTTGGGCCAGCGATGTCGGATAAAAACCCGATGTTTTCCAGATGAGGTTTGTGTTTCGGCGACGGCTTCTCGGCTTCGGAGCTCAGGAGGAGGCCGAGTTGTTTGTGTATGATTCGGCTAACGATGAGCGCGCCAATGACTCCACAGGCTAATGCTTGAAGAAGAGCAATTGGAAGGAGTTTGCTGAGTGGGAAAGCGGCGAAGGAGATTCCTGCAACGCCGAGGAAAACAACAACTGGTGCGGAAGCTGCCGCAGCCTGGCCTGGATTGTCAGCACTGTACACAAACTTCACAAAGAAGAAGATCAGAGATTTGATGCCACAAAATCATCACAATTCCTATGTTAACTACATATCTAACACATAAGCTTTGGTTTTTTGCATTTGATGCCATCTAAATCTTTCATGTAACATCAAAAAAGCCACAATTTTAGATTGTAAAAAGTGAAATACACCTTTTTCATGTCTGGGTAAGGTGGTGCAGATGTAAAAATTGAAGTTTAGTGGTTAGATATGTAAATACATGGGAATTGAGTGACATGTATGTAAATCTTCCTATTAGAAAATTGTGAGCATACCCTGCGGATGCATTTATAAACAAGGAATGATGCTGCAGCACCCATGATAGGGGATATAACCCATGATGAAGTTACTCGTGCGAGCGAACTCCAGAAAACAGCTCCGATGCCACCGTAGACAATACCGAAACCAACCATGGCACCTACTATACAGTGTGTAGTGGAAACAGGCCAGCCATAGAAGGAAGCCACCTGTGACAACAAACAGTCGATTTAACAAACTGATTAGTTGATAGTTATGCGCTTTGCTCATGCAGCTGGAGTTAAGGAAATGGAAAGTGAAATGATTTTTAACGTTGCAGATGGGTAGGAAGAACTGTGACTCAGGTTAACGCCGTAAAAGAATAGTTCAGTTGTAAGGCTGATTTGAACAAATTGTTGATTTCTGAGAATAAGGTTATGAGTTGGACTTCTAGAAAAATTGGAGTGACACTTATAAACCTCTAGCACTAACGGTTCATTAAGAAAATACATGGCTTAAGCACTCAATTTAGAAGCTAGAAGATAAAAAAAAAAGGCCTTAGCAAGGGATTCAGGACTACAAAATACCAATAAGGAGCCTTTGAAATGGAACCAAAAGAAAAAAGTACTTAAAATCAAAGCTTAGATTTCAACGTATTAGTCCAAGAAAATTGAATTATAAACATTTAATTTATTATTTTCAAACGAATCACTTTGATATTATTTTCCTTTTATTTTAATTAGCTTTAATTAGCTAAGATCTTCCACAAGCTTTTTATAAATGGCCCTCCAAAATCTCTGCTATAAATGGCCTCCCTAAACACAAAGCATTTAAGTTTATTTGGGAAGGATGCGTTTGCAGCAGGTAGAAAGATGTTGTGATCTACTAGTATGGAAAACCTTTGCGCACAGTTTCTATTTTGGTATTTGCATTTTTTATGAGAAGATTAAGGGTGCATTTGGGGGAGCTTATTTACAGCAATGGAGTTTTGAAAACGCCACCCGCTGTTTGAAAAATACGTTTAAATAACGTTTCCAAAAACTCCGTTCGCGATTTTACATTAGGCGTGGATCTTCGAGCAAAAGACAACTCTCGCCCTCTCCTTTCGCATGGATCTCTCGAAACACCCCCCCCCCCCCCCCCCCCCCGGATCGCTCGACCCCCCCTGCCTTCTCCTCTGCTGCCTCCTCCTCTTGCAGTGATCTCTCACGATCCCTTCTTTCTCGCCCGCGACGAAGAAAGCCACAATGGAAATGAAGGGATCGCTCACCTTCTCTCCCGCCCGCGACTAAGAATCTGCAATGGCAACGAAGGGATACCTCGCCTTCTCTCCCGCGACGAAGAAATCAGATCGCTCGTTATAGAGACCACCGAAACTCCCATCTTTTTCATCCTTCTGCACCCTACCTCCTCTTCGTTCCTCTTCATTCCTCTGTGTTCGTCTTATATAAAAATGCTCTTGTTCTTCCTCTTGTCTGCGATGCTTGGCCTCAAGAGCTTTTGTCAATAGCTATCCTTGTGAGTTCTTGTTGATTCCTACTTTTCCCCAACAAGCTCTTGCCTCCATGAGACACTAATGGCCCTACCCTGCCACTGCGAGGTCCAGTTGCGACTTTGATATCATGCCCTATGTTGTTTGTTCTTAGTTTGGATTAATTTTTACTAGTTCAAACCAAACACAAGAATTCTAAATACTTGAATTCCAAATACACTATATTCTAAATACATTTTAAAGTTCTCATGAATTTTCAATACTTTAACTGGTGAAGTAATCTAAATACCATTTCATTTATAGGTTCTGAAATATATCTGACCACAATCAGGGAGCTCTCACTCTCTTTTTTGGGGATGATGCTTGTCTCACAATGTTGATAGAAATTGATTATTTTTAATTTATCGATCATATTCCTTGAATTTATCAACTCCATGATTTGGTGATTTTTGTTATTATTTATATTTGATATACGAATCATTTGTGAGCAAAAAAAAAAACTGGGTATTTTACTTGCAGACACTTCATTTCTTATGCATAGGGGTAATGCTATAGCATAACATATGAAAAACACAATTCTGTCTCAATTTCAGTTTCGACCTAGTTCTATTATGTTTTAATATTTAGGAAACCATCCAGTTACCCCATCATTTTTCTTACCAAGAATTCATTTTTTGCATACTTAAATTGGACCTCATTCTGATCAATTTGTACTACACAACTTTCTTTAACATTTGATACAATAATTAATCAATTGAAGTTACAAATTCAAATTTATCTAAAATGTTAGTTTTAGCTACACCTTTATTTTGCAAGAATTGAAGAAAATTGAATTAGTAATGGTTAAGATTTATTGTACTCTTGGAACTGCGATCGTATTGATACCTTTGAATTTACATAAAATTAATCTCTTTTTTTTTGCAGTGTAATTCCCTTCTTTTAGGGTTATTTGAAATATATTGTTCAATGACCATTGGTAAATGATGCTAATAAATTAAATTTTTATTTAGCCGTTACAGTTCTGTTACAAACAGCAACATTGCGCAGTGTCAGAATAGTCATTTATCCAAAAAAAAAAATTGCAAATCAGCTGTTTTGCAAACGCACTAACCAAACAGCTAAACAACTTTTTCAGATCAGGGGTAGATTGGTCATTTATCCAGAATCAGCTATTTTCCAAACGTACAAACCAAACAGTCAGTCAGCTTATCCGGATCAGCTGGTCATCAGCAGATTATCAGAATAAACCGCTTATCAGCACAAGCTGGATAAGCTGCAGCTGCCCCAAACATACCCTAAAAAGCTAATCTTCCTGTGTGTGAGGTCTGTAGAGGAGTTGATAGAGAGTTTTCTCTCTAATTAGGAGACTCAAATTCGAAGCACAATTTAACTACTAACCTAATCACTAAGACTAAACTTACCCCCCAAAAAAATTCTCATGTTACGTTATAAGATTCAAACTTCCTTAGAACGTGATGTGATTGATGGTGGATCATTTCTCCTTTCTCAATTCTCATGGATGTAAACCTAGTTAGATAACAAAGCAAATAAATTCTTGCTACAGGTGTTTCTTGATCTCCCATCGATCAAATGAAGATGCCTGACATCCCGATACAAGTTGAGATGGATAAAAAGACCCACAGGTGAAACAATTATCAATGTTGAATGAGATGCTGATCGAGATTTAACAAGATGTTCATGGAAGGACTAGGCTCAAATTTGAGTCAACGTAAATGACAAGAGGCTCTGCAATAAGCTTCACATGAAACAAAATATCTTTTATTCGGTTATTAAATATTATGAAGTTGATGATAGGATTAAGCTATATTATTATTGAACACTTACCTCCACATAAGCATCTTCAATATACTATATTTTATGATTAAGAGAACATTAACTTAGTAATAAAAAATAATTGTTCAATGAGGGCGGCAGAAATGAAGAACCAATATAAGGATTAAAGGCTAGGAATAAGATCTAATAGAATCGAATGATGTTGTAACTAGGGCTGCAAAAATACCAAGCCACACCAAGCAAGACTGTCTGAGCTTACACTTGTTTATAAAAATCAAGTTTGAGCTTCTTTGTCTGTGTTCAAGTTTTGTTCATTTGTCATTCGAACTATTTGAGCTCGGTTCATGTGAAGATAATCATGCTATCATTAAGCAACTCTTTTAATAAAGTAAAATAAGCTTTATCGAGCAAATTAAAGAGTTGTTTAAACTTATTCATTTAATTACCGAGTATTTATAAAAGTATTCAAATTTATTAAAGTAATTAATCCAACAAATATAAACGAGCACTTCTCGAGTAGAGCCACAACTAGTTGTCAAACACTAAGTTCATTTGCAATCCTAGTTGCAACTACATAACGCGCAAATCCAAAGATGCAACTTGTCATTATCACATGAAGAAATAGCTCGTAAAAGAAGATTCCTTATTTAAGCATGAAGACAAGAAGGGAAAGTATGCAAGGTTATCATAATCATATAAAGGTAAAACCATAGCTTTGTGAATGTTCTTTCAACAATTTTAGAGCTATAAAATGAGGATAATTGAATGCTCGAGTTGTTTTGCATACAGCTTTACCTTTGATGCTTATATTTTTAGATCTTGTAAAGATAAGTTGATTGCTATGAAGTCCAAGAGGGTGGAAATCATTAAAGTGCTCCCAATTGCATACCATAGCTAAATTTCATCAATCATCCACATGATTATGCCAGAAATCTGTGGTATTATTTTTTAACAAAGATACTTTACGATGGCACTTTCTGCAGTCGTCTAGTGTTCATTTGGTAAACAATTGTTGTCAATGAGCTCATAACTCACTGTATTAACCTACGCACACTCTTTATAAGTTTAAAATCATTCTATTAGTATGGGCCTTAGTTTCTTTTGCAGCTAGAGTTCCCGCTAAAATATAAATTGGAAAATGATTGAAATAAGTATATATGTAAGTATGTGTATGTGTGTGTGTGTGGGTGTGTGTGGGTGTGTGGGTGTGTGTGTGTGTGTGTTTGTGTGTGTGTGTGTGTGTGTGTGTGTGTGTGTGTGTGTGTGTGTGTGTGTGTGTGTGTGTGTGTGTGTGTGTGTGTGTGTGTGTGTGTGTAGATACATGCATACATACATCCACAAAGACAGCATACATCCACATACACACACATACGACATACATCTACTACACATACATACACATACAACTACATCTACATACAGAAACATTCATTCAAATCAACATCTACAAATACATGTATACAGATATATATACATATACATGTAGATCTTTATCTATCAATATACATGTACATATACATATATAAATATAGATATACATACACACACACATATATATACACTATTGGAATCTAAACTTCTTTTAGGACTGGCAAAAAAACTTGTTCGTTACTTGCGTGCATTTGATTCATTTGTTAAACAAGCGAGTTGAACACAACCAGGCCTTTTGAACTTAATATACCAAATACAAACAAACATGTGTACGATCATGTTTAGGCATTAGCTCATTTTTTTTGCTCGAATTAATTAAATAATTAAATAAATGAAATTTATGATAACTTCTTTATATTGATTTTATATGTTGTATGAAAATAAATGTTAAATTTTATTATTTTTCACCTCATTTGACCGAAACGAACAACGAATTGGAATCAAGCCGAAACATGCTATTCATGAGCCTGTTTCGAACAACACACAAAAAAAAAAAAAAAAAAATTGGTAACAAGCACTCTGCTCGCTCAAGCTCGGCTCATTTACACCCCTACTTTTATACCAAAGGTCCGACTTAACATGAATGTACATCGCGTTCGCATTTCGCATACAGTAAAAACAATTGCTAAGCCTCATGAAGATAAAGTCCAAGCTAAGAAATATGAGCATCTTACAATTTGCCGAGTGTCACTTTCATTTTAAGTATTCAAGTTGAGTTGCTATGAGTGAATGAAGCTTTATGAGAAACCTAAAAAACTAAGAAATCTAAGTTATTGTAGCATATAAAACTTCTAAGCCAAATCCAACAATGCCATCATTCCTTACAACTAAGCGCTAATAAAGTGGCTAATACACATTTTCTCTAACAGGTGGAGGTGTCAGTGTAGAATTAGCCGCATTAACAACACATTCAAAGGCACTGCCGTTACCATTCCCAACTCAACAACAGCACCCAGATTTCTCAAACCAGCTATACTTCTTACAGATATACAAGAATAAACAAAGTTAAACAATCCAAACTCAATTGTTAGGTATGGCTTATATACCAGAATTTGGAGTCTATTGGAATTGAATAGGTGTCTCTTGGAATTTAGTATGTTGAGGGGAGCGAGGGCGTGTTGGTAAATTTATCTGTGGGTGTTTTATCAATATATATGATCTGTAACCCTATGGATATGTATTGGACTCCTCTGAAATAGTGAAATTCGCCTCTCTGCTCCCGAGTACGTAAACATCTTTGCCGAAACTCGTTAAATCTCTGTGTTCTACTCATTAAATCTCTGTGTTCTTATGGATTTGTGTCGATTCTTGTTTTTTCTTTCGCCCTAAATTTCTCAACAATTGGTATCAGACTAAGTATCTAGGGCAGAGAAGAAAAATATCGGCGCAAGGGAGAGAGATTTGGCAGATGAGTTTGAAGGCTAGGGTTTTCGACGATTCGGAGGTTGGCGGCAGTTCCGATTTCGGGCCAAAGGAAGAAGAACTGCAGCAGTTCCTCGGACGCTTCGGCAGGCGCGACAGGGAAGATCGTTCGCTCAAAGCAGATTGTGTGCGACAGGTGATCGGATCTGCGAGTTCGCGCAACCAGGCGAAGCTTCACGGGCGACATCAGTGCTTTGTCGAGGAAGACGAAGCAGGCTTTTGTTCACAACGCAAGAGGAGTCGCGAGGGTCTTCGTTCGCAACAGGCGCCCCGGATTCGCGCGCCTGTTCTGTTTAGGGAAGAAGCGGGACAGAGGGATTCGGCGAAGAAAAGAGGCTTCAATTTTGCGATCAGTTCGCGAAGGAAGTTCGTGTATAGCCGCGAACAGCCACGAGGGACCGCGACGCACCAGAGTTCGGTTTCGTGAACCATCACAGCAGTTTGCGAATCATCTCGACTGCTTGCGGGAAGAGTTCTCACGGCCAGTAAAGTTTGCGAAGGAGGGTTTAACCCAATCTCGCAGAAGAGTAGTTCCTTCTGTTACTGTGAACAGAAGCATCTTTTTTGCGAACAGAGGAGTTCAGCGGAGTTTGCAAATTTGTCGCAGGAGGGGTTGCAACAGGTGGAGTTCGGCAGGGTGCAAGCGAAGCGAGCAGGTTCGACTATTCGCGAACAGTGGTTTCACGGAGGTATTTCGCGAACAGGCACGAGGTATTTCGCGAAGGGTTTCGCTTGCGGGACAGTCGGGACAACAATTTAGCGGAGGTGTTGACGCGAACAAGAAAAGTGCTTCGTGTGAAAAAATTGATTCAGGGAACACAGCAGAATTGTAGGAAAATTGCTGCAATTAACAGAAAAAATTCAGGTTTCTTTGAATTTATTTGTGGTGTGTTTTGTTTCAATACAATGCAAAAAAAGTTTATTGCCAGGAAAAGTTCGGTGCAGGGTTAATTTGAAATAGCAATGTCTGGTGCAAATTTTGAGATAGTGAAGTTAGATGGAACCGGAAACTTCGGATTGTGGTAAACAATAGTGAAAGATTTGTTGGCACAACAAGGAATTTTAAAGACTTTGCGGGCTATGAAACCTAATAATATTGAAGATGAAGATTGAGAAGAATTGCAACTACAAGCGGCAGGTATCATACGTTTATGGCTGACAAATAAAATTATGTATGATATTATTAATCTGAAATCTCCAGAAGAAGTATAGAAGAAATTGAAATCTTAGTTTATGTTCAAATCTCTGACGAATAAATTGTATCTAAAGTAACGACTGTATGGGCTGAAGATGCAAACAGACACTGATCTAGCACAACATTTGAATGTTTTCAATCAAATAATCATAGATCTGACACGGCTTGATATGAGTATTGAAGATGAAGACCGAACAATGATTTTATTGTGTTCATTGTTTTCTTCTTATAAACGTCTGGTGACTACTCTGACATATGGGAAAAAAACTATCAAAGTTGATGAGATTACTGTAGCATTGTTGGCTCACAATCAGCTGAAGCAGAATACAGGGGAAAGCTCTCATGATGACAGTTTATATGTTAAGGGTAAACAAAATCGTGGAAGAAAGAAGAAAAAGGAAAGTTTTGGAATGCAAAATTTCAGGTCAAAGCCTAATGACAAAAAGACGATTCATTGCTACAAGTGTAAGGAGCCGAGACATATGAAGAGAGATTATTCAAAGCTCAAGAAGCAGTTTGATGAGAAACATGATTTATCTTTCAAGTCTGTGAATATGGTGCAAAGTGACAATTCAAATTACAGTGATCGTTATGTACTTTCAGTTACAACAACTGAGTTGAAAATGCATATATTTTTGATTTATGATGCTCTTGTCACATAACACCTAACAGGGAATGATTTACTTCATACATGTTATCTGATTCAGGTTCAGTCTATTTGGGTGATGATAGATATTACAATATTGCTGGCATTGACAAAGTCAAAATTCAGATGTATGATGACACTGTCAGAATATTATGAGATGTAAAACATGTTCCAGATTTGAAGAAGTTAATTTTCTTGGACACTTTACGCAGAAATTGTTTTATTCCTAAGGCAGATGGGAATAAAGAAATCATCAGAATTGTTAAAGGTGCATTGACTGTGTGAAAGAAAAAATCACTACAGGTAATATTTATAAACTGTTGGGAAGTACAATTGTATGTGAAGTTCACTCTGTTGAATCATATGATGAAATTGCAGCAGATATGTTGACAAAGTCAAGTCCTATCAACAAGTTCTTGCATTGCTTGAACTTGTTGAATGTTTGCAATTGTTAGACGACATGGTTGTCCAACCCACTTCATTCTAAGAAACTCCATAATGTATTTCTCCTTAGAGGTTGGATATTCGCCAAGGTGGAGATTTGCTAAGTATATGAATTTTCTCCTAAAGGGCTAGATATTCGCCAAGATGGATATTTGTTGGGCATATGTTTTTCTCCTGAGGGTCTGGATATTCGCCAAGGTGGATATTTGTTAGTTATGGCTCATATGTCAGTATTTGGAGTTTCTTAGAATTGAAGAGGTGTGTCTCCTGGAATGAAGATGAGTGTCTCTTGGAATTTACTGGGTTGGGGGGAGCGAGAGCTTGTTGGTAATTTTATCTGTGGGTGTTTTATCTATATATATGATGTGTAACCCTATGGATATGTACTGGACTCCTCTGAAATAGTGAAATTTGTCGCTCTACTCCCGAGGACATAGTCATCTTTGTCGAACCTCGTTAAATCTGTGTTCTTCTAGATTTGTGTCGATTCTTATTTTTCTTTGCCTTAAATTTCTCAACATCAATAAGCAAATTGAAAAAAAAAAAAAACTCAGAACAGAGTAGCATTTGAGCAATAAAACAAGAGGAAAATACACCAAACCTGCAGCCAAGTACCCGAAGCAGCCAACGACCCAAGAAGCCCAGCAAAAAGCAACGAATCCTTTCCCTGAAACACCGACGCCACAAGGATGCCATTCTGCATAGTGCTCGTCACATGAGTCCCCATCAAGAACGCTCCAAAAAACTCCAGCACAGCAGCGATCACTACCGCCTGCAAAAGCGAGAGCGCCCCGGAGCCCACCGACGTGCCCATCGCGTTGGCCACATCATTAGCTCCAATGTTCCACGCCATGTAGAACCCGGATAGCAGAGTCACATAGGACAGAACCCTAATCTTCGTGCTCGCCGCGGACGACACCGATCGCATCACAAAGGGTACGCTCAGGCCTGCCAGGACTAAGCAAGAGCAAGCCCCGTAAGCCAGCCGGGAGGAGATTCCTAAAGCCTTCGCCATCTCCGGGAGATCATTGTTGTCCGAAAGTTTGGGGGTATCGTCGTCCTCGGCGGAAGCGAGGGAGGAAGCGGATGCGGATGGGGAGAGGAAGTTACGCAGGAGAGAGTTGGGGTAGTGGAGTTTGAGGTGGGGGAGAATAGCGGGATGTTGGCAGGGATGGAAAATGGAGATGGTGGTGGGTGGTTGGCGAAAGGAGAGTGGGGAGGGTGTTGGGACGGGGATAGAAGAGGCATTGGATCGGGAAACGGAGAGGAAAGGGGAGGAGGGAGAAGTCATGGAGTTGGAAGAGGAGGGTGGAGGGAGAAAGAAGGAGCATTTTGATATATGTTTTGGACGATTGAGTGGTCGGAGTGCTTTACCCCCTCATCCACTTCTCACACGCTCACACCTTTGTTCCTGACGGCTTCCAATGGCATTTGTTCCTGACGACTTCAGTTGGCAAGAGGGCGGGGGCGCTGTAAACCAGTCGATTACCTTTGTTCCTGACGGCTTCCAATGGCAAGAGGGCGGGGGCGCTGTAAACCAGTCGATTTGAGTTAACTCCACTCATTTTGAGCTTTAGTTTTATTAATTTTATCAAGTATGAATTCTAGCTTAAGGGTCCGCTTGGCGTGGCTGAATTCGCACGTCGCGCGACACGATGATGCCTAAAAATGCATTTGGAAAAGTTGTCACATTTTTTGCATTTGGAAAAGTTGTCACATTTTTTAAAAACTTCGTTAAAATGCGGCTGAGAGTTGGACCACACGACCGTATTTCTCTACTCTTGACCCGGTACCTCTCTTTTCAGGTTTCATCTGTCTCTCTTGACCCCACTCCCTCTCTCGATAGTCTTCTGCCCTATGTCTCTACCTCCCCCGGATTCGTGGCTCCGGTGGTTATTTTTCGGTTACGAGTGGTTGTTTTGGTTAGCTATTTTCGGTTGCGAGTGGTTGTTTTGGTTAGCTATTTTCGGTTGTGAGCGGTTGTTCCAGTGACCTTATATTCGTCTCTCTCTCCCTCTTTTCTTCCGCTCGATTTTTGGTGATTTGTGCATTTTGTGCTCTTTGTGATAGAGCAATTTCATCGGCTTGGTGGTTCACTTTCTTCGGTTGGTGGTTATTGCAGTGATGTTTGTATTCTCTCTTCCCCTCCCTCTTCTCTTTTTCGGCTTGGTTTGGTGGTTGTGTACATTTTAGCTCTGTGTGGTAATCCCTCTTCTTCCTGTCTTCTTTGTACATTTCACCTCTCTTCTTGGTAACACACAGACACCAATCTCTCTTCTCTCTTCTTTGTGTGGTTGTGCGCATTATGTTGGATGAGTTAGTGTCATACTGGTGTGGTATTTGTGCGTTACTGTGAGGAGGTGTAGTGAATGATTTGGTGTATGTGTGCTACTTTGATGAGATAATGGTGTGGTGGATGAGTTGGTGTCTTGATGTGTCAGTGTGTTTGGTGTCTGAGGTGGCGGCATGCGTGTGTATGGTGCTGCTTGTGTAGAGGTAGTGTTGGTAGTGTGGAGATGTGAGGTTATGTTTGTGTGGAGGTGGTTCCGGTGGTGTGGAGTCTGCAAGGTGTCTAGTGGGGGAGTTGGTGTCTGTGTAGAGGTTTTGGTGTCTAGTGGATGTAATGGAGTATGTGTGGTATATGTGTAGTGTCTGGTGGTGTTTGTGTGTGAATGTGAGAAGGTGATAGTGTTTTAAGTGTTGCTGGTGGTGTAGTGGATGTGTTTGTGTCCTGATGTGCTTATGTGTGAAGGTGTTGGTGTGAAGGTCGTGGTGATGATATTGCAGCATTACAAATTTTCTTTGATTTGCAATATTATCGCATTTCTATTTATGTTAATTAGTTCTTTTCATTCATGCTAGCAATAAAACAGTTAAGATCGAAGAGGTTGGTTCATCTGCAATGTGATATAAAGAAACAAAAATAAATATTTTGTGACATCTATCTCAAGGAGATCGATCTAGAAAATAGCCTACAATTTATTTCAATAAAAAAGAGTGACAAAATATTATCAGAAAACTCAAGGAAAGTACAAGCAGATAATACAACATGATGCAATTAAAAACAAATGAGATCAGAAGAAGGATTGAAAAATCTGGAAGGAATTGAAGCGAGGTTCAAAGGACTTGGGGTGGGATCCGATGAAGAGAACGATTGATGCTTCCGAGAAGTGGTGGGCAGAAAGGCTTGCATTGAGCATTTTTTAAATGTCCCCTATTTTGGTCAATTTGTAATTTATTATTAAATTAAACTACATTTTATATGAATTTGTAGGTTGTGTCTGCTGTGAAAAAATTTAAATACAGTGGAATCGATCCTGAGTTTGAGGAGAAGTTGGATCGTATATTTGGGGGTGTCGTGGCAATAGACAACAATGCATGTGCCCTCAATGAGCCAGGGTTTGATGGCATCTCCGAAAATTCGCGAGCTGATCAATCGGGCGATTCCACTTAACGCCTCACCCCGAACCTCCATGAACTTGAGTTCACGAGCGGTTCTAAGTGATCGAGGTTAAAAATAAAAAGAAAATGAGAGTTGCTTTCCTTATAAGCCAGATATCAGTCGCTTCGGTAACTTCATGCAGTAATTAACCCATCACATCTCAAGCAACTTTGTCTAGCAAGTACAGCAAATTCTGAATTCAACTCTAGAAATTTCTAAAGACTCGTCGTTGTATTTTTTTTTTTAATGGAATTGCTTAAAGATTCAAACCAAAGAGATTTTTTCATTGGGATGCCCCCTGATTGTAGGATGGTTTATCTACGATATTTTTCTAAGCTCAAGAACATTTGGGAGGTTGTTTTATTTACAATCATATGGACATTTATATTTGTTTATTATTTTTCATTTTGCTTCTGTTTTATTTACAATCATATGGGCATTTATATTTGTTTATTATTTTTCATTTTGCTTTGGATATTTATACTGCTTGGGAAATAATGTTTTACTTGGGAGTTTTTCATTTCATGATATGTTTTCTATTTACTTCTATAACATTATTTGCTTTTATTGGTTCTGTTAGTAACCTTATATGATTATAGTTAATTCATTGATGCTTATGTGTTAGCCACCTTGATGCCGAAATAAATGGATGCAACTAAAGACGGGCACAGAAGGAGAGTTGCAGTTATTGTATGCTAGATGTTCGGATATCATAACTCGTACATAGAGCACTCTCCCAGCATGACATCTTCATATGCTAGCGGCAAATGGGTTGGGAAGTTACTTATGGGCCACCCAATAAGATTTAGCAATATTTTCTGTATGATACAGGTAATATCCACTTATCTGTTTGAGAAACTACACATAAATCATGGACTTCATGGCTTATCCAAGATGACCCCACGAGAGGTGTTGACGACAACTCTATATATTATCGCAAAATCAATCAATGCATGGAGCGGCGGAGCGATTTCAACACTCCAAAATAATTTGTAGATACTTCTCAATAGGAATGAATGCACTTGTGAGTTTTTTCTTCAAAAGTTACAAAACTAACAGATCTTGCGTTCGAACGGTCCCGCATAGAGATTTCACATGATTCGTGCTATATAATTAAGAGAAATTACCTTAAACTATGACATGTACCACGAATTATTTAGCTAGTCATCTTAATGAGCCAAACATTAGCTGCTCGCGATCAATGAGCAGTTTTTACACCCCTAGCTATCGTTCATTTAGCTTTTCATCAATTAATGAGAATTAGATAGCGCAAAAAAGCCACTTCAAAAGAATTTCTTATATTCAATAGATGAATCATGGACCTCTGAAGATTTTAGACCTCCAAAAATGAATACGACACTTGGCTTGTCAGCACTTCAATGAGTGAGTCGGGTGCATTTAAATAACTCAACCTTTAAATAAATTTGTATAAACATTGATTCACATTATGTGAAAATTTAATAAATATAACCAAGTGTCAATTACAAAATGTGCATTGAACGGCATATGGGATGCTAAATATATTTATGTTGCAACTTAGTAAAAATCTCAGAACTATTTTTCTCTGTAATAATGATATATTAAAAAAAAACAATTAAATCTTTATGCCGATTTGAACTAAATTGTTTCGACGGTTTCGTAAGTGGGAGAAGGGAGCAATAGAAGCAGAGAAAAGGGAAATAGAGGGAGTATTGTCACGTCCAACTTTAGCATTTAGTGCGGACATGAAAAAAAAAATGTTTTTTTGTTATTTTTTCTGTGGGACCACGTCTTACTCGTGGCAAATTTTCATTGGACTCCAGACGTAACATTGCATCTATGGTCCAGATGTACTAAAATAGAATTTACATGAGGAAAAACCAAATCATTTGAACTTCTACAGCTTAATAGATAGAACATACAAAAAAAAAGAGACATTTACATGCATATCACACAAATCTTATGCATCATCTAAATAAACATTAATATTTACATGAACATCACATTAAAAATATCATAATCAGTCCTAATAGTAAAATATATGTTTTATCAGGCACGACACCAAGAACTGTATATTTCAATTATGAATTTGCAATAATAATATTTAACACATCAAAACTATAAAAATTAATAAATACTGGAAATATAAGGCAAATAATTAAACAAGAGTTTATGCAGCAGGAAAGCTAATTACTCAAGAAAGTTATTATGAACAAAAATTAAAATCTATTATTAATATACTAATAGGATTTGAAAGCTGTGTCTACAAACTTACAATCAACAAAAAATATAATATAAATAGTAAGAAAAACACCCCCTAACAATGAAAAATATGTTTATCTCCTAATAAATAATAACTACTCATCTCGATGCAAGCAATACGAGATTACCCAATCTACTAACCCGCATTTTTGAGCCAAAAACCACCTTAAGGTCATACAATAAATGCTCTAAGTATTATCATTACCATTATAATTGTTCAAGCATGAATTTATCAATTTTCTCAATACTAATTTCTTTTCAATAATAATCGAAATCACCTCTCATAAAGATAATTATCATAAAATAAAGAGAAGAAAAATAATTAATCATTCCTTGGAAGAGTAAAGAAAAAGAAAGAGAAAAAAAGGGATTCTCATTATTGACAGTAGTTCTATGTAGGTAGGGGAAGGAGGCAACGACCATCCGAACTTTTCAGGATAAGAAATAGGAGAGTTGAGCCTGCCGCGAGGGTTCCTAAAGAAGAGTGAAAGAGGAATGTTGAGGGCTCGGCGATGCTAGAAGCGAGGGTCACCCTGCCCTCACCCGCAGCTTATATAGTCAGTGCATGAAAAGGCAAGAATCACGATTTGAATAGGAAGGAAGCGAACATAAGAAAAAGAGTTTCCCATGATTCATGTGATTACAGAGGAAGGAGGTGAGGCAAGAATCAATCGCGGCAAGAGGGAATAAAAGGTAGAAAATATAAAGTGCTCACAAAATCATGAAGGTCGGTTTGTACGAAGGGGAAAGACAAGTAATGTGAGTTGGGAAGGAGGGACGAACAAAAAAGGAAAAAAAATTTCCGGCCGTGAGTCTGAGAGATCCCGCAAATCGAGCAACCTCGAAAGATAGAGGTGATGATTGTGGGGTTCTTTGGCTCAGCCTGCACACACGTTCATGAAAGAGGCTTTGGTTCTTAAATGTAAAAAAATAATGATTGTGTCATATGCATGTAAATTTCCCAAAAAAAAAAACTAGATGCTCAACTACCACAAAATTAGGACGACAATTAAAAATTGGAAGTGTTTTTTTTTTTTTTCAAAATTAAGATTAACATAACGATCCAAAAACAGAAATTAACACTACAGTTCATACCAGCAAAAGAGCAATAGGAAAAAAATAGTAAATTTAACAGCAATAATACAGCCAAATGGTATGAATATCTGAATAACCTCATATTTCTTCCACCCATTGTTTAGCTCAGGCAGCTCTTCTGGAGACTTTCCGGAACATGTCTTTGATATTGCGAGAATCAGTTTCCACTTTTAGTTTCTTTGATGGTTTCTCATTCGTAGTCTTTGCCGTCCCACCACTTCCTTTTCCCTAGAAAGATGAAATTATAAAGCTACGCAGCACAAAACTAAGGGTTTGTTTGGGAAAGTTATTTTTTCACTGTTTTACTTCTCGACTCGTCATATATTCATCGGTTACATTTTTATTGCTTATAAGAATGCTTTGTGATGCTGCTTTTGAGAACCAAACATGTTAAAATGTAGTAGTTAGAAATAACAATTTTTTTAAAAAAAAAGTGAAATTTACATACATACCATACAATTCAATGTATTCACATACCAACACCTAAAGTTTAATATTTACATTTGCAAAATTTTGGTGTTATACACCTATACACGAAAAGATGTATTTCACTCTTAAAAAATTAATAATAGGGGTATTTTTGATTTGATGTTAAAAATTTGAGTGGTAGGCACGTATATATCAAAATTTAGGTGTAGATATGTAAATATATAAGAATTGTGAGGGATGCACAAAAAGCCCATATAGATATATATATAAATGTAGGAAAAAAAAATGGTTTCCTCAACAATTTTATAACCACTTTAATAAAAAACTGTATCCACCCTAAACAAAACAAAAATCACTCATAGTAAAGAAGCAAAAGCAACTTTCTCATGAGAACAAACCTTTTGTGGATGTGATGGCGTTGGTGATTTCTCCAAGAAAATTAAGTCATCTTCGATTCTATGTGCTTCTTTCATCTTCTCATTTATATCTAACCTATAAGAAAATGGAATCAGGAATTTAAAATAAGAGAAGTAATCTGGATTTCTTAAATAAGTTCGTCTGCAGAGAATTGAACTTCTTACTTCAAGCGGCTGCAGAGGAGTTTCAACCAGGGATCATCCTCTAAATATTCACCCAATATGGAGACGGCTTCCTTCGCTGTTAAATCAACGATTGCAAAGATTTGATGCCAAAGTAACGAAGTGAGATAAAGCTAATAAGAACAAGGTAAATTTACATAAAAACCAAACTATTCTTATGTATTTAAATATCTAAATTCCCTAAAAACACTGTAAAATTTATAGTTTCTGCACAAAGGAGCACTTACACTTGGACGGTTCATATAATTTATTAGAAGCTGCATTTATGGTTCTACAAATTCTATAAGTTGAATAAATGGTTGATTTATTGAATCAGGCATAGTTGGAAAAAATATCCATATTTATTTTCTTAAAATATAAAAAACAAATAATAAGTACATCCACTGCTAAGAATAATCTAAAGATATTAAAATGCAATATATTCTTTAACCTCACGATACTCTGACTTTCAAGATCACGATAACAGATTAATAAGGCCCATTAAACACACAAACTTCAGGATGGTTCATGTTCAAGTAGCAAAATTTTCACTTTTATATGAGAAAAAAAGAACTTTGCAGATTCTTAATTTAGATATTAGCTATAGCTGAAAATAAGAGCAAGCAAGCAAACAGATCTTGTAAAAAGAAATAGAATTAAAAGACTTAAAACTTTACTCACTTATCAGGGAAGCACAAGCATTTATCTCAAAACACAAGAAAGAGAAGAAAACAATTTACAAAATAAAGAAGAATATCCTCATTAATAAAGAAAATGAGAATATTAAATCATACATATTCTTAGTAGTTGAATCCGAATTTGTCCATGAATCACACCCAAAGAATAGAGTGCAGGACAGAAGAGAGATATATGCACAAGAAATGAACAGTAACCCTTTAATCATGGAATGATCCCTTATTTATAGAAAAAATAGCTACAATGTGTGAATTTATATTTATGCCCCTGCTTTTGTTGGAGGCTACACATGTTATTGTAGGTATTATATATATCTGGGCCCAGAGCTTAATTGCTCTCTGGCTCGGCTCGCTAGACTGAGGAGGCCTTGGTATGTGATGCTGGTCAGCTAGGTTTGGTAGATGTTGTCAGTTGGTTAGGCTAATGAGGCCTTGGTAGGCACCGTCAATCGGCTAAGTTTGATAGATGATGTCGGTTGGCTAGGCTAATGAGGCCATGGTATAACGTCTCCGGTTCGCTAAGTTCGGTAAACGTTGTACTGATCTTTTACTGGCAAGGGGTCGACAAGATTGATCCGGTCGGCTAAGTTTTGTCGATCGGTTGGTCAAGCCAACTGAAGATCCTCGATCTCTAAAAAGAAATTCTTGTCAACAGAGCAGGCTAAGCTATTGGGCATAACGTGAATCATCGTAATTTGTTGGGTAGCCGCCCTTAGATGAAGAGAACTTGAGAGATGACTAGGACTTGTTGTCCTATAGATTTTTTATGATATTTAGAGAGACTACTGGATGTATCCGGTATAACAGCAAACCCGATGGGTTAGCTCATCCATTGGGTTGGTTTCATCGTGGTGAATAGCTTAGATTGTCTCGTTCCTCGCTTCTGGTCTAAATACTCGTGTTTGGGTCATTCGGTTGTCTTAGATGGTCTTCGCTTTGAAACGTCTGGTCGGATTAGTCCTACGGATCTTCTGTCAGTGGGCTTTCCTTTGATGTTTTTTTTTCCTTATGGACCGTCAGATTTCCTTGATATTTATGCTGGTATTTTTCCTGAGTACATATTGAGTTTCTCGATTCTCTTGCTACTTGAAAGACGCACTGCGAAAAGAACTGTAGAATTTAATTTAAAAAGCAATTCATTTATGACTAATCAATAATACAATAATTGAACTTCATGGAATTTCATGTCATTTATTCCTATAAATAGAGCATGAAGGGCTGTTTTCCCTCATCTTCTCATTGTCTAGATTGATTGAATTCCAAGCGCCACCATGGTGAAAGAACCGACTTCGGGGTCCAATTCCCACGACAAGACAACATATAACAGCTTTTGGAGAGATGAAAGTGCGCTCTCATCTCGAGGTTGAGAAAAGGAAGAAAGTCGTTGCAAAGAAGAGAAAACGCCTGATTCGGAGGTTCAAGTGGGATCGCCTGATTTGCTCCGTAGTTGTCAGCGAAAGATAGATTGAGCGGACATTGGAGGCTGATCAGGCAAATCTGCCTATCAACCTATCTGCTCCACCTCCTACTAAGACTCAAACCTTGCGGGCTAATCAGATTGTGCAGGAAGTTGTTTGTGCTCTAGTGCAACTCGAAACGCAAGAAATTGTTGGTGCTCCACTGCCGCCCGGAGCACATGAGAAAGGTGGGGAGGGTGAGGTGTCATTTATAACATCTGAGTGGGATCGAATTCTTAGAATGATAAGTTTTGATCTTGCTTATACCATTTTTATTCTTCTCAGAAGTTCTTTTTTTTATTATATTGTCCCTTGGTGCAGCCCACCCTATTATGAAGATTACGATCATTTATTCACTTTCGGCGAATAGGGATTTGTATCCGACCACGGCGACAGCGGCTGTGGATCAGGGACCAACTAGAGATAACCAATTCCAAGGCGAGAATGATGGGACTAACGAAGTCGTTTATTCACTTTCGGCGAATAGGGATTTGTATTTGACCACGGCGAAAGCGGCTGTGGATCAGGGACCAACTAGAGACAACCAATTCCAAGGCGAGAATGATGGGACTAACGAATTGGGTGGTCGTAATGAGGCCCACAAGGAAGCAATCATTGGACACCATGTGTCCCTTGGGTCACTGACACACTATCAACACAAGATATTGAAATGAATATTAAAATGTTTGCATGTACATGTTGACTGATGGAGTTCGCCCTCTTATGATATTAGCAGAGGATGATAAAAAATTCAAGCTGAAAAATGATATTGATATTGAAGTATTTTAATTGGTATAACTTTAGAAGATATGTTAAAAGTTCATATTTTCGAGATATGACTCATCATTGCCTAATTAATAGCTCATCATAATTTACACAAATATTTTCAAGCCTAAATTGTGAGCTTAAAAATGAGTGAAAAAATGGGCAATATATATAGAAAATATGGCGAAGATATAGAAAGTTAATTCCATTTATAATTGTTATTTTAAGTTAAATTAAAATTTCTTTCATTAGTGGCTCTTTCGAATGATTTGATCATTATTAACTAACGATAGTAATGGAAAGCTTAATTTCATTGTCTGACCAACTATTCTTGCCGAAGTAATTCCAAGTCAGGGTCGAGTCATCACCAATGCTTTTAAAGGCTGGTTCGTTGAGCGAGGTATTTTAGTTGTTACATGGCAAGAGGTAAGCCTCAAAGCGTCAAGTGTAAGCCAATGGTAGAAAAGAAATATAAGGTATATAATTATTAAGACATAAAAATAAAAACTTGTACTCATTTAACTTCAACACAGATCTTCTAGAACTAAATCCTACTTGTATATAATTATTAAGAGAAATTATATAAATTTTCGAATTTAAAGTTCAAAAATTTGCCTTCAATTCGGCTTAAATCTAGATTTACTAAATGCACGAGTAAGATGCATTTAATGAATTTAAGATTTATGGATTTACTAAATCCTACCAACACTAAATTCTACTTGCAGTCAAACACTCCCTAGATGCGAATTTCACTGTAGCTGTAGTGTGCAATCTGCACATGTGTGCTTGCATTTCTATTTTTGTGGAACTACGTGCCTCGAGGGAGATGGGTCTGGATCACGCAACAACAAGTGCAGAACTGCTGGCCAACTGCGGGAAAGATGATCGAAATTAGATCGCGCAAGTGTGGGTCTCTGCATGCAACTAGGAAGATGAATTGAAAGGAAGGGAAGAGGTGGTTGAACCACACGGCGTTTTGTGTGCTTGTAGAAGAGTGTGTGAGACATGTTGAGGGAGAGCTGAGACTAAGATGAATCGGGAAACAACACGATTAAGTTTTTATTTTTATTTTCTAAGTGGCCACAAGTGAAGTGTACACATCCCGTTAGGCACAAAATATGTTTATGGACATAAAAGGCATTGGGGGGCGGGGGGGGGGGGGGGGTGGACATTCCATTATTATTGAAGATAATTTCCTTTTATTATATTTTCCTTTCTTACACTCTTATTGGTTATATAAAGGCGCATATATGTTTGTTCAGAAATGACAATTCAATAAAGGTATAGTTCTTTACAATTCTCTCTCTGCGAAAAGACCTAACTAATTTCTGGAAACTTTCAACTTGACAATAACCTTACAAGTATTTTCAAGCGGCATTTCAAAATTCGCATCGCTATCAAAATTTATAAAAACCAAATATTTTTATGATTTATGATACGGGTTAAGGGAAAAAAATTATTACTAGAAAAGCTAATAAATAGCTACAACCAGCACACGGAAAAATAAAATAGTAACAGACAACATATAAATTGTGACTAGTGTGTATCAACGGTGGTGGTGGTCGTCAGGATTCTAGAAAGAAGATGGCAAGGTGGGGAGGTGGAGCGGAGGGAGCGGTACAACAAGGGAAGCAGGGGATATTCACTGCTCGGAATGACAACAACTGTATAGGCAGGCTGGGCAGCAGAGAAACGGCATTTCAGAGTGTTGTTGTGCGACTAGAGCAGCTAGGCCGCGGTTAGCAGTTCTAGGTGACTGGTACAGTGGATATGTGGCAGGGAGGAAGTGCAAAAGGTCTGGTAAAGTGGCTAGGTGGCAGAGAAGAGGTTCAGGAGGTATGGAACAAAAGTAAAACAGCAAGGAACGGCTGTTCGGGATAGCGGCAGTGGGCGGGAACGACGCCAGTAGTGGCGAAGAATGCATCGGACTGCAGCACAGCAAAAGAAGGGTTGTCATGGGGACGTCGGCGAGGAGGATGGTTTTAACAGCAAGGAAATACAAGAAGTAAAATGGTTGTTGTTGAGGCGGTTGCAGCGAGGAGAAATGTCTGGTAGCGAAGCAGGAGGGATGTCTAGGAGTTGCGGAAGAATAAATATCTCCTAAAGAACAAGATACAGTCAGAGCACCACTCATCTTTGGATACAATCCTAGAATGGAAAAAATGGGGCACCAGCAGCTGTCCTGACAAAAACACAATCAAGAACTGCAAACCTAAGACAAAAATTAAATATATAAGCTTAGGGTCAGAATCTCGCTCCAGGAATCTTTTGCTTGGAAGGATCGGTCGGTCCTTCTTGTGCTCAAACCAAACGGTTAAAAAGTGGCAATTGAGCCCCGTGTGGATCCCACATCAGTCTCCCAAGGTGGGGGGAGCTTCAACCTCTCAGATCAGCCCAATTGAAGGCAGCAGAAACATTACAAACTCCTGGCAAATCATGTATGTGATGTCATTCCAAAGCACATCCTGATATAATAAGTATGCCTCCGTTTTAGCACAATTTAAGCTAGAGCAGCATAACGACGTCAATTCTTATGAGTCAAATATCCACCTCAACACCTTGTCGGGGTCTAGAAAGAAGACGACAAAGTGGGGAGGTGGAGCAGAAGGAGCAAGACAACAAGGGAAGCAGGGGATATTCACTACTCATAATGAAAAGAACTGTATAGGTGGGTTGTGCAACAAAGAAACAACATTACGAAGCGGTGCTAGATGGTTAAAGCAGCTAGGTTGCAAATAGCGGTTCTAGGTGGCTGGTACAGTGGATATGTGGCAAAGAGAAAGTGCAGAAGTTCTGGGAAAGCGGATAGTTGGAAGGGAAGAGATTCGGGAGGGATGGTACAACAGTAAAACTGCCAGAAATGGCTTTTCGGAGCAGCGGCAGCAAGCGAGAATGACACCAGTAATGGCGAAGAATGCATCAAACTGCAGGACGAAAAAATAAGGGTTGTCATGTAGCTACAAGAATGAGGTTGGTTGGTTGGGCAGTGAGGAAATGCGAGAAGCAAAATGGCTGTCGTTGAGGCCATTACAGCGAGGAGAAATGTCTGGTAGCGAAGAGGGAGGGATGTTGAGGAGTTGCGGAAAAATAAATATCCCCCAAAGAACGAGATACAAACAGAGCACCACTCGCTCTTGAATACAACTAGAGAAGGGAAAAAACAGGACACCAGTAGCTGTCCTAATAGAAACACAATCCAAAATTGCAAATCTAAAGCACGAAAAATAAATATATAAGCCTTAAGGTAAATAAGAGTGAATCCCGCTCCAAGAATTCTCTGCTTGGAAGGACCGACCGGACGTTATTGTGCTCAGACCAAATGGTCCAAAGGCAATTATGCCTCGCACGGATCTCGCATTAGTCTCCCAGGGGAGTGGGGGGAGCTTCAAACCTCTTAGGTCAGCCCATTTGAAGACAGCGAAAATGTTAGAAACTCCAGGTAAATCAATCATGTATGTGTTCATTCCAAAGCACTTCTTGATATAAAAATTATTCATCCGCTTTAGCACAACTTAAGCTATAGCAGCATAATGTTGACCTTACTTTCGGGTGAGGGTCTTAGGTCTTTCCTTTAGTAAGTAGGATCTAGCCTTACGACTTTCCTAATGACTATCTTAACACTTTAGAAATGTTTTTCTTTAATAACTAGGATCTAGCCTTAGGACTTTCCTAATGACTATCTTAACACTTTAGAAATGGTACTCACCTTCTCCGTAGATATTTCAACCAAATTTATGTTCTCTATGTTGGTTTTTTATATGATTAATAATCTTTAATACAAAGATTAGAGATTGCATAAAAGAACTCTGATGAGAATTCATATAGGACCTATGGAACATAGGAAAGTCTTGCACTGTTCCACACAGTTTTGGACTTCAATACATTGCATCGTCATTCATAATCATCATGATCATCATAAACATTGCATTTCATATCACAATGTTGCAATCATTACACCCATGAGGCTGACCAAAATTATTTGAACACAGTTTCCCTTAAAATACCCCACTTGAATATTCTAATGTTTCACAATTCCCCAAGACTGCAAGTGAATCACAAAATTTACTTCAAACAATTTGATATTATCATTTAAACCATTTGAAACCAGAAAATTGCAGAAATACCCAATTTTTCTCAAAAATTACCAAAATACCTTTGGACCCCCAAAATATCAAATTTTCCAAAATCTCGCAGACTCACCAATGAGTCCTAAAAATCACAT
This sequence comes from Phalaenopsis equestris, assembly GCF_001263595.1. Classification (NCBI taxonomy): domain Eukaryota; kingdom Viridiplantae; phylum Streptophyta; class Magnoliopsida; order Asparagales; family Orchidaceae; genus Phalaenopsis; species Phalaenopsis equestris. The sequence goes on along the minus strand of NW_018164478.1, from coordinate 63,426 downwards.
CAAATCATTGCTTGTCTTCCTAAAAATTTTAACTGTAAACATATTATACTTTCGGACAACTTTTTAGCACATCGACACTAAAATATCAAATAAATGTTTCGGAGATCATAAAACATTCCACATTGATCGAAAATGACCCCAGATACTATCATTTGACTCCAAATTTCTTCTCAAACCGTCTAGACTCTTTAAATCAATCTTCCATCTTCCTCCTATAAAAAAGTATCAGCAACTCCCCCACTCCTCCCTTTTCGGAGACTGCCAACACTGCTGGAAAAGCCGTAGTCGAGTCAAATTTCGGCGAACCTCTAACCCGATGCAAAAACAACGTACAAGCTCAAGGAAGCTAACTTATTCAAACGTAATTGAGGGCAAATTTCTTAGGCTCAGGTATATCTCACGTAATTGAAACGATAATCTCAAACTATCCTCCCTTCCAGATCGAAAAATAGAACAAAAAATACCTAAGTATCCGTATGGATGTGATCTACTCTTCGATCTGAACAAAACGAGCCCAAGAACATGAATTTGTCTGAGAATCGGAGGATAATGAATCCCGGGAAGTTTCCACCGTCAAAACCTTCCCAACGACGTTCGTGTGATCGAAAGGAAGTAAGGTGGTGTTTTTTTTTTATTATTTCGCATTTTTTTTAATTTCAAAAATATAGCTTAACTTCAAAATTACATAACGTTTCGTAGAAAACTCAAAAATATAAACCGAAAGATGTTGTGAACTCAGGAAAATGAAAAAATTATTTCAAAATTGAAATCACAATTTTTCATTAAGTTTTTTAAATTAATTTTTAAAATTCTGGAATATTTAAATCATAAAAATTAAGATATAGATGAAAAAAAATGAAATTTGACAGTAATATTAAATGGCATTGGGAAAATCTTCTCTGATTTTTTCGAGTCATTTCAATGTCTATGCCTTTGTATTTGAATTTTTGAATGAAATGACATATCAATCTAAATTAAGAATTAAAAAATTATGAAAATTGCAAAAAAAACTCTTCCTGATTGTATTTTTGACCATAGAAAGACACTTAAACATTTTAATATTATGTTTAAAATAATTTTTATAATTAAAACACATTAATTAATGTTTAGGTTTAATTTAGACTAGGTTTACCTAGCCCAAGTCCAACCTAGTCAATTCTCTTTAGGTCTGGTTCAACTTGATTACAGACCTGGTCAGACAACTCAATGATTGAGTCAATCACCCATTAAGTTCAATTTTAGTCATTTAGGGCTTTAGGCTAGTCAGTCTTTAGCCTGAATCTAGTCTGGGTAAACAATCTAGTCTGGATAAACATAACATTTAGCTGAGTCAAATTTGAATAGTTTGATCATTTTAAACTTGAGATTTAAGTCAACATATCATTTAATTCAGACTGAACTTCTTGGAGTTTAGGGTTAGTCAATATGAACTTTAGTTTAGTTTAACCTACACATTAGGTTTATCATAAACTAAACCTTAATCTTTGGTTAACCTTAACCTAGACCGTTCGGATTAGTGATCCTAACCACTAAGATTAGTCAATCTAAACACTAGGGTTAATTAACCCTAAATCAATAGAATTAGTTAACTATTAGCCTAAAGCCCTAAATGACTAAAATTGAACTTAATGGGTGATTGACTCAATACTTGAGTTAGTTGATCAGGTCTGTAATCAAATTGAACCGGACCTAAAGAGATTTGGCTAAGTTAGACTTGGGTTGAGTTTGGGTTAGGTAAACCAAGCCTAAATTAAACCTAAACCCTAATTAATGTGTTTTAATTATAAAAATTATTTTACATACAGTTTTAAAATGTTTAAGTGTCTTTCTATGGTAAAAAATACAATCAAGAATAGTTCTTTTTTGTAATTTTCATAATTTTTTAATTTTTAATTTAGATAAATAGGTCATTTCATTCAAAAATTAAAATACAGAGACATAGACATTGAAATGAATTGAAAAAAAGCAGACAAGATTTCCCAATTTCATTTAATATTACTGTCAAATTTCATGATTTTTTTCATTTATATTTTAATTTTTATGATTTAAATACTCCAAAACTTCAAAAATTAATTTAAAAAAATTACTCAATGAAAAATTGTGATTTCAATTTTCAAATAATTTTCTCATTTTCATGAGTTCACAACATCTTTTGATTTTTTTTCGTTTTCTACAGAAAGTTATGTAATTTTGAAGTTAAGTTATATTTCTGATATAAAAAAAGCGAAATAATAAAAAAACCATCATCTTCTTCCTCCCTGATCACGCGAACGAAACAGGGAAGGTTTCGACGGTGGAAACTTCTCGGGTTTCGATCTCCTCCGATTCTCAGCTAAGTTTCATGTTCGTGGGCTCATTTTGTTCAGATCGAAAAGTAGATCGCATCCATACAGATACTTAAGTGTTTTCTGGTCTATTTTTCAATCTAGAAGGGAGAAAATTTTGGGAATTTTGGTCAAACTAAATGAATTTGGTCAAATTTGACCCAATAGATGGTCAAGAATTAGTTTTAGGGGTGTTTGAAATTATTTTGGAGGATTTGAGAATTTTTTTATCATGATTTTGGTCAACTCGAAAAGTAGATCGCATCCATACAGATACTTAAGTGTTTTCTGGTCTATTTTTCAATCTAGAAGGGAGGAAATTTTGGGGATTTTGGTCAAAGTGAATGAATTTGGTCAAATTTGACCCAATAGATGGTCAAGAATTGGTTTTAGGGGTGTTTGAAATTATTTTGTAGGATTTGAAAATTTTTTTATCATGATTTTGGTCAACTTTGGTTAGTGTTCAAAAGGTTTATTTAAAGGCTCTAGGTTGTTCAGAAATAAATTTATAGTCAAACGACAGTGTTGGAGGATTTGAGAATTTTTTTATCATGATTTTGGTCAACTTTGGTTAAAGTGTTCAAAAGGTTTATTTAAAGGCTCTACGTTGTTCAGAAATAAATTTATAGTCAAACGACAGTGTCCGGGGTCATTTTCGATCAATTTGGAAGGTTTTATGATCCCCGAAGTATTTTTTTAAGTATTTTATATTTTGGTGTCGATGTGTCAAAAAGTTGTCTGGAAGTATAACAAATTTACAGCAGAAATTCTCAATAAGACATAAAAAATGATTTGATGTGATTTTTAAAACTCATTGGTGACTTTCGGAGATTTTGGAAAATTTGATATTTTGGGAGTCCATAGTATTTTGATAATTTTTTTGAAAAATTGGAATTTCTGCAATTTTGGATTTCAAATGTTCTAAATGATAATATTAAATGGTTTGAAGTGGATTTTGTGATTCAATGGCAGTGTTGGGTAAATTTTTCTTGGGTAATTTTGAAGCATTAAAATATTCAAGTGGGGTATTTTAGGAGAAACTAGGTTCAAATAATTTTAGTCAGTCCCATAGATGTAATGATTGCAACATAATGATATAAAAATGCAATGTTTATTATGATCGTGATAATTATGAATGACGATGCAATCTATTGAAGTTTAAAAATGTTTAGAACAGTGCAAGGCTTTCCTATGGTCCATAGGTCTTACAAGAATTCCCATCATGGTTCTCTTATGTAATTTTAATCTTTGTATTAAAAATTATGGATCACATAAAGAACCAACATAAAGAACAGAGATTTGGTTGAAATATCTAAAAAGAAGGTGGGTACCATTTCTAAGATACTAAAATAGTCATTAGGAAAGTCCCAAGACTAGATCTTAGTCACTAAAGAAAAGACCTAAAACCTCACCCAAAATTAAGGTCAACACATAACGATTCAATTCTTATGAGTCGAATCTCCACCTCCCCACCTTGTCGTTGGGGGTCTAGAAAGCGAACGGCGAGGCTGGGAGGTGAAGCAGAGGGAGCAGTACAATAAGGGAAGTGGGAGAAATTCACTGCTCAGAATGACAGCAACTGTATAGGTGGGTTGGGCAGCGTAGAAACCACATTCGGAGGCGATGTTGGGCAGCTAGAGCAACTAGGCTGCGGGTAGCTGTTCTAGGTGGCTGGTACAGTCGATATGTTGCAGGAAGGAAGTGCAGAAGGTCTGAGAAAGCGGTGATTGGCGGGTACGAGGATCGGGAGAGATGGAACAACAATAAAACAGCCCAGAGCGGTTGTTCGGGGCGCGAGCGTAAATAATGTCGGTAGTGGCGAAGAATGCATTTGATTGCGTGACAACAAAAGGAGGCTTGTCATGGGGCTGCGACAGCGAGGAGGATTGGACAGCGAGGAAATGCAAGAAGCAAAATGGTTGTCGTTGAGGTGGTTGCAGAGAGAAATGACTGATAGCGAAGAGGGAGGAATGTCAAGGAGTTGTGGAAGAATAAATATCCCCTGAGGAACAAGATACAGCCAGAGCACAACACGTCCTTGGATACAACCCTAGAAGGGAAAAATGGGACACCAGCGGCTGTCATGACAGAAACACAATCCAAACCTGCAAACCTAAAACATGAAAAATAAATATATAAGCCTAGGGTAAATAGGAGTGGATCCCTCTCCAGGAATTCTCTGCTTGTGCTCAGACCAAACGGTCCAAACGCGATAATTGTGCCCCATTTGGATCCCGCATCAGTCTCCCGGGGTGGGGAGAGCTTCAACCTCTCAGGTCAGCCTAGTTGAACACAGCAGAAATGTTACAAACTCCTGGTAAATCAATCATGTATATGTTGTCATTCCAAAGCACATCCTAATATAATAAATATTCATCCACTTATAGCACAACCTAAGCTTGAGCAGCATAACGACGTCAATTCTTATGATCTGAATCTCGAGCAAGTAAATCTAAAATTTGCTTCACCCACTCTTCATGCTCGGTTGGACGTATCTGATAAAAAGTCTGTCAAGATTAATCAACTCCGCAATGACATTTATAACAGACTGGGCCACACTGAAATGTAACCACTCGGAAGAGACCTCTTCTTCTCTAACGAAAACTTGATCCCACTTTAAGATTTTCTTTCCAGCAAAGCTCCTAAGGCGATTTCCAACACTATGAGTCATCCTTCCTGTCTACTCATATGTCAATGGGCAGACTGCAGAACTAATTTTAATACCCAAAGGCTCCATGTAGTCTTCCAAAAATGGCACAAAAAAATCTAATCTCTAACATGTTGGACCTACCTCAGCAAGGCAACTCAGAAAGTAGACGATATATCTGAAATTCTAAAATTCTCTTATATGGGGTTTCCATGTGTTCGGTGTCGGTTTTCAAACTCAAGGCCATCTTGGACAACTACTGTTGATTTTGTTGGAGTCTCTCATGGGGTTGAATTATGGGGGTCCAGAGGTATTTGAACTTCAATACTCCTTTGTTTCCTCACATTCTTCAGTGTCTATTGTGACATTACTTATTTCTTCAACAGCTCCCTACTTAGTGAAAAAGACAGTACCCTTGTTTGGGCAATCTGCTGCACTTTGTCCAAACCGGTTGCACTTAAAGCACTTTCTGACTGGAACAGATTTAAGAGCATTTGTTGGCTTTCATTTGTTCTCCATCTGAATCAATTTCTCCTTAGGCGGGGGCATGGAAGTTATCTTGAACGTACTCTTGAAGCTCGATTATGGGGTTGAATTCTGCCTGTAAAGTGTTGAAGTCATCTGATGATGTTGCTTTTTCACTTTTGAAGTTAGTATCTGAATATCTGATTAGTAATGAACAGGTAGGTAATGGCGCTGCAACTCACGCTTTATTTTAAATTAAGTAATGATCTTATCTTTTTCCTCATATTGGCATAAGTGCTTCAATTTTTCCTACCAAAATAATGTACTATTCTTTAACTTGTTGTCGACTAGTTTCACCATTCGGTCCAGTCGAACTTTCTGGTGCTCAAAGACTCCACATCCAACAGCCTCTAAATGATCTCTTATGGATCCAAACGACCGTTAAAATATGACAAATCCAACTTTACTTCAAGATTCAGGTTTTTTTGAATTTTAGGCTAACCCTTTGGGGTACTGGTTCTTCATCTCTAAAATCTACACAATGGAAGAGACTTGCTTCATTCATTCGATCTAGCAAGTCCTTGTTGTGGCTACGGGCAACCTGTCAAGATTGTCTTTGCTTGAAGGTGGAAAGAAACTATTGCAATTAAAGGACTTCTATAGAAAGTTCTTGTACATCTCTTTGCAGATTTCTCATAAACTGCATTATGACATTTCCTCCCGATCAGTTCTTTGACAATTGTCTCAGCGGTGGCGTGATTAAGATTTGGGCTTTGAGTAGGTGGAAGAGATTGTATAGGGATGATCTAGGATAAGGAAGAAAATTTACACAATGGAAGAGACTTGCTTCATTCATTCGATCTAGCAAGTCCTTGTTGTGGCTACGGGCAACCTGTCAAGATTGTCTTTGCTTGAAGGTGGAAAGAAACTATTGCAATTAAAGGACTTCTATAGAAAGTTCTTGTACATCTCTTTGCAGATTTCTCATAAACTGCATTATGACATTTCCTCCCGATCAGTTCTTTGACAATTGTCTCAGCGGTGGCGTGATTAAAATTTGGGCTTTGAGTAGGGGGAAGAAATTGTATAGGGATGATGGAAGAAAATTTTGGAGTGCTCGGTCTGAAAAATCAACAAAATAAAGGAAATTTGTGATAGATAAAGTTGAGTATTGGTGGATGCTAAAAACAATAAAAATAGGTTAAGCTATCTCAGATACCAAATGACACCTGAATTAACCTAAACAATAAATAAACAAATAAATATTACTTCTAGAAAAGCCAATAAGCAGCTACAAGCAACACACTTAAATAGAAAATAGCAACAGACAAAACACAAATTGCGACTAGGGTGTACCAATGGTGGTTGATGTGGGGGCCATTGGGGGTCTGGAAAGGCGGCGACAAGGTGGAGGAGGCAAAGGAGGGGACAATACAGCAGGAAAGTAGGGGATATTCGCTGTCATGGGACGACGACAAGTGTATAGGTGGGCTGGACGGTGGAGAAACAATAATCCGAAGCAGTGTTGGGCGCCTAGAACAGCAGCTAGGCTGCTGGGAGGGGTTTCTGGGTGACTGGGACAGCGAAAATGCCAGTGAAGAAAACCTGGGACAGCGACTAGGTAGCCGAGAAGTGGTTCAGAAGGGTTGGAACAGCAGCAAAACAGCCAGGAAAGGCTGTACGGGGCGGCAGCAGCAAGTGAGAATGACCACAGCAGTGGCGGAGAATGTGTGGAACTGCAGGACAGCAAAAAAAGCTATCCCTGGGCTGTGACAGCAAGGAGAATGGTTGGACAGTGAAGAACAATAGGAAGAACAGCAAAAGGGTTGATGTCGGGGTGGCTGCAGCGAGGAGGAATGCATCGTAGCAAAGTGGGAGGCATGTGGAAGAGTTGGAAAAGGATAAAAATCCGCTCGTGAACGAGATGCAATAGAAGTGCCACTCGACCGTTGGAAGACAATCACTAACTCAAAATGAGATATAATCGGAGCACCACTCGCCCTTTGATACGGCCCTAGAAGAGAAAATAGGGTTGTCCTAACAGAAACGCAATTCAAAACTGCAAACCTAAAACCAAAAAGTAAATATAAAAGCCTAAGGTAACTAGTAGCGGACGCCACTCCCAATGGGAGGGAAGTCTTTGCTTGGAAGGACCACCTGGTCATTTTCATGCTAGGACCGAACAGTCCAGACGCGGCAATTTCCGTGCCCCATGCGAAGACGCGATCATGTGTCTGCTTCGTAAGCGGGTGAGGCTCCACGTCAGTTTAAGAGGTTTACTCTCAAAAAATTAAATTTAGAAGAGCCATTCATCTCCTTCTTTGTGTTGAATTTATTAATAACAGCGACTCAGCCTTAGTTCCCCACAACTTTTGGTGACTAGTGAAAAAAATATATTAGGATATTTTATAGTTTGGAATGCTTAGCACTAAACAGAACTTATAAAATATTGAGAATGATTCTTCATCATTTAAGAATAAATAATCAAAATTGTTAAGCATCATAAACTTCCAACCTACACTCCAGTTTTTCACTGGAAACAAGCTAATGTTACGCACTTGGAGAAATAAAAGTTTTAGGCTGTTTAGGCATCAAAAGTTCTTCATACTACATCAATTTCAACCTCTAAGAAGAACGCATTTTACTTTAAGGTATAGTGTGCATACAGGTCTCCTTCTCTTCTTGAGCAGCATAATTTTTGTCCAACTTTATTAATGCTGCTTTTAAGTGATCAACCTGAAAGATTACCAAACAGGAAATCCATCACAAATTTCACTACTGAACCACATTTTTTAGATATTAAGAATCGATAAATTCAAGACGTTCACACAAGTGGAAAACTAAAAAAGAACTCCATTTGACTACCAAGATTTAAGCTAATCACGATTGCTATAAAAATCGAGGGAAGTTCCATACGTAGCACCCAATTCTTAATGCTTTTATGTATCTCACACTAAAACTTTCCTTTTTACCACCAAAGCACTCCATTCTTTCCTATCACATCAAAAACATTACTAATACACTATTTAATGCTGACATCCACCATTTCATACATAGGTAAAGGTGCTTTGCCTACAAATATGAAAGTTTAGGTGTGAAATTCGTAAATATACAATAATTGGGTGTTACGTTTGTAAATTTCCGTAAACATTGTCGAGAGCTATTCACCCAACAACACAAACCAAATGCAAGTTAAACAAGGCCTTCCATTAAAGAAACGTTAGTCTTGCTATATCAAAGTAAAGCTATATTATATTATTTTCTTATATGTTGTAAAATAAAAAAACAAGCACTGAAAACTTTTCTTGCTAAAAATTTATACGAAAGTGTGCATATTTTGACATCAAAATGAGCCATCTTAGTGCACCTTAGTGTCTTGAATGTACTAATGAAAATCTATGAGGACACCAAAAATCACACAAGAAAATAAACTTCAAAATTCACATATCCATGATTTGGATAACTATTGATTCGACTAGATGAAGACTACAAAACATCTAAAAGCCAACACAAAAAAAAAATTAAAACTCATCTTGAAATGTGAGCCGGTGGAACCAGATGAGCACATAATAGCGAGGTATCTTGAAGGGCTGAGGTTGTCTATTAGGAATGTGGTTCAATTGTAACCATAATGGTCTCGATGTACATACCCTAGCTATGAAGGTTGAGAAATAACAACAAAACCAGGTGACATCCAAACCTTACAGACAGAGTTCAACCAAAGAATCTAGCAGCAAGAGTACACCCTGTCGAGCATCCCAACTGACCCCACCTGAGGAAAAACCAGCAAAGTGAAAAAAAAGTGGAGACCTCTAGCACTCCCAAATTCATCCCAACAAAGAAGTTTCTCAGGTGTTATGGTTTTGGACACATTGCATCTGATTGCCCAAATAGAATAGTGATTTCCTTCACTGAGCAGGAAGTAATTGAAGAAATGGACGGCGACAAAGAGATACTGAAGAATGTTAGAATGAAAAGGAGTACCAGCTTCCAACTGATAATGGAGAGATACTCTTGATTCAAGTTGAGCCCATAAGAAAAACTCCAACAAAATTAACATTGATTCTCCTAGAAGACAACAAGTATGAATCAATAACAGAAAAGAGACACCTTTTGCTAAAGGAGTTGTTGGAATCCTAACAAAGTTTATCTCCCAGGTTGTTAACCATGATTGTGGTAACTCACCATAGATTTCAGGCATGTTTGGGGCAGTTGCAGCTTATTAATAAGCTGTTGCCCAGCAACTGTCCCAGAAAGCTGCTACGCAGAAGCTGCTGCGGATAAGCTAGCTAGCTATTTGTTTATTTATATTTCAAAATAGTTGCAACACAGTTGTTTCTGAACAAATGATCACTGTCTCTGTGTAGTAATGTTGTTTGAAATAGAATTGTAATAGCAATATATTTGATACTTTAGAAGGAAAAATCTACATCATAACATTACAAAAAATAAGATATACACCTCACATAACAGTATCATCATTATTTAAATAAAGAAAAAGACTATTAAAATAACATTTTAAAATATGATAATATTATTCTTAAAATGGAGACGACATATGTCACGAGTCAGGTCGTCCTCCAGGGATACTATACATTCTATTCCCGATCGCTCTCGGCGGTGGAATCTACAAGCTTGTCTGCCCATCGAAAGAAGCATACATTCCCGATCACTCTCGGCAGTGGAATCTACAAGCTTGTCTGCCCATCGAAAGAAGTCACACTTCTTCGTGAATCTCTGCGGGCGCCTGTAGAACTATCTCTCGTAGCTATGTGTCTAATGTGATGTCAGCAGAGAACTCTAAAGTCCACAGTGACACAGAAATACTCGGGAGGTGTCAGAAATCTTCGAGCTCATCTTTCCTGAATGTTTTGAAAAATAATACATTAATCATAACACAAGTAAAAATTTTCTTTAAAAATAATTAATTAAATATGCGTGAGGTCTCAGAGAACTCAGTATACCAACAAACGAATCTGTTAATACAAGAAGACAGCAGACCTTGTCAAAAAATGGCATTGATTATCTTTAACCCACGTAATACAAAGCTTGTTCGGGTCACATATGCATATCACCAGAAAAAACCATCCAGAAGAACCTCAAAAACTGTATCACAAGAAAAAGAGAGAAACTTGATTGTATTCAATAGAATTTCACATGTGACACTAACCAATACCGACAATCAGGTCATCCATAGGAACCCAAAAGGTCTAACGTCTCATCATGAACATCTCAAATCGATCAAAAGAAAAACAAAAGAAATGAAACAAGAAAAAAACACTTACAAACATCATAAAAACCCAAACAATCATAATCAAATATACAATGAACGGAAATAAACATGAATTATATAAAATAAACAAGTAGAAAATGATAAAAGTGGTAATTAATTACAGTTTTATGAAGGTGTGAGGTCTCAGAAAACTCCATAAATCAACCAACGAACTTGTCACTACAAGAAGACAACAGACCTTATAAAATAAGGGTCCTTGGTTGCTTTGAACCCACGTAATACCAAGCTTCTATGTGTTAAATATGCATATCACCAAAAAGAGCAATCCAAAAAAACCTCAAAAACCGCAACATCGAAAAGAAGAGAACTCGGTTGCCTTCATTAGATATTCACATGTGACACCAACCAACGGTGACTAACATGTCATCCATAATAACTCATAAGGTCAGACGTCTCATCATGGACCTCTCAAACCCACCAAAAGAAAAGAAATGAAATGAAATAAAATGAAAACAAAAAAACACTTATAAACAGCATAAAAATCTTAAACAAACAATATCAAATACTCAATAAACAAAAATAAGCATGAACTATATAAAATAAACAAGAATTTGTCCATTCAACATCCAACAATGGCGTATGTAATCCGCTCTCTCAATTTAACCATTTCCCCAGCACCTTCGTCATCCTAGGTGCAACCTTCTTGTGATTTTTCGTCTGCGCATAGTTTGTCCTATGTGATAATCGAATGCTTCAAGCGGGACGTGTAAATGATCATCGTAAGTCATGTTGAAGTCTACGCCCGTTCGTGAATGATGTTGTCGAATATAGTTGTAGAGAGTCATTATAGCCACTACAATCTGCACCAGCATCGGAAATGGATATGACAGCATATCACGCAACATGAATCATTTTTTCTTTCATACTTCAAATATTTTTTTTCAATTAAACCGCGTAAGAACGAGTGCCTCTTATTAAAAATTTATTTCCTGTCCCGAGCAACATTGTTGGATCTTTAAAATTAAGGAATGTGATATTTGTTATCCAGAAATGACCTCAGATACCCCTTTGTAAAGGATATCCAGCATCAGCCAAGTAATATGTTTGTGCAAATACAATAATTAGTAATGAACTAAAAAAATATCTAATAGTATGATTAATAGTTAAACAAATCTGGAGGTGGACGAGGGAAGTTTTGTTTTATATTTCTTGAGATAAAAGCGAATATACGATTGTCATCTGCATTGTCTTCCTAACTAATCATAACAAAATAAAACAAATGTTGAAATCACATGCGGCCATCATATTTTGTGTTGGTGATCCACAACGCCCAATGAATGCGATCGTTTTATTATTTGATACACATCTATCAACGTGTGTTCCATTGATCGCTCTAAAACAATTCTGATAAATTAAAGAAAGTTGTATGAATTACACTACTCATTTGGACTTCTGAATATAATGTGTAAAAAGATTTATCTTTAAAAATAGCATATATCATGGTTCATTTGCATTCTTTATTTGAGTCATCTCAAAAGTCGGATCCTCTGACTTGAAAATCGTTATTGATAAACTAACAAGAGCCTTCAACCCCACTGAAATGTATCTGTTGATTGTCTCCGATGAATGTTGAAATCGCTTCATTGCTCCTTTCATTGATATATTCTGTGACAAAATGTCGAGGGTTATTGTTAACACCTCTCTGGTTACATCTATCGCATCCAAGTTGACCCACGTTAGGGTTAAACAAGGGTGCAATAGAATGGACAACTCAATCAGACATAATGTCCACTAATATTAGTCTTAAATTACACAAATATAAGCTCAATGGTTGATGAATTAGCCTCATTCAATCGTCACAAACATTCACAATCCAATTCAATTCAATATTCAATCATATTCTCAACACAGGGAAGCGTGCATAATAATTTCACCAAAATATAAACAAAGTTGCTAAACATTAAACACAGAAAAGTATATACCCCAAAAGTCTTTAAAATCTTCCCAAAACTTTACAACCCAAAAGTTGTACTATGTCACATATAACTAATCATCGTGATACTCCTTACCCTGCATTGAAAATTAATAAAATATAGGAGTGAGATACAGCTCAATAAAATAATCATAGCTAAAGAAAGATTTTATAGAAGAAAAGAAAACGAGTATGCTCCACAATGACAAATATGAGTGAAGCAGTACATAACAAGCATATTTTAATCATATAAAATATATAAAGAATGCTATAAAAGCAATCACGAACAAACAACTGTAACAAGTACATATTTTATATATCCCTTGCACAACCATATGTGCATTTTAATTGTTTAATATTCAAAATTCATCATCTTAGAAATGTCACTTAAACTAGCATAGACTTTGACTTAATTCATTTTTTTTTATGACCACTCAATTCGTCTACTACAAAACTGCTGATATATGTTGGTCATCGCTTAAGTTAATAATTATGAACAACCCTCCTGATACTAACATATATGTTCAATTCTAAATACCAAGAGCCGAGAATTCTATAAATTTTCCTACAATCTTTACCTGCTCAGAGTATCGATATTAAAATATATCTATTAAAACACTTGTGACAATTCTTTGATCATTTTAGCTGTTAAAAATTATTTTTCGTATGCACATATTTGTATAAATATACCTACAAGCAATTATTTTAATGAACATGCCCACCAACTCAATAAAAATAATAACATTAGTAAAATCAGTAGTGTTTGCTCAATTTTATTTTTTTGTTACAATATGTAGAAATTTTTAAATTCAATTTCATATCAATATATCAGATGGTATTTACCTTAAATTCAATTTTTTTGTTACAATATGTTGAAATCACAATTACCAGATTTTTAAAAATTCTTAATTTAAACATGCATTAACACATGGTATTTACCTTAAAATGATCTCCCCATGTTCAGCTCTAAACAGTTTTTCTACGTCTAATTCCTCCAAGTACAAACCACCATATATATATACTCAAACAAGAGGATATGACCACTCAGCATAGTACAAAATCGAAAATTAAAAGCAATACCCAATATATATATAAACCCTAAACTTGAGCTAATTCGAAAGGATTTTGAGCAAATGAAGCTGAAAGGGGGTTGGAAGATTGGTAAATTGGATGGTTGGCGCATTCTCATTCAATTATCAAATGATGAAGACTACGCCCATTTCTTTGCAAGAAGACTCCTTCGAATAGACAACCAGGTGAAGAAGGTTTTAAAATGGACGGTGGAACCTCCTACCATTCATGTTTGGTTGTGCTTCCCAGATTTGAAGGTTCACCTTTACGATCAAAAGCTCCTCTTCACTTTAGCGATGGTATCCGATAAACCTCTCAAAACTGATATGCCTACAGTAAATCTGACTCGGCCATCTGAAGTCAGAATTTTGATCGAACGGGATATTACTTTACCTTTTTCCGGGAGAGATATAGATTGACACACAGAATCAGGGATTTTGGCAGCAAGCAGATTTTGGCAGCAAGCAGAACTTAAACATACCTCTTTATTGCACCCACTGCCGTATGTTTAACAAAGTTGCTAAACATTAAACACAGAAAAGTATATACCCCAAAAGTCTTTAAAATCTTCCCAAAACTTTACAACCCAAAAGTTGTACTATGTCACATATAACTAATCATCGTGATACTCCTTACCCTGCATTGAAAATTAATAAAATATAGGAGTGAGATACAGCTCAATAAAATAATCATAGCTAAAGAAAGATTTTATAGAAGAAAAGAAAACGAGTATGCTCCACAATGACAAATATGAGTGAAGCAGTACATAACAAGCATATTTTAATCATATAAAATATATAAAGAATGCTATAAAAGCAATCACGAACAAACAACTGTAACAAGTACATATTTTATATATCCCTTGCACAACCATATGTGCATTTTAATTGTTTAATATTCAAAATTCATCATCTTAGAAATGTCACTTAAACTAGCATAGACTTTGACTTAATTCATTTTTTTTTATGACCACTCAATTCGTCTACTACAAAACTGCTGATATATGTTGGTCATCGCTTAAGTTAATAATTATGAACAACCCTCCTGATACTAACATATATGTTCAATTCTAAATACCAAGAGCCGAGAATTCTATAAATTTTCCTACAATCTTTACCTGCTCAGAGTATCGATATTAAAATATATCTATTAAAACACTTGTGACAATTCTTTGATCATTTTAGCTGTTAAAAATTATTTTTCGTATGCACATATTTGTATAAATATACCTACAAGCAATTATTTTAATGAACATGCCCACCAACTCAATAAAAATAATAACATTAGTAAAATCAGTAGTGTTTGCTCAATTTTATTTTTTTGTTACAATATGTAGAAATTTTTAAATTCAATTTCATATCAATATATCAGATGGTATTTACCTTAAATTCAATTTTTTTGTTACAATATGTTGAAATCACAATTACCAGATTTTTAAAAATTCTTAATTTAAACATGCATTAACACATGGTATTTACCTTAAAATGATCTCCCCATGTTCAGCTCTAAACAGTTTTTCTACGTCTAATTCCTCCAAGTACAAACCACCATATATATATACTCAAGCAAGAGGATATGTCCACTCAGCATAGTACAAAATCGAAAATTAAAAGCAATACCCAATATATATATAAACCCTAAACTTGAGCTAATTCGAAAGGATTTTGAGCAAATGAAGCTGAAAGGGGGTTGGAAGATTGGTAAATTGGATGGTTGGCGCATTCTCATTCAATTATCAAATGATGAAGACTACGCCCATTTCTTTGCAAGAAGACTCCTTCGAATAGACAACCAGGTGAAGAAGGTTTTAAAATGGACGGTGGAACCTCCTACCATTCATGTTTGGTTGTGCTTCCCAGATTTGAAGGTTCACCTTTACGATCAAAAGCTCCTCTTCACTTTAGCGATGGTATCCGATAAACCTCTCAAAACTGATATGCCTACAGTAAATCTGACTCGGCCATCTGAAGCCAGAATTTTGATCGAACGGGATATTACTTTACCTTTTTCCGGGAGAGATATAGATTGACACACAGAATCAGAGATTTTGGCAGCAAGCAGAACTTAAACATACCTCTTTATTGCACCCACTGCCGTATGTTTGGACACTCACTTTCTCAATGTTATCAGTTGCATCAAAATCTAAAACCTCCAAGTAAAAATACTACTGGATCTGCCCCACTTCATACATGTCCCTCTTCCGCTCCCGAGTGCATTCCACAAACTATTGAAACACTGGTTGACACGATGTCACCTCTCCCTCCCACTACCGAAGACAATACTGTTTATGTTCTTCCAACTGATGTATTGGCTGATGGTTCACTTGACAGGTGTTGACGAGGCATGTTGACCATCTCTTCAGAATGAGAAAGTTGTTATTGTTAGTCAGGAGCTGGGGGCCCATCCTCTTCTACATGCCTGACAATCTGTTGACCACACTGATCAGATGAGTCAGTCTTCATATGAGGAATGGCAGGTATACACATCTAATAAGAAAAAGAAGAATAGAGGCACACCCCGGCTTGGGAACTTAATGGATGATACTTTAGTAACTTCAAGTAATAACACGACACTCAACAATTGGCTCCGCTCCCAGAACCAGGGGCAGAGGCAGGACCAAGCTGGCTCGTCCCTAGCAACTTATTTTCTACGAGTTTTGAATTTTTGAGTTTTATCTATGTCTTATCATTTTTAGAATGCTAGTGTCTGTGTATCATATGGGTAGGGCGCCTTTATTGGGTCCTCTCATACAACCTTTATGTACATTTTCATTTTCAATGTATGTATATATATTATATGTGTGTGTGTGTATGTGCGCGTGCACAAGATATGAACTGTTGGTTGGCAACTTCGGCGTAAATCCCTCGGTCTAGGGTCCAAAACCATCCAGGTCGAATTAGCACATATGGGATGGACAGGCACATGTTGTCGTCCATTTTTTAAAATATATATATAAACACACCTCTAAAATTCCTCTTATCAATAATTTCTCCCTTCTTAGCAACCTACCCGATAGCAAGCAGCACCCTCAATTGATTAATTGTTATTCCAAATAAAACAGAGGATATCACTAATTACTTTCGTAAAAGATGAAATGATACGTATTTAATAATACCAATCTTACCTGAAATACCCATTTCTCCCCAAATTCTTCCTACACTTCTTACCCTTTACTTCTTATTCTTCCCTTTTCCCTTCTTTGTTTCTTGAAAACTGCCTTACCCGAGACCTTCGCCTCTCTGTCCACTCCAACGCCCCGTCTCTGATTCCAGCTACAGTGTTGGAATCGAAGAATGCCCAGGCTTGCGAAAAATGATGATTCCAGCTACAGTGTTGGAATCGAAGAATGCCCAGGCTTGCGAAAAATGATGATTCCAGCTACAGTGTTGGAATCGAAGAATGCCCAGGCTTGCGAAAAATGAGAGGATGCGGGAAAGAAGCGATGGAATTGAGGAGAAATAAGGTAAACTATATAATTAAGTGTCTAGCAATAAATGCCTTTATTTAAATCTACACCCTATGATCCGGCCAGCTGCTACATACTGCAAAGTGGAGAGCTACAGTGTCGAATAAATTAACAGGATGAGTTAATTTCATTAAATGCTTAATAAAAATTAATTATGTTAATGTATTAAACTAAAATATAGTAATAATGTATATATACTATTATATATCAATTTCATTGTTACAAAATGTAAAATTGTATAAAAGTATTTTGATGCATTTCAGGGAATTCAAAAAAATTATGTATATTTGAAAATAATAATAAAAAATTTGCGAATTAGACAACAGTGAGCATTACACCATCTATGCCCAAAGAAACTGGTCGACTTGAAGGGATAACTATTCTACTGAACTCTAATAGCATGGTGGTGGGAATTGGGGCTACGTCAAGTGGTCTAAACCCTCATCCTCGAACTCATCACCCAGCCAAAAAGTTGAGTAAGCTTAGGTTGTCATGGTCATTAGACTGATCGGATTTTGGCCGTAATAAAATGGTATCAAAGCCATGAATTTAAATTCTCAGACCTTGCAACTATTCTGCTGATTCAAAGGCGAAGGGAGACCAATGGCAAGAGTATTTCTGAATCCATGCCTGCTTAGGTTGCAAGAACAAGTAATCCATTGGAAGCAAAAAAAATTTGTTAGCGCAAATCAAAATCTTCAATAGCATGGTGTGTCGAGATCTCAGCACATGAAGTAAATCAAAGTCAATATGATTGATTCTCTCAAAGCATGCATCATTTTAAGCAGTCACAATTAGCAATAAAAGGGCCGTTACAAAATATGCACATGCAAGCGAGTAACCATTGTAGCAAAAGAAATTCTCCTAGAATGTCTAGAAGGTCATGATATTTAAGCTTTGACAATATGAGAAGCCCTCATTTGTTTCCCAGTTAACTAAGAAATTGAAGAAGTTCCGATAATAAACTAAATCCATTTAGGGGTATATGATCAATAGGATCTTCAACCCAATCAACATCAAACTAGATAATGAGTATAGATGGAGATGAGGCAGAATTATGAAGTCGAAAGAGTACCTCATACATAATGGATGATGCCAAAAATAACATTGACAATCCATGTTGCGCGTAGTTTTAATTGAGCAGCAAAACATCAGTTATAATAAAGTTTGTGATGGAAAAACTTCATTTCTCCTTATTCACAGTTGAAAATATATAATACATATCCATACACACTCCCAACTCTCTAGATTAGGAATAACTCTAGCATAGAAAAGATCTTGTACTTAGATTTTCTCCAATTGGGTTGCCAAATATCAAGCTTCCTAATACACGAGATTTAGATTTATGACTTTCCACAACACTGTCGATCAAGATGGAGCATAGATATTTCTCGTGACCATCTTGTTATAAATACAAGTGACACTAGCTCCATTAAGAACCTTTGTGAAGATATCTCTTAGTTGTTCCCCAGTCTTCACATCAACTGTACATGTTAGAATCTGTTGAATCTTTTTGCAAATAAAATGGCAATCTACCTCAATGTGCTTAGTTCATTCATAAAAGACAGGATTTGAGGCAATATAAATTGCAACTTGGTTATCACACCACAACTTTGTTAGAACAGTCATCTTAAAACCCATCTTGGTCAAGAGTTGGAATACCTACATGAATTCACATGAAGCCTGTGTCATCGCTCGATACTTAGATTTAGCATTTCACTGTGAAACTAGATTTTATTTCTCACTCTTTCATGAGACCAAATTACCACCAACAAAAATGTAATATCCAGTAATGGATATTTGATATCTTGGAAATTGCCCAATTTTACATCAGAGAAACATTCAAAATTTCTATGCTCAAGATCTTGATATAAAATACCTTGTTCAGAAGCTCCCTTGAGGTAGAATAATATTTTTTTCCAAAGCTAATCAATGATGGACTGTGAGAGAAAACATATATGACTTATAGAACTAACTGAATACGCAATGTCAGGCGAGTTACTATGAGATAGTTTAAAATTCCCACTAACTTATACCATTCAAGATCCTTAAAAAACTCAACCATCCATGGCAAGTTGTTATTTAAGAAGCATTGGAGCGCTACATGGTTTGACAGCTAATTTTTTCAGTTTCAGCTAAAAAATCCAACACATAATTCCGTTGAGATAGAAAGATATTTTTCTTGAACATTGATACCTCAATTCCCAAGAAGTACTTCAAGGAACCCGGATCTTTAGTACCGAACCGATTTTGAAGAAATAATTTCAATGATAAGAGTTCTGATATGTCTGAATTATGTGATAAAAAAATATCAAATTTTTCTAACAATTTTTTCTATTATTTTTTCTCATTTACGTTTTTTCAGGTGTTTTTGTGCAATTGCAGAACACATGTACTTATAAAAGTTGTGTAGAGATCTTAGCAGATATTGGAGCAAAATAGAAGGAATTTGATTCAGACGAGTCCATAGGAGCCACCAAGCTAGAAGGCCTTTTTACCTTGAGTGGTGTCAAGGTGCTACCCACGTGCTTAGAGTTTGGCGCCTCGGAGAAGCCCCCTTCAAAGTCTAGCACATTAGCACAAAAGTATGGGGTCCATAGGTGCCCCTCCAAAAACCATGTAGCGCACAGATCCACTTCGATGGGCGCTAAAGTGCCGCCTACTCAATCCATCAATACTTCTTCACAGCTACAACATTCTGGTGTCCCCCCAGTATTGACGAACCAGCATTGTGGAGTTAAGCTGGTTTCTACCAATGTGGCATCTTCCAAGTCTACAAAACGCAAAATCTCTGGGGAAGAGGAGAGATCTCTAGCGCAATTGGTAAAAGCAACTCTTTCGTTTTAAATAACGTCTGTGTGTGCGAGAAAGTGAATTTTTAAGAGAGTGGCAAGGACTTTGCAAGCAATTGGTCGGAGAGATCGGAGGAATGTCCGAGGAAGACTACGGAGACTTTTAGTGGAGATCACAAACTCACAAGAGGGATACTGATCAAAATTTTTGTATTATACAAATCAGAATTCGCACGTTCCTTATTGGATCGATATGTGGACTCTGATTCGTATATTAGTTGAACGACATGCATAATATGTGTGATTCGTCGGTGCTTCACATTTGATCCATATCAATTCTCTGTGCATCGCTTCCAGTAATAATATTATCATCAACATAAACCACCAACAGAATAATTTATGAAACAGGTTGCTTATAGAATACAGTGTAATTGCTTCTACTTTTCTGCTCCCAAACCACCCTTCCACTTCGCAAAATTTTCAAACCATGCTCGAAGACTTCACTACAATCCATAGAAGAACTTTTGAACAAACCATGCTTGAAGACTTCACTACAATCCATAGAAGAACTTTTGAAGACGACATACTTTCCTAGACTCCTTGTGAGCAAAAAACCTAGGAGGTTGCTCCATGTATACCTCTTCCAAAAGATCACCATGCAGAAAAAAATTTTCACAACCAAATGGTGCAGAGGCCAATTATTTATTGCCGCCAAGGACAGAAGTAGGCGATACAATTTCAACTTAGCTATCAGAGAGGCGTCCAAGTACTTGATCCTATAAGTTTGAGTATGGCCCTTAACAACCAACTGAGCTTTGAGATGAGTTACAGATCCATCAAACTAAAACAAAAATGCTAGGACACACTTACAGCCAATAGGCTTCTTGCCATAAGATAGTTCAACTTGTTCACAAGTTCCATTTTCAGTTAAAGGGCTCAACTCATCAAGCATCGTTGCCCGCCATCCATAATGAGATAACGTTTGCTGAACAGATCTTGGAACCTCAACAAAATCAAGAGAAGCACCAAACCAGCAAGAATTTGAAGATAACTAATTATATTTAACACAAGAGAAAATGTGATAGACACATTCACGTTTATCTCTTAGAGGGGCAATAAGTAAATCAAGGTCACTAAGGGAGGATCCACAGAGGAAGATGGTATTGGTGTCAGGCTAGGATCAGGGGAAAAAGGTCTTCTCGAGTAAATATTAGTGATAGTTAATCTAGGATGAGGCACTAGAGGTGGAGTTGGAGCAGAATTTGAACTTACTATGTGATACAATAACAACTCATCAGAATCTTATGAGGATTTAGGCACCGATGAGTAACAAAAAATGGGGTTTTCTCATAAAGGGTAACATCAGCATAAATCATGTACATGTTTAAGAGAGGAAAAACATCGATACACTTTTGGTAGACAAGAATATCCTATTAAGACACACCTCAATGTCTTAGGGTCCACTTTAGAAATTTTTGGACGAGTATCACAAACAAAACAGGTATGTCCAAATATGTGTCATTCAATAGGAATGGGAAAGCTAGCTGAAAAAAAAAAACTTGGTCGAGCGTATGGGTTTGTAGAACAATAAAACATCCAATCGATCAAAAAACATGCAGTAGAAACTACATCGACCCATAACTATTTAGACACATTCATTTGAAACAAAATGGTTCTAACCATCTCAAGAAGATGTCTATTTTTTTTCTCACAGCTCCTCTATTTTGGGATGGAGCATAAACATAGGATGATTGGTGAAGCATCTCATCTTGGTATGTACTTTTGAAATTGTGCAGAAAAATATTCCTTGGCATTGTCACTTCTCGAATCTTAACTAAAACATTGAATTAAGTTTTAATTTCGACATAAAAGGAATCAAATGTGACAGTAACTCAATATGAGATTTCACAAAAAATCCAATTCATACGAGAAAAATCATTTATAAAAATGAAAATATCTAAAACCATTAGATAAAATAGCACAAGATCCCCACACATCATAATCAACCAACTTAAAACTATGACTTACTCTTTTATTAACTCTGGAATGCAAATGATGGTGCTTAACAAATTAACACGACTAATAATCTAAAGATGAAAACTACTTAAGCTGAGGAAACAACTTTTCAGTATTGATAGTGATGAATGTCATAATCTACAATGAATCTCAAAAAAAGATAGTGTTGGAACAGGCTAAAGAGCGAGATACCTCATTATCCAAATGTATAGCCCTCTTAATCTCATTCTTTACTAATAATCTTCTCTGTCATGAGATCATGAAATAGGCAATGATCGAGAAAGAATAAGATACAGTAATTAAGAGCACGTGTATTTTTCCTGAAAGAATCAAGATTAAAAGCAAAGATGAGGTAAACTGAGATGTGTGTAATATTGATGGTACCAGAACCAAGGACATTAGAAATAGATCCATTTGTTAGGGTGACGGAAGACATCTGCTTATGAAAGGTAGAAAAGAGTTTTGGATTACTCTTCATATAACTTGTAGTACCATAATCAATGACTCGTTGCGTGGAAGAGGAAAGATGACATGTATCATTCTTACCTGACTCAGCAAGGGCAGTGATGGATAAGAATTTCTTGGATGCTTCCTGAAACTTGATGAACTTAGCATATTCACCAGCAGAGATCGAGAAAATCTAACTCAAAAAAAACTCATTAGTAGTAACCATGTGAGCTGACTGTGATTTAGAACCCTTTTGGTTCTTTTTCAGCAACTTCAAACATGTTCTCTCCGTGACTAGAATCATCATAGTATTAGCACACTAACTTTGACCCTTGGTTTCCAAATTTTGAGTTTCACTTCTGTAAATGTCCTGAGACTAAGGTTTAACGATGTATGTTATGTTTCTGACTAATAAAAGCACTAAGTTGTTGTGCAGATGAGGTCTGACAACTCAGCATTTTACGCAGTACTCTAGTACAAGTTTCCCTCGGAGTAGTACATTCAGGGTCACATAATATCTGTGATTTGACACGTTCATATTGAGATTTGAGGTCTATTAGAAAACTCATAATAACCATTTGTTATCTTCAAGCCTTGTTGAATCCCGATATCAATATTGAAAGGCATTAGTGCGTTCAATTCTTCGTACACCTGTTTAAAGTGCATGTCATACGTGTTAAGTGACCGATTATATTGTCCAACTTAATAAAGCTCATTGCATACATCAAAAATTTGAGAGATATTTTCTTCCATAAAACACAAACGTCAAATCCTCTAAAACAACTTTAACAGTCTCAATTGAGTGATATGACCGGATGTTGACCTCATTTTTAGTGAGGTCTAGTCTTCAAGTGATATGACCGGATTAATCAGGTTCAATAGAGTTCTATAT
Organism: Phalaenopsis equestris; assembly: GCF_001263595.1. Classification (NCBI taxonomy): domain Eukaryota; kingdom Viridiplantae; phylum Streptophyta; class Magnoliopsida; order Asparagales; family Orchidaceae; genus Phalaenopsis; species Phalaenopsis equestris. The sequence goes on along the minus strand of NW_018164478.1, from coordinate 40,101 downwards.
TTTTATCAATAGTCGAGCATTCACTCTCATCCACTCATAATAATGTGGCTCACTCCCAAGTGGAGAATTATCAATGAAGTGAGTCTTGATAAATACTCCTTAGATAGAGTCTCACAATTTTATTCCAATAAAATAATTGATTTCAATTAAGTTCTCATTTGTAATCTTAGCCACTGATAAAACTGAACCTGTCACAAGGTGTTTGTGTTAACCGGATCAATTAAGTTTTTGTAATCTTAGCCACTGATGAAACTGAACCTGTCACAAGGTGTTTGTGTTAACCGGTTATAATTGATTTCATTCCATGCTAAAGAACAAATTTTCAAAGCACTATGAGACAAATAACTAGAATGATTACCGAATAAACGAAAAAATTAGAATTGGAAAGCCAAACAAAAGTCGAACACAGCAAACGATGAAATCAACCTAAGTAAAAGAAGCAGACAACATAACATAGCAATCGAGGAAATTGACCTAAGGAGGTGTCGACTTCGTTGATTCCCTAATCTTGTCGACTCAGATCGAGCAAGCAAACAACAACATGATGCAACTGATGCTTCAAGATAAATGCAGATGACGTTCGAAGTAGATGAATCGCAGGAAGAATTCAAAGACTTCGACGAAGCCGGAATGAGCTCGAGCCGCAAATGATGATGTCGCAGTAAGTAGTTGAAAACTTTGACGAAGACGGAACGAACTCGAGCGCAGATGATGTCGCGGCAAGTAGTGGAAGACTTCAATGAAGTTGAAGCGAGCCCAAGACGCAGATGATGATGCCGTAGGAAGCAATCGAAGACTTCGACGAAGTCGGAATGACCCTGAGCAGCAGACGATAATGTCGCAGGAAGCAGTCGACAAAGTCGGACTGAGCTAGAGCCGCAAATGAAGACGAACAATTCCCAAAGGCTAACATCGAAGACAAGTGGCAGACAGGAACAATTTAACGAAGCTCTGATACCATGTGAAAAAAACAGCTTCCTTTATTGTTCACAATTGAAAATATATATTACATATTTATACACATTCTCAGCTCTCAAGATTTCAAATAATTGTAATATAAAAAAGATATTGTAATTAGATCTCCTCTAGTTAGGCTGTCTCATATCAAGTTTCCCAATATACAAGATTTGGATTTATGACTTTCCATAACAAAGTTAAATGTACTCATAAAAAATGAAGAACTTATTTAAAATTTTGATTTTCATAATTTAAGCCATATATGAGGGGGATAGCCAAGTCATTACTATAATAGATACATACTTTTGCAGGTTCTAAGATAGGCACTTGAAATAGAATAAAAAAATGGCTTCCAAAATGAAGTAAACCAACAACATTCTATTGTGAAACCTCCCACTATTAAATCTTTAATTTAAATAATTTAAACAAGTTAAAAGGGGTTGTTTTACAAAATAGGTCATCTTTATAATTATTATGATAGTTATATATTTTTTATGCTCTACGACGGGAAGCTTGAGAAGGCCTTAGAAAAGTTCTGGATGATTGGCTTCAAATGTGAAGTCAACTCAAACCGAAACCTACAAAACCAAATGAAGGGAAAAAAAATTGCAATAAAAACTGAAAATGCAGAGGCAATGTGTCCGGAAACTCCTCAGAAAAATAAAGAAAAATGGCAGTTAGCAGGCATAAGGTCCACAATTTCGGTTTACTTTGAGCTAATAACAAATTATAGAGCTCTACACTCCACATCTGAAGGTCGTTAAAGAATATAAGAGAGTCTGGATATGAAATTTTGTTAGGAAAAAAAATGGTAGCACCTTACAGCACAGCCAACATAAAACCTTTGAATCATCCAGCCTGAAAAACTTTGATGAACCGATTTCTGAAAAACAAACATGAGAATGAATTAAATTGAGATAGGACAAAAAAATGCATAAATTTCTTGTGGACAAGAAGAGCAACGCAGCACCCAGAAAGCAAGAAGCTTGTACAATATAGGCAAAAAAAAGGCTTGCTTAATAATGCTATTTTGATTTTCATGCTCCAAATGATGGTTGAGAGGAAAACAGCCTTTACTGCTGCAATTTAATTAATCATAAAATTATTGCTTTTTTTTAGTGCAAAAAAAAAAAAATCTGACATGGTAAAATATATAAATAGTGGAATGGGTGTTCAATAATGAAAACCAATAACCGGAGGTACAAACAAAAATTATAAATGAGCATGAGCTAGGGAGGATAATTCCTAAATGCCTTAATATATCACCAAAAAGAATAAAAAATTAAAGGTCAAGCACTAAATAAAATTAACAGAATTCTGATAATGGATATAAGTGAGACCTTTTTTGAAAAACAATGGAACGGCAGCAAGATGTGTCAAATCAGAAGCTAAAGGTTTTTTTACTGAATGGGCGTAATTTCTAAATATATTTATCTTTAGAGCAAAACATGATAATGAAGTTTCATGATGTAGCAATAAAGGCTCTGAATTGATAAAAAAGAAAGATATCAAGTAGCAAAGAAATTGCAATTCAAAAAAAAAAAAGAAGAAATCATTGCTTTGCAAAATTAGAAATAGTTTTGATGACTGTTTATTGTATTTCTTTGATGTTCTCTACTTCAAGCGATATCACTAGGCTCCAACTTGGCTAAATGCGCTGTTCTTAAAAAGTTGGAAGGACATACTAGCAATAGCCTATGTTTGAGTTATTTTGACCCTATGCTCGAGTTTCTATTTAACTTGTGTGAGGATAAATAGTCTTGTCGATATAAGGAGTAGAAAAATTAATATGCCATTAGTATATTAGCCATTAATTCTAACGGTAGGTTTTAGGAATTGAGCAGGATAATTTCATTAATATGAAAAGTGGTAAAAAACATATTATATGAAATATAAATAGGAAATACATAACACTCATATCATTAGGAATCAATTCATTTCCTAATAACCACCCGGAGATAAAACAAAACACATAAAATAGGAAATAATCAGAAAAGAAATAAATCAATAATAATAATTTCTAACAAATAGGAAATAACTGGAAAGGAAATAAGTAAATACTAATAACTTCTGAAGCTTCCCCTCAAGTTGAAGCATATATGTCAATCATGTTCAACTTGGATTTGAAATAGTCAAATAACAACAGAAGAATATTCTTTATGAGAATATCTTGTCAGTTAAGGGTGTAAACAAGCCGAGCTTGAGTGAGCCCAAGCTCTGCTCTTATTCAGCTCGTGAAAAAATAACATTGTTTGTGTTCAGCTCATTCATATATCGTGCTCAAAAAATTTTACTATATTCCGCTCGTTTGCTCAGTGAGCTAAACACAAGTTGTATGTGAACAATGAGTCATTTTGATAACCCGAGTCACGCAGTTGTAGGATGTGAAGGGAAGAGGCGAGATTTACATCTTATTATTTATACTAAAATGCTCAATTAAATAGAATTTAAATATATTTATTCTATTTTTTTAACTAAATTTAATTGATTAAAAATCTTTGTAGCCTTGTAGTCAATTAAAATATTTAAAAATATATTTAAAAATAGTACTCATATCAATTATATATAAATATATAAATATATATATATATAAAATTTCGAGCCAAAACGAGTTGAAAACAAACGAACGAAATTTTGTTTGTGTTCAGCTCGTTTATATATCGAGTGCAAATAAATTATTCATTTTTTGTTCATTTGCTTGGCGAACGAATCGAACACGAGCTGTTTGCGAGCAACGAGTCATTTTGACAGCCCTACTACCAGATGGTCAGTGGAGAGAACAAACATCACAAATCTCTCTAGAATATTTTTTTCCATGATAAAGTGAAAGTCAATTTCCACATAGTTGTTACGATCATGTGGAACGAATCATAAGCAATGTTGATAGTGACTTTATTTTCATAAAACATCTGCAGAGGATTAGTGACCGGCATACGTAACTCGCGGAGTATGATGCGTAACTAGAGGGCTTAACACAACCTTAATGACAGAAGGAAACTAGGCTTCAACACCGCTAAGTACAACAACATATTGTTTCTTAATTTTCCACATGACAAGGTTTACAGAGGATTAGTGACCAGCATACGTAACTCGCGGAGTATGATGTGTAACTAGAGGGCTTAACACACCCTTAATGACAAAAGGAAACTAGGCTTCAACACTGCTAAGTACAACCACATATTGTTTCTTAATTTTCCACATGACAAGGTTTTCCCACACGAATGAGCAATAACCTATGATAGAACGTCGATCTTGGATGGACCCGGCCCAATCAACATACATATAAACTACAACATAGCGAGAGGTGCGACGAGAGAACAACAAACCTGCTCCTAGCGTGTCTTTTAAGTAGTGGAGGATCTAATAGAAAGTCGTGAGATGGTGCTCGTAGAGGTCATGCATAAACTGACTTACAATACTAACCGCGTGAAAAATATTTGGGAGTGTATGGGTGAGATAAATGAGTTTACCTACTGGGCATTGGTTGAGTGTTTTGTTCACCGGAAGAACCAATGGAAATTCTGTCAATTTCCCATTGGGGTCCATCGGAACACCTACCGGTTAGCAAAGAAGTTGATTAGTTTCAGTCAGTAAATCTATCACATATTTACGTTGGGAAAGGCCAATGCCCGAGAGGACTGAGCTACTTCAATTCCTAGAAAATACTATAAGTCTTTCATCTCAAAAGATGTGGTCAGTGTGTCTTTGAGATAATCCAAGGCCGAATGATAGTTACATATGAGCACGATGTTGTCGACATAGATGATAATGATGACAATAAGGTCACCAGAAGAATGGGGGAAAAACAGTGTATGATCAGACTGGGCCTGAGAGAAACCATGGCCCACTACAACTTACGTAAATTTGTTGAACTAGGCTAGTGGAGATTGTTTCAAGACATAGATAGACTTACGCAATCGGTGCGCTTGTTAACAAGAAAACATAGAGTCAAAGTTTGGTGAGAGAGACATATACATCTCAGCGAGATCGTCGTTAAAGAAAGCATTTTTTTAAGTTCAACTTAAGCAAAGACCAATCAATATTCACAGCTCGGGATAACAAATCCCGAATGGTATTTAGTTTAGCTACCAGAACAAATGTCTCTTAATAGTCAACCCCATAAGTTTGTAAATATCATTTGGCGATCAACTGCACCTTGTTGTGTTCAAAGGATCCATCGAAGTAAAATTTGGTGCAGAAAATCCACCTACAACTCACCATTTTATTTCTCAGAGAAGATCAACCACATTCCAGGTATGGTTTCATTGAAGAGCATTCATCTTGTCCATGATAGCAGCCTTCCAGAATGGATCAACCAATGTTGCCTCAATAGTGGATAGAAGAACGATCCTTCAAGGATGTGACAAATGCTTTGCAGATCGGAGATAAGCTATCGGATGAGACGTATTTCGTCATGGGAAAATGAGTGCAAGATCATACTTGTTTGCTTACCTAAATGGGGGAATTCAACTCTTTACTCGGTTCAGGAGAGACCCCATAAGTTGAGAAAGCATCATTCCGGGGACGTCAGTTAGAGCGGACTTCAAGCCCTGCAATGGGCAGCGGGCTCAACGATAGGAGCATTGGGAAGAGTCTCAACAAAGGGTTTTGTACGATGATTATAGACACACAGAGAGGATGATGGTGATGTTGGTCTGGCTGGTGGCAAATCCAATGGAGTTGAGGGTTCCTCGGACATCGTGGTCGTAGAATTAGGTAGAATGTCCAACATAGTCAAAAAGGAAATAGTGTCCAAAAATTCAAGCTCATTCTCACTTAAGGCAGTGTTAAGGGAGAAAGGGACTTTGAAAAAAATAAGATGTCTGCACTGCCAAAGATTTTATTGGTGCTAGATTAAAATACCAATAGCTTTTTTAACTGGTGAAATAGCTGAAGAAGGCGCATTTAATTGAGCGAGAATCAAGTTTACTAGAGGTTAAGAAAGCGCTCCGAACAAAGGTCATGCATCTAAATATTTTAGGATCTAATGTGGAGAAGAACTTATTGGTAGAAAAGCAAAACATCAAGATGGATAGAGGGATCCGAAAGTTGTGTATCTTTTTGGTAACTCTATTGGTGAGGTAGGTGGCAATAAGGACGACATCAACCAAAAAACTTTTAGGAGCATTAGTTTGAAACATACAAAAATGAACAACTTCGAGAAGATCTCTATTTTCCCGCTCGACTATCCCATTGTGTTGAGGGATATCCATACAGAAGCTATGATGGAGGATGACCTTAATAACCAAGATTCTCCTAATACAGAGTTAAAGTACTCACAACCATTGTCGGTCTGAAGGACTTGAATAGAGGCTTTGAATTGGGTCAAAATGAATAAGTAAAAATATTTAAAAATAACCAGAACTCCATATCTATCTTTTATATATAGACTCAAATCATTCTAGTGTGGTTACTAATTAGAGTAAGAAATGACTGCTTATTGCTATAGCTCTGAGTTCGAGAGGATCCCCTTAAGTCATTATGAATAAGTGAGAAAAGATAGGAAGAAGTGTAAGGGTGAGATGAATATGGTACACATTGATGTTTAGCTAATTGATAAATTTCACAATTAAAAGAAGATGGATATTTATCAATAAACATCAAAGGTATAATTATTTAAAGATGGGATGACCCAAAAGATAATGTAAACGCATAGTTGGACATGCAGTTAAAAATGAAAAACTACAACTACGATATTGATTGTCAATATTATCCATGTAATTTTCTTGAAAAAAACTGAGTCTTGCTACCCATTTAGTAATTCCAATCATCTTCCTCATACAATAATCCTAAAAGGCACAAACATTATAAGAAAAATGAACAATACAATTAAGGTCACATGTTAACTTACTGGCTGACAAGAGGTTGCACTTAAGCAAAGGAAGATGTAATATGGATCCCAATGTCAACCCTGTTGTTAATACAACCGACCCTTTACGCCAATGGAATTATATGAGTCGTTGGTAATTTTAACAGAATCTCGCCCGAAACACGGAGAGAATATCGAGAAAAAGTGAGAACACCCAATCATGTGGTTTGTGGCACCTAAATTAATAATCCACGAGTTAGAATAAGGAAAACCGGCGAGTGCCATAGAGATATTACCTTGACGGACATGAGAAGTCGATGGGCCGAAGGAGAACTAAAACCAAGCTACTTAATCAAGTGTTTCATCTGATTCTTAATAGTGTCTGGTGAGCGGAAAATGGTCCGAGTATGAATCGGCTGAATAATAGTTGATTCTAAGGTCGTGGCAAGGCCTTTCGCGCAGAAGATTTGGTTGAAGACTATTTGTTGGTTTCTAATGTAGATTCCAACACTTGTCATGAGTATAGTAGGGTTTGTAGCAAAAGTCAAATGTGGAGTGATTGGCTCACAACGGTATGGTAGAGTGGAGTATTGTTGAAGACACAGGATGACGACTCGGTTGAAGAGTTGAGTTGTTGAGCATGACAAGACCTCCGTGAAAAATATACAGGTTGAAGAGGGTCAGAATCAGCACAGTCGCGAACTTCATCAAGTTCTTATTCAGACCTGCCAGAAATCGAAACATGTGCTTCTTTTCAAGATTATTTGGAAAATGAAATGATCTGCACGTGAGTCCCAAGTGTAGTCATAACAGAGGTCACATTACATCCATAAAGCAACCAAGTCATTGTAGTATTGGGTCAACGTCTTCAACCCATTTTTAGCCTCGCAGATCTTATTAGAAAGATCATAGAGTTGTCCAGAATTACCAACAACCGAGATGGTATCACGAATAATAGTCCAGATGACACTTACGAACGGAAGAAAACAGGTAAGAACGTCCAATAAAGGTCTTTAACCAACAATGACATAACTATGGAGTTTTTCACTTCCCACGCAACATATGTTGGGTTAGTCATCTGAGATTCACGAATCATTCCCGTAAGGTGACCAAATTTAATCCTACCTTTGACGAACAACAAAACAACTTGAGACAATTTAAGGAAATTGGAGCCATTGAGTGGTAATCGGGAAATTCCTTTGGTTTCAAGTCCTCCAGTCTGCGGAGGGATGGGGATGGATGGAGATCCTCCAGTAGATTCAAAAACTGTGTCAGACAGAACCTCTGTTGTTCAGAAATCATCCATGGCTACGATGGAGCCAAAGGAGATGTTTGGATGTCGAGACATGGCTACCAACGAACAAGGACTGCAAGGATCTCTAATCAGCACTAGGGAGATCTGGTTAGGCAAAATGAAGATTCAACTGCAAAAAAGGAGTTTAGCGGTTCTTGGGAGGAAGTTCGGCGATTAGAAGGATTTTGGCTCAGGAAAACCTGCAGGGAAGAAAATTGGCTGCACAAAGGGGGTCCGGTTGCTGACTTAGGGAAGGTCCAACAGGAAGTTTAGTTGTAAAAAGGGAGTCCAGCGTCTGGAGAAGGGAGGACACGCAGCTATAGACCAGCAGGCGAAGATTTCGATGGCTGGAGAAGAATCCTGCTAGCTTGGGTTAAATCTCGTGGCCCCAATAACATGTAGATTTTAGGAATTGAGCAAGATAATTTCAATGATATGAAAAGGGATATAAATGAAGGTTACATGAATTATAAAATAGAAAAAACATAACCCTCATATCAATCTGAACTAATTATTTTCCTAATAACTACCCTGACATAAAAGAAAAGACAAAGTAGGGAATACATGAAATAGAAAATAACTGATAAGAGAATAAATCAATACCAATAACTTCTAACAAATAGAAAATAACCGGAAAGAAAATAAATCAATACTAATAACTTCTAACGCTAACAAATATTAATTTAATGTTTCAGAACCTCTATAGATTTTCTTCATTACTGTCCATAAAAGATTTATTTACTGAAGATGTGACAAGAAATTTTCAAATAAAATAGTAGTGCTCAGCTCAAGAACAGAAAAGGAGCGGTTACTTCATCAATCAATTGCCTGTAGATCAATAATAAGTTACTATGAAATCCACATTGAATCTCTTGAAATAAAATAAAGGGGGTTACCTTTAACCTCGCAAACCAACTGCATAGATTGTTCTGCAAGTGACACCAGGCACTGGTAGCTTGGATAGTCATTATTAAATAAAATTTCATCAATTTGCCTAAACATTCCTTGTTCCTTTCCCTTCTGCATTTTCAAGGACATTGCTATCCAATAATCAGTAATAATTCTAAAAGCATAAAAAAGCACATATAAAGAACTAAAAAGGCTGGCAAAGAAGAAATCATAAAAATAAAACAAAATATAATTATACAGAAACAAGAAATAACAATCATTTCAACAGCCAAAAAAAACATGTTCACGACATCTAATTGCAGTGATAAAAAATTGTATAAAAAAGCGAGTGAGTTGAATTTTGTGATAACTATTAAAGAAAAACCATACCTGTTTAAAGCTGAAAGAGAGGAGGGAGGAAGAAGCGAGAAGTTGAGAAGGCTTAGAAGGTAAATATCAATTTTTTTGTGATTCCTTCTGCAAATCAAGTTTGTATTTAGATTGTTAAGTTTATAAGTTTGAATGAGAAAAATGTCTTCCTAGGTAAAAATTATATTTTTGGGTTAATTGATATAGATTTGTTTTAATAATGGTCGACTGTTTAAAGAAAATTAAAACTTGTAACTGCACCTGCCCATAGATCCTGCTACCTGTTGCCACTTTATTCAATATTTTATTCTTCTCCTCCCGTGGACAGTTTCATGAAAACACTCCACTCTCTAGTTTGTAAGCCAGAAACTGAACTGCCCTCAACCAGTCTTATTCCCTGCCCTATTATCACGCACTCACCAGCTTGGTCCTTCGCCTACACCACTCACCAAAGCCCTCTCTTGCACCCTTCCCTGTTTGCAAGCCCAGCTGCACGTAAAGAGCAGAACCTTGCCTATCTTCCTCTTCGCTCCTTGCTCGCCTCCCTGCCTCACATGCAACCCCAAGCCGTGAGCCCCTTTTATGCCCTCACATAATATTGGAGTCAATTGCACGATCCTAAACCCAAGCGGCTCTTGGTGTGCAATATTTGGTCAAAACTGAAAAACCAAACCGAATCGAATAATTTTGATTGATTCAATTCGGTTTCAAAAATGTATTTTGGTTTTTAATAATTAGAACCTTAATATTTAGTTTTCAATTTATTTGTTTGGTTTGAGTTCTCATTTAACCGAACAAACCGAAAATCAAAATTTAATTAAATTTTCTTATTATATTTTAGATGCATGCTTCTTTAAATCAATGACGGCTAGTTTTACCATGTTGTCTTATTGGAGGTCTTTGTACTCAAAGACACAACCATTGTTTAAAGCTACTCAATGAACTCGTTCGGATTCATGTCACCGTTAAAATTCATTAAATCCACATTTACTCCAAGAACCTAACTTCTCTAGTATTACATGCCAAATTGCTAGGATATTTGTTATTTGTCACCGAAAAACTTCTCGATGAAAGGAATTCAATTCCCACAATCGATCTGACAAGTCACCGTTATGATTATGGGTGACCTCACCGGATTATCTATCATCAAAGGCGGCAAACCATTGTTACAGTTGAAGAATTGAAGGATTTCCTAATGCATATTCTCCATAGTAGGTCATTGGACATTTCGTTGAAGGCTTCTCCTTGGATGTGTGGCGTCATCTGCTCCTGATCAGGTTTTTGGTGGACGTAGGATTGCAAATCAAACGTTGGTCGGGGAGCTTCGATTTTGGTGGTAGGTGAATTTTTGTTGACGGTAGGAATGTTGAATTTCAAAAATTAGGTTAAGCCTAGGAATTATGGTAGAATGATTTGGGTATGTCTGAGATTTTTTTTTTAGAATTTTGAATTTGGGCCAAGAAAGACAAATTCTTTAAAATCTAAGGTTTGTCGGACTCTAATACCATATGACATCATTCTAGGGCTCTTGAAAGGAGTTCAGGAAAAGGATTTTGAGTGGAGGTGGTTGGAGAATAACAAAGGAATAATATTATGCGAGGTCGATGTCGTTTAGAGGAGGATAAGTGATGAAATGTATTGTTGGACAACATATTGAGCTGTTCAACAGCTTTCCGTGCTGAAAACAACAAGGCGGATGATAAAACAGTGCAGTACAGGAAACAAGAAGGTTCACACCAATTCCTGAGGAGAATACAGACATAATACATGCAAAAGGAAAAGGTTATAACACTCCTTAAAGGTTGAAAGCAGAGATACAATCTCTAAAACACAAACAAAACTCAAGCCTGCTAAACAAGAAAATAACATGTAAATAAACCTAATAAAAGATTATCCTTATTAGATATAATAAAAATAAGAAATTAGGAAAAAATGATAACAATTCTCGCAAAAATTGGCAACCAAGTGAAAACAACTCATTCAGTCTCCCTGATTCTACAAGCTGGTAGGATCCCGCAATTGGGAGATCATGAGACTTCGATCCCGAATACATAAAAGATAAACACCTACAATTCAAGAGATATGCAATCTCTCACAAATTTAACCCTAAATTCAAGGTAATAACACATATAGCCTAACCCTAAACATATTAAGCCTTATTTATACCCCACAATAAAAACTAGCAAAAGACTAAATTCAAAGATACCCAGTCTTGAACGGAGCCGTATGTGCTGGTTTAAAAGAATGCTTTGCACAAGATCAATTACTAATTGAATGGATCAAGTCTACTTTCTCCAAATAAGTTGAGTCAAGTTGTTCCTGTCAAGTCTTCCAAAGAGATATGGCACAATTCATGTCACAATTATTCAGGATTATCTATGACGACAGTCATGAAATTAAGATGTGAACATCAATGACTCGATCAAAAAAAAAATACATGGGATCAAATATAACAACAAGATCTCTATCTTCGACAATGAGTTTGCTCATATTGGTGATCATGTTTGTGACAAGGAGAAGGTGATGCATACTCTTAAAGCTTATGATAAGAATTCAAAAGGCTTGTTATTTCTGCTCCTAGTGGACTGACTAGTGTTTTTTTCCTATCTTTGACAGTATGATTCAAGGAAAGTTGCTTAACCGAAACATTTTAAGAATCATTTTAATATTTGAATATTTAATTCTTTAATGCTCATAAAACTTCCACGCATAGCGTTGCAATACATAACTCTTTGAAATGATGATGATTGAGCAAAATATTCAAAATTCTAAGCGCTTAATTTTCAAGTATAATAAGTCTAATTCTGAAGTTTACACTTCTTAATTGGAAGCCAAAAAACAGAAAAAGTAGACATACTAATGATATGTTCTTAACGGTATACACAAATATAAATATGCTACAAGATATTATCTGCATTTTAAAAAGATTGTTTCAAAGCTAAATTTATGGACCTAGAAGAGAATTATACAAAATTGTCTAGAAGCTAACAGCATTTGCAGATTAGGCCTACTATTTTTTGAATCTTCAAACATAAGCTTTATTTGGTATAAACTAGCACGGGTTGTGATGAGCTCAAGCAATTGAAGCGTGATGTGGGAAGTCTCGTGATGGAAACAGCTCCTGTTTTCATACTTGAACCGAACCAGTCCAAATTTTTTGATATTGTAGAGTCGGTCAGTCCTCTTGAGCCACTCCTCATTATCCTAGGGTTCTATATTTGTGTTCCGAATGTTCTAGGTTTAGTTTTAGTGTATTTTTTGTCAAGACAACTGTCAACGTCTCTGTTTTTCCCTTTGAGAGTAGTATCCCAGAGTTTGACTGCTGTTCCGGCTGTATCTCGCTCCTGAGGTGGTGGTGATTGTATTCCTTGTCCACTTCTGCATCCTTCCCATGTCCAATCTCCATTGCTGCAGCACCTCCAAACAGAAACCGGTTGTTCTGTTTTTCCCTTTGAGAGTTGTATCCCAGAGTTTGACTGTTGTTCCGGCTGTATCTCGCTCCTGAGGTGGTGGGGATTGTATTCCTTGTCCACTTCTGCATCCTTCCCATGTCCAATCTCCATTGCTGCAGCACCTCCAAACAGAAACCGGTTGTTGTTTTCACTGCAGTTTTACAATTTCAACCGCCTGTCCTAGCTGCTGCAAGCCCCGTACAACTGTCCTCATGCTGTCCTGCAATCCCCAGCAAACCAGTCGCTGCAGCCGTCATTAATAAAATTGGCAGGATTGAACATTCAAATAACATCATCTCTAAAAATGTAGCCACACCGTAGGATAGTCTGGGAAGTCATCGAGATTTACCTCGAATCAGTGACATCCCCTACCTTCTCTTTTATTTGGACTCCTGAAATAACTGTTCTTATTTGAGCCACTCTCACTTGCCTTTTTCCACGTCCTACCTTGAAAACCTAAACTTTGAATTTTTGAAGACTAGAACCATTGATCATTATCGAGAGTTTTTCTCAAATGACTCCCGTCATTTGGGATGTAATTAACTATAGGGGCTTGCCTCTTTAGGGAACTTGGAACCCAGGTAAAATAAACCATATTTAATCTTTGTATTAGATAGGAGAACTTTTGATTTTCCTATTATTGTTTGAGTTAACTTCAGTACCATAGACTATAGAAAATATTGAATTCGATGCATCCCTACATGCAGTTATGCGCTTATGTTACCCAATTTTGATAAAATTCTTATTTAATTTGATAGTTTTCTTTACAATTCATGCATGGTAAGTACAGATTCTTAAATTCTCCAATCTCATAAGATTTACTAATTATTTTGCTGTTACGAAAAATTTGTTAACTGCACTGATTTCTGTATAGGAAATTTAAGCATGTGATTTCGATATTGCAAGAGTCTAAGTGTTTTGTGGTTAACAGGGAAGATGGAAAGATAACCAATAGTTTAGCTGCACGTAACCTGTGTTCAATCAAAAACACGAAAGGAGCTGTCTGCTGTTCCACTGCACTTCCGTTCAAAAACAAAATTTCATAAGAAAAGCCATTTATTGTGCCAACATAGAAGCCCCACCAACATGAACTATAAACATTTTAATCATTGCAGGGTAACAAACAGACATACAGCCCTTCCCAGCAAATATTATCATCAACAGCAACCACCAGCTACTGCATGCAAACGTTAACCGCTAGCTTAGCATGGCGAACAGTTACATACAAAAAACTTAAAAGCTTGCATCTATATGCAGGAGGTCAAGTAGTTTTCTTTTGGTGAACAATAATAAAAATCACATTATTTAGGAAATAAAATATATAGCCAATGAATAGACGTTACAAAGCAACCACAATAGAATTAAATCATAAGTAAGATGTTTTATTTTTGCTGAAATCGCAGGCCTAAGTAATGCCGAAAGCTAATGTTTGGTTTCGAGATTTTGCACATGGTAAGTTTTTAAGAGAATACTCCACATTTTTTTCTGGCTTCGTTTAATCATGAAATGCTTTCAGCAAAAGAAACAAGACTAATCTTAATTTTACCTTTAATCGCGCATTGCTGAAAATTGGCAAAAAGATGAAAATAGGATCAACAGGAGTGCTGAAGTATAAGCTTCCATCTGCAACGAGGAAAAAAAGAAAACAGAAGGTTGAAATAATCAAAGCTTTTACTATAATGACCAGATATCTCTCTGAAGAAACAGATTCGTGTCAGTGCTTCTCATGGAAACATCAAGTGGAGAAAAACAACTCCCTTAGAATTAATTATCAACAAAAATGCAACCAGAAATTGTTAAGATGCCCTGAAGGATCCGCTGGCCCTTACCATCAAACAACACTGAAAAATATTTATATAAATAACATCATAAAGATGATTCTTATGAAGGTGTGATATGGGAGCTCTAGTTTTTGCCTCCAGCAGAAACGAACCTAAGGATCGTCCGTCCATGGATTGTTCAGGAAAGCCTGAACCGAACCATTTCAGGTTTTTCCCAAACTCTATTGGGCCGGCCAGCCCTCTTAGGGCTTCTATTTACTTGTTATAATTAGAATTAGGGTTACTTGTATGATTTTTATTATATATTTTGCTTTGAAATGGTTTTGGGCACTTTTGGTTTATTTAATGTTATTAGAGACTTATTTCTCTATTTTTCTCTCTGCTTGAAGTGTTGTACTTTTTTCACTTTAAGGTGGTATGACTGTAACTTGATCGAGAATAGGCGGTAGATCTTGTAGACTTCTGAATACCTCTGGATGCTTGCCTACATCCTTTCCCTCGGATGTTTTCACGCAGGACAGCTGCTGTAGCTATCCGATTCCTTCAGAAGCACTCTTCAGGTGCTCTTACATTTACTCTTATCCTACATCCATCCTAACCCTTCACTTGATCCTTATCCATTGTTAAACCATAGATCAGTGTCATTCGGTGGCAAAGTATAAACCCTAAACCCATAACCCATGCCATAACTCCAGTCAAATCTAATGAATTTGGAATACACCAATTTTCCAATTTGAAATACACAAGCACCTTCCACCTAAAACTAAATATAACTTTCAGCAAAACCCCAGATCCAACATTGCCACTTTGACCGAAACTAAAGAGAATAAATCACCATGCTACCAAGAAGAAACTCCCAAAGGATTAATCAAGAACAAAGGAATATATGGCTAGCTCCTTTTGAAAAAAGGGAACATGAGAAGTCACCCACAGCAACAACAGTGACTACTTGAATGGAGAAGATAAAAAACCTTTTTTTTGTTCGGTTCTTCAAAAAATAAATGCAATGTAAAAAGAATATAGTGAAATTGAAATTAAGTGCATTTGAAATATTTTAAGGTTAGGTTTGAGTTAAAGTAATTGCAAGTTTTTTTATTTCAGAAGAAAAAAGAAATTAATGTAAAACATATTCGACGATGACCAATAGTGGCCAACAAGAGCGGTGACGACTGCAGTTTTCAGTGCATTAAAAAATCAATCAAATCTAATGAATTTGGAATACACCGATTTTGAATTGTAGTGTGAATGTCAAATTAACAAAAAATTTTATATTGCATTCTTTTTTCATTCAACCAAACATCAAAATTTTAAAACCCTGCATTCGGTTTACCTTTACACCATAAACACACGGAACCAAATAGTCCCTAAGAAGCCACAAGCAATGAAGCGTTGATGTTGCGTCATTTCGGCATTGAGTATAGCAGGAAAGAGGGTGACTTCTGTGTGAAGGTTGATTTATCGGCTTTTGACAGTTGTATGATAAAAAAAAAATTCATTGAGTGGTTCCAAACAGTAAATCAAGTCCTTGAGTACACAATCCTAAATAAAGGGTGACGCTAGCTGTTATTAAGTTAAAAAAGAGTGATTTTAAGTGGTGGGAGAACATAATATGCAAGTTTTAAATTGCATTGTGAATTCCATATACACCAAAATTTTATACTACAATCATTTTTCATTCCGAACGCCAATATTTAAAAAAACCCTACATGTAATTTTTACACCGAAAATGCATTAAATAAAATATCCCCTAATAAGCCACAAGAAATGAAGAGCCAACGTTGCATCGGTTCAGCCAAATGAGCGATTGTAACTCTGAAGTGAAGATTAGTTTACCAGATTTTGACGTTCGTATAGATCTGATGATTCATTCGGTGACTCCAAACAATAAAACAAATTTTTGAGTTTAAGGACATTTCACCTAATAGAATAGTGAAGCTACCTACTAAATTAAAAAATAGTGCTTCACTATAATGGGAGAATTTGAAGTGTCGATTTTGAACTATAGTGTGAGTCCAAATTTATTAAAATTTTACAATGCATTCATTTTCATTCACCCAAACATCAAAATTTTAAAAACCTCAATATTTAGTTTACTTTACATCAAAAACACAGGGAATCAAACAACCTCTAAGAAGCCTCGAATGACAAAGGGCAAATGTTGCATTAGTTTAACATTGAATATAGAAGGGAGGGTGACTTTGAAGAGAAGATTGATGTATCGAATTTTGATGGTTGTATTGATTTGGACAAATTCATTGAGTGGCTCTAGATAAATAAACATGTCTTTATATACAAACAAAATTACACTCAATTGAAGATTGAAGCTAATTGTCATTAAGTTAAAAAATAATGTTTTCCTATGGTGGGACAATTTGAAGTGTCTGCATTAATATGAGGGAAAAAAAGATCATAAACTGGTTTAAGATAAAGAAGAAGATGAAGTGCAAATGCCTCCCAACACATTATAGATAGGTTTAAGCTTCACCATTTGCAGCAGGACATATTAGTAGATAAATATACTACTGAATTTGAAAAACCAATACAAAAGTGTGAGTTCGTAGAACTAGAAGAGAACACCATAGTCTAGTACCTTAGAGAATTAAGATCTTTTATTGGATCTTGCAAGTTATACAAACCTTAGCCTTGAAAGTAGAGAAGCAGCAAAATAGCATCAGCGCCACTTCAAATAGGGTTCGACCATTAGATCGGGCAACAAAAACACACCGACCAGAGTGCCAAGAAGTGCCCCTCGAGACGAGAAATCAGCACATAAGAAAAAAGAATTGATCATGCCAACACACCCAAGACATTCATAGCTAAGAAATGTTTCAATTGGCATGGGTATGGACACATAGCATCCAACCGATCAAAAAAAAATGTGGTTTTGATAGAGCAAAATGCAATGGAAGCATAAGATAATGTAGATTATGGAGATGAGAAGAATGGGAAGGAGTATCAGCTACTCGAGATTAGGGTGAGATGCTTGTGGTTAAACAAGTTCTCCAAACTGAACCCAAGAGAAAGTAAGGAAGGGATAAGGCATAACATCTTTCGTACTCATTACATAATGAATGAGAAGGTATGCTTATAAACAGATACAATTATAAAAATGTGGTGTTTGTCTAGATGGTGGACAAATTAAACCTCACTACAAAGAAACAATCTCAATCACAATTTAACTTGGTTGAAAAACGAGAATGAGATCAGTTGATAAGAGATGTTTGGAAGAGTTGTCCATTTGAGACAAGCTACAATATCAAGTGTGGTGTGATATTCTGTAGATGCATGCATGTCAACTTCTATTGGGTCGACCATGGCAATATGGCAAAGATGCACTTCATAATGGCCACAAAAATAACTAATCATTTATGAAGGACAAGAAGCATATTATCTTTCTACCTTCGAATAAGTAAGCAGTGATGAGTACTCAAACAGAAAAGAAGCTATGATACCTTGTGCTAATTTTTTACAAGCTATGAGAGACAACAGTGGGACTGATCCTAGTGATAGTGAGAGGGAGGAGTAGATACATGAGATGATGTGAACTATATTGGAGGAGTTTCAAGATGTCATGACTGATAGCTTACCCTATGAATTACCACCGTTGCATGGGATTCAACATGCCATAACTCCCATTCCAGGATTAGTGCTCCCAAACCGACCAGCTAACCTAAAGCTACTAGTAGAGTATGAGCTGGAGAAACAAAATGTCAATTGAATGACCCTGGAGTTAATCGTGAGAGTATCAGTCTTTGTGTTCTGTCAGCCTTAATTATGTCTAAAAATAAATTGTGACGTATATGTATTGACAACAGAGCAGTGAACAAGCTCGTCATTAAATACCCATTATATATTTCAAGATTGAATGATTTATTGGATCAATTGCATGGAGAATGCATATTTTTCAAGATAGACTTGCGGAGTGAAGGCCCAATGATGAGTGAAAGACAGCCTTCAAGATGTGGGATGAATTGTGTGAGTTGATGAACGTACCTTTTGGCATGTCCAATGCCTCCAAAGCACCTTTACAAGGCTGATAAACCAAGTTTTTCAAGCCTTCATAAACAAATTATGATTATGTATTTTTACCATATTTTATTATACAGTAGTTCAAATGAGGAGCATTTATAGCAATTGTGACAGGTGTTTAGAGTTCTACGAATATAGCAGTCATATAACCACCCAAAGTATCATTTTCTAACACAGCAAACATGCTTTCTTGGATATATTGTTTCAGATACCAGCATCAAGATAGACCATATGAAGATCGAAGCTATTGTGAACTAATCTAGCCCACAGTCATTGAGTCATTATCTCTTATTGATCACTACTATGCATTCAAAGGTAATTAGCATTGAGTTAGTAAGGGATACACAACTCATGGGGATTTCCATAATATTTGTATTCATTGTCAAGAAAAACCGTACGAATAGTTTCATATATTGAATCGTCATTTGTTCTATCAAACAAATGATGCATTCTTAGAAGTTTAGTCACAG
This sequence comes from Phalaenopsis equestris, assembly GCF_001263595.1. Taxonomy (NCBI): domain Eukaryota; kingdom Viridiplantae; phylum Streptophyta; class Magnoliopsida; order Asparagales; family Orchidaceae; genus Phalaenopsis; species Phalaenopsis equestris. The sequence continues at coordinate 21,052 of NW_018164478.1, read as the reverse complement.
AGAACATTGTTAGGAGTGCAACAATGGAGGGATGGTTGGACCTTTCCACAATAAAAGGGAACTTTTACTGGCATGAGTTGACACAATATGTGAAAAGACATGTTCAATATTGCAAGGTATATCACTTAGCCAAAACCCAGAGTAGAAAATAGGTACACTCCCCTTCTCGTTCTAGAATCACCTTGGTTGGATCTAAGGATGAGCTTTGTTGTGGGGCTCCCAAATACATAACGAAGCAATGATTCGATTATGGTGATAGTGGACCACTTTTCCAAGATGATAACATATTTGACATTGTCACAAGATGATAAACCCTTCAAATATTGCATATTTATATTTCAAGGAGATTGCCCGCATGATGGAATATCCAAGACCATCAGTTAAACAACATGAATATTTAGCATTTTTTGGAGGACCATTTAGAGTAAGTTGGGTAAAAAGCTACAATTCAATTCAACAGCATACCCTCAAATAGATGAATAGCAGAAATGGTGAATCGAAATTTGGGAAATCTACTTAGATGTTTTATGGGAAAAAACAACACTAGGACGATTTGGTTCTCCCTCATGTTGAGTTTGCTAACAACAGTCCCTCTGAGATTGTATACAAGCAAAACTGTCTCTCGTTGTTAGATGTACATATTCTTCCCACTACTAGGTTTAGTATTGATCTAAGGCCAAAGTTAGAGAGGTACAGACCTTACATGAGTAAGTGAAGAAATACATTGCAAAGAAGGGGACTTGGTGTGGCTCAGGCTAAAGAAGTACATTGCAAAACAGAACATCAACAGTCAGAGACGGGCTAACAAGACAAATAAAATCATGGTCTTCAAAGAAGGGGACTTGGTGTGGCTCAGGCTAAAGAAATAACTTCCTGCGGGTTCATTTCAGATGCTCAAGCCTAGAGCAGAATGTCTATTCAGAATTGTCAAAGTTACTGACAATGCTTATAAGATTAATCTAATGAGAAATTATAATATTTCTAATAATTTTAACGTTAGCATCTTGTCTCAATACTACAAGGATTCAAACGCTCCTAGTAATGAAGGTGAGGTCCCTCCCACCCTGGGAGAATGCATGGGAGCTATAATTTTTGCTCCAACGAAAAAAAAAAAAAAAAGTCACGGGATGTCCGTCTAGGGATTCTTCGGGAAGGCATGAGCCGAACTAGTGTGGGTTTTTCTAAATCCCGTTAGGTCGACCAACCCTTACGACTTATATTTGCGTGCGTTAATTAGGATTAGGGTTACCTAGGGAGATTTTTCATATATATTTTGCTCTGTGCTGGTTTTAGGCAACTTTTAGTTAATTTTATGTTATTTTTACTTGTTTCTCTATTTTTATCTCCGCTTAGAGTGTTATACCCTCTTCTATTTTAGGTAGTGTGATTGTAACTTGATGGGAGACAGGCGGTAAATCTTCCAGACTTCTGAATACATTTTAATGCTTACCAACATCCTTTCCCATGGTTGTTCTCACTTTTCACCCAAGGCAGCTGTTGTAGCTCTCCGATTCATTCCCAAGCACCCCCACCTCATTTTAATTTCCATCTATTCTCATCCTACAGCCATGTAACCCTTTCCTAGATCCTTATACACCAATTAGTAACCCTAGAATGGTGTCGTTATAATATATGAAGAACTTCCATGTTTTTTGGCTCTCCAAACTTCAAAAAATTATGATAACTGACAAAGTAACAAAGGATATGTGCCCTAATTATCTCTCAAATTCAGCTAACATAAGCTGCACACATGCCTATCGATCAACTACTTATCTTCCTGATTGCAGGAAAAATTGCAGTTAGTATTGCATCATGACATAAATCTACAAGCATGCTTAATGTTCTGCAGGTTATCCCGCTTACAATGGCAAAAAGCAGCTTAAAAACTAGTAAATCTCCCAGAACAAGTAGTTTAGTAGCTAAGACAGTGTGTACTATAACTAACCATTCAACATACATACAAGGTAGTTATATTACTTTATACACTTGCATGCATCGTTGAAACTTCTTTAACCCAAATTAGATCATTATAGTGCAAGTTGATTCCTAAGTTAATGAGTTGTTGCTGAATATAGGCAACTTTACTCCTCAAACGAATCTTAAATTAGCAAAAAAAATCCCAAACGAATCCTAAATTAAAGATGATATTTCCATGCTTATCAAAAATGATTTTTCAATCACAAAAGCTTATTCCAAGAATCCAAACATTCAAATAATATTTAGAACACCATATCTAAAAGAAATTCAGAATGTGAATTCTATTAATGTGAATAATATTTTAAAAAAGAAATTGAATCAAAATATTAGACTTACCTTCACATGCATAATCACCTAGGAACCAAGAACCATAACATTGCTTAAACCAGTGAAATTCTTGAAGAAGCCCATCCTTTAACATATAAGATGTTGGATTTCCTGTTAAAAAAAGTCAAAAACCAAAATATGTGAATCTAATTTTGTCATGAAGTGTGTAGAACTAAAGAGCGTGGTTTAATAAATGATCACTTCAATGAGCTCAACAAGATCACAAAATGCAAAATATTTAATTCATAATAGCTTAAGGGTTCAGGTATTAGTGCAAATGAAGCATTTAAAATGCCTAATTGGCCACTTAAATTTTAAGCTTCTGCAATTTTAAAGAAAATGTTAACATAACTAAAGTTTCACTTTATGAGGCATGCAATTAAGTTAATAGAGAGAAAATTGAAATACAAATTTAGAAAAAATATCAAAATTAAAGAATCATTTCAGTCTTACACTAAAATTATCCAATAAGAAGGTGATTTTTATGCTGTCAACTAATGAAAAATTATAAAGAGATGGAAATAGATTTCACATGACTTTATTAATGCTATGCACCACATAGTTATTTTCGTAAGTGTTGTCTAGCATTAAAAACAATAGTGGAGTAACCAAAGAATTCTAAATAAAAGTAAAATTAAATCAAGGATCAACGTTAAGACCGTATCATTTTAATTTGGTCAAGAAAATACTCATAAAAGAAGTAAAAAATGAGATACAATGGCATGTAAGAAATTGAGAACATTTAAAAACAAGGCGCACCCTTATCTTAGCTTTATGGGCTGAGGGTCTTCTATGAGATTTTATCAAAAAAAAAAAAAAAGGACAAGTGATCCTTCCTAATGTTAAAACAACTTCTTTTATTCATCACACAAAGTAAAACATGTAGCAGCCTAAGATTTGTTTCTACTTTCTCGGACATGTTCGAACGAGCCACACAAATCATTAAGTATATTAAACAAGGCGTAGCCTTATCTTAGCAAACTGCGTGCAACTAAAGCCATTGATACAATTTCGATTTATAGCACCCTGATGGAAAACGAGAGGGATAACCATGGCAAGAACACGCAATTAGAAATTTTGGATACCAGGCAGTTCTACCTAGAAATGAACATCGAAACCAGATAACAAATTCAAAGAAATATATACCTGATTTTGGATGAATCAAAGACAAAATGCATCCTTCGCCGCTTCTATTTTCATTTTGATTTACATCTTGTGTGGCTTTCACTGCAACAAAGATAAAAAAATACAGCCACTGATGATCAACATTGACCAATAAATCCAAGTTGACCGATCGGACAAACCCTAAATAGAACATTAACGCTAAAACATAGACCAATACAAGAACAACGAGACGCAGCAAAGAGAGTAATAACGATAACGGCTTGAAAGAAAGGATACAGTTATATTAAAATGGCTGAAGTTTACCGGGACAGATCACGAGACGTGGCTCCTTCATTCCATCGTACCACGCCATGGACAGTCAGTCTCAGTACTCCTGACTGCGGGGACGAGGGTTCCCGCTTCTTTCACCCGGACAAATATTACATGAGTACTACTGACTATGGGTTTGAAATATTAGAGTGTGTTATGGGAATATTTTATCTATATTATTTATAAAAATTATATATTATTTGAGTATTATATAGTGTTATTCGATTATTTTGAGGTGTTAATGAAATATTTCATGTCATTATTTGATTTAGGGCTATGTTATTTGTCCATATTAGTGGAATAACATAGCCCAAATCAAGTAATGTGGGGGAATATTTCAATAACACTTCAGCAAAAAATCAAGTAACGTGATGGAATATTTCAATAACACTGCAAAATAATTGAATAACATCATATAATACTCGAATAAGATATCATTTTTACAAATAACTCAAATGGAATATTTATGTAACACAACTGAATATTCAAATCCGAACATAGCTTTACGTTAGGAGTCCTGATGTAATATTTTTTCCTAATATTCATGTAACACAACCGAATATTCAAATTTGAACATAGCTCTACCTTAGGAGTCCTTATATAATATTTTTTCCTCTTCACTCAGTGCCAACCCCTTTCAAAGGAGCCGACAATAAAACTTTATGATTCTACATAGATTTACTATAATATCCTTCAATGTCTATATATTTACGTATAAACTTTGTTAGATAGATAGATAGATAGATAGATAGATAATATAAGGCGCAATAAAATTATTGGACATCAAAATTTATAAAACTTATGTTGATGTAGTCATGTATCAACTCATAAAATTGGTATATTTTTAATTTATAGAAAATGAATAAATAATCATTTCATTTGTGAAAAATAAATGCAATAAATTAATAGTGCATTTGAATTAGGTTTGAGTTGTTCAATTAAGTAAAAAATAAATACAAATTATTATATTTTTCTTATGTTTAACTTGAAACAAGATAAAATCAATGCGAAAGCCGCTAGTGGGTAATAGTGGTAAACATTGGAAACTGATCAACAACAATGATGGGCCACAATGGCTTGTAATTGCAGCGATCGAACATGATGGTTGTTATCGTAGCTCGTGCAATTATTCAGAAAATGACTGATTTGGTCTATTTATAAATACATCGATTTTGAACTAAATGGTGGATTCCAAATTTGGCAATATGTTACACAACAATCCATTTTTTTATTCAACAAAATGCCAAGTTTTGAAACCATCACGTTTCATTTATAATACATTGATAATGCGTGCAACTAAAAGGTCCCTAAAAGATTTTAATATTGTTTAAAATGAATTGATGACTAATTTTATGATATTGTAAATCAATTAAAGGTTATGTAGTTTATAATATATGCATGGCTACTAATAATTATGATTTTAGGTTACCATCCTATAGTTATAAAAAAACTAATTAGATTGATCAATGTGTAGATTTTTAAAAGTAAATATCAATCATCTTAATTTTATATTTGTTGAATCATGATTTGTCTGTGAATCACACTCTAACAAATAGAACTTAAGAAGGAATGAGGGAGAGAGAAAGGAGTGAGCAATCATCAACAATAAAACATACTGTCTATCCTCTTTTTCTCATAAAATGATCTCTCTATTTATAGGAGAGAGGATACAATATAAAGGTATTACATTTTTACCCCTACATTAATGGAATATGTAAGTCTATCTTTCGGCTGCTTTCTAGCTCGACGGGTTGGGCTACTATGACTTCGGCTCAATAAAATCGCTACACTCGGCTAAGCTGAAGGTGTTAATGAAATATTTCATGTCATTATTTGATTTAGGGCTATGTTATTTGTCCATATTAGTGGAATAACATAGCCCAAATCAAGTAATGTGGGGGAATATTTCAATAACACTTCAGCAAAAAATCAAGTAACGTGATGGAATATTTCAATAACACTGCAAAATAATTGAATAACATCATATAATACTCGAATAAGATATCATTTTTACAAATAACTCAAATGAAATATTTATGTAACACAACTGAATATTCAAATCCGAACATAGCTCTACGTTAGGAGTCCTGATGTAATATTTTTTCCTAATATTCAAGTAACACAACTGAAGATTCAAATTCGAACATAGTTCTACCTTAGAAGTCCTGATGTAATATTTTTTCCTCTTTACTCAGTGCCAACCCCTTTCAAAGGAGCAGACAATAAAACTTTATAATTCTACATAGATTTACTATAATATCCTTCAATGTCTATATATTTACGTATAAACTTTGTTAGATAGATAGATAGATAGATAGATAGATAATATAAGGCGCAATAAAATTATTGGACATCAAAATTTATAAAACTTATGTTGATGTAGTCATGTATCAACTCATAAAATTGGTATATTTTTAATTTATAGAAAATGAATAAATAATCATTTCATTTGTGAAAAATAAATGCAATAAATTAATAGTGCATTTGAATTAGGTTTGAGTTGTTCAATTAAGTAAAAAATAAATACAAATTATTATATTTTTCTTATGTTTAACTTGAAACAAGATAAAATCAATGCGAAAGCCGCTAGTGGGTAATAGTGGTAAACATTGGAAACTGATCAACAACAATGATGGGCCACAATGGCTTGTAATTGCAGCGATCGAACATGATGGTTGTTATCGTAGCTCGTGCAATTATTCAGAAAATGACTGATTTGGTCTATTTATAAATACATCGATTTTGAACTAAATGGTGGATTCCAAATTTGGCAATATGTTACACAACAATCCATTTTTTTATTCAACAAAATGCCAAGTTTTGAAACCATCACGTTTCATTTATAATACATTGATAATGCGTGCAACCAAAAGGTCCCTAAAAGATTTTAATGTTGTTTAAAATGAATTGATGACTAATTTTATGACCTAAAATATTGTAAATCAATTAAAGGCTATGTAATTTATAATATATACATGGCTACTAATAATTATGATTTTAGGAGATGAATGAATGCTTTTTTTTATATTTCTTTTACCATCCTATAGTTATAACAAAACTAATTAGATTGATCAATGTGTATATTTTTAAAACTAAATATCAATCATCTTAATTTTATATTCGTTGAATCATGATTTGTCTGTGAATTACACTCTAAGGAATAGAACTTAAAAAAGAATGAGAGAGAGAGAGAGAGGGGGGGGTGAGCAATCATCAACGATAAAACATATTGTCTAACATCTTTTTCTCATAAAATGATATTTCTATTTATAGGAGAGATAATACAATATAAAGGTATTATATTTTTACCCCTACTTTAATTGAAGATGTAAGTGTATCTTTTGGCTGCTTTCTAGCTCGACGGGTTGGGCTGCTATGACCTCGGCTCAATAAAATCGCTACACTCGGCTAAGCTGAGTCGGCGTTGCCAGCCAACTAAGTTGATTTGCTCCATGCCGGCAATATTTTAATATTCTATCATAAAAATTTTGAGATAACTTGTTTATCCCTTAGAAAGGGTTGAGAATTTCTATTTATATTTCTTAGGGAGGATTGACGTGCATGAAAGTCTTCAATAATTGTTGGGGTCCAAATTCATTTTCTTCAATTCACTATTACGAGGCTAATGAAGTGCTGCACATCATTGTTTTGGCGATTGTCTCATTAAAACCATGTTAAGCTGCCAGCTTTCCTAGCTTTATATATATATATAGAAGTTCAGATATAGAGGTAACATATAAATCTTTCTATATTTATAACACTTTGATGTTATGAACCAATGCATAAAAATGTGTTTCTGATGATATTTCTGATGTGATGTTAAATTTTTTAGTGTTATGAATGTAAACAATGAAGTTCAGGCGTCAGACATGCAAATACATCTGAATTATGTGGCATGTATGTAAATGCCGCTGAAAGATAATGTGGCTCCGAGTCATCATCTTAATGAAGTAATCTTATCCTCTAATCAATGGGCCACAAATTAAAATAAATAGCTGTTAAACCAACTGGATTGATAGCACAGTCAGTTCTCTTCATTAGGCCCATTATGATTTGGACATACTGCTAACCATAAAAGACAACGTCCGCCATTAACTTTTCTAGAAGAGCTCCTTGATGACCAATTTTAAATCAAAAGTTTTATGAACTAGTCCTTGAGGGGGATATTTGCAATAAATTTTATTTTGGAATTTTTGAGATGGCTAAATCAGAGTTCACTTTAATATATGTAAATAAATTTATACAATTGGAGTTTCAAAAAGGCCCTTGACGAAAAGTTTCAATTTTCATTTACTCTGTAGTCGTCTAACCGATTAGAGTCTGTACTTGAGATCGAACAAGCCTCTTTTATCTTTTGAACTATTTTTGACAGATGACTTTTTTTTTTCCAAGAGATTGAAATATTTTTTATAAAATTGGTTAGACTTTTTCACAATAATTTTGGATGATCTCGAATCAATGATAACATATATCACAAAAATTATATTTTTCAAGAAGCAGTCAAAATTTTAACTCAGAGCAATCGATGCAATTAGTCGTGGTAATAAGATGTACATATTTGAAAAAATATTAGCGTAATACCATCACCCAGCCAGTTCTTATCGAAGCTGCGTAGGATGGCTGAGTAGGTCGACATTGAGAAAACATCCTCTGACTCAGAATCTGAAAATGAATTCAAGAGTTGTAATAGATATATAACATTTTAGAATAAACGAGTTTGAATAGTTACTCAAATCCTTCGAGAATTCCTACAAGCTATCATTAGAGCATCAATTCCTGCACATCCATGTTATATTGTGGTGTACACATCTCACATAACATCTACACCATAACCTTATGTTTTAGTTATATTACTGGAGGCAGCCCATTTATATCTTGATTTTTCTCTAAATAGAACCTTGTTACAATAATTGTACTTTCCAATTATCATCATAACCTAACCTGAACCATCATAAAACCAATATAATAAACATCATCTTGCTATAAAACACTATAGCTTAGCCTTCATCATAGTCGTCTCCAACATGACATGCATCACAGCTCTAAGATTGTGGTGTGTGCATCTCACATAACATCTACACCATAACCTTATGTTATAGTTATATTACTAGGGGCAGCCCATTTATATCTTGATTTTTCTCTAAATAGAACCTTGTTACAATAATTGTACTTTCCAATTATCATCATAACCTAACCTGAACCATCATAAAACCAATATAATAAACATCATCTTGCTATAAAACACTATAGCTTAGCCTTCATCATAGTCATCTCCAACATGACATGCATCACAGCTCTAAGATTGTGGTGTGCGCATCTCACATAACATCTACACCATAACCTTATGTTATAGTTATATTACTAGGGGCAGCCCATTTATATCTTGATTTTTCTCTAAATAGAACCTTGTTACAATAATTGTACTTTCCAATTATCATCATAACCTAACCTGAACCATCATAAAACCAATATAATAAACATCATCTTGCTATAAAACACTATAGCTTAGCCTTCATCATAGTCATCTCCAACATGACATGCATCACAGCTCTAAGATTGTGGTGTGTGCATCTCACATAACATCTACACCATAACCTTATGTTTTAGTTATATTACTGGAGGGAGCCCATTTATATCTTGATTTTTCTCTAAATAGAACCTTGTTACAATAATTGTACTTTCCAATTATCATCATAACCTAACCTGAACCATCATAAAACCAATATAATAAACATCATCTTGCTATAAAACACTATAGCTTAGCCTTCATCATAGTCATCTCCAACATGACATGCATCACAGCTCTAAGATTGTGGTGTGCGCATCTCACATAACATCTACACCATAACCTTATGTTATAGTTATATTACTAGGGGCAGCCCATTTATATCTTGATTTTTCTCTAAATAGAACCTTGTTACAATAATTGTACTTTCCAATTATCATCATAACCTAACCTGAACCATCATAAAACCAATATAATAAACATCATCTTGCTATAAAACACTATAGCTTAGCCTTCATCATAGTCGTCTCCAACATGACATGCATCACAACTCTAATTAATGCTTAGTTGCCACAACATTAAAATATATATTGCATGTAAGTGGATCACTCTCATAACAATTTTCTACAAATAATGAAAGTTATTAAGCTATGCAAATCTCAAATGATTTTCCCCTCTCAAACTTTTTCAAATAAGAAAATCTTGAGTAGCTTTTGCTTTTGCTTGATTGTTTGTGTAAAAGATATAAAAAAAAATAACTAAGATCAATCTCTTACCCTACCAACTCAATTTTCCAAGCACATATACTAATTACATGTAATTATAGTGCTCATATGCTTAACTTTAAAGCACTTCTGCCACCATAGCATCATGATTTTAAGGACTTGTGCAAAAGAAAATCACTCAAAGAGAGATTATTCATTAACTTCTTTATTGGTCGTCACAAAACATTACATAAATGTTTTGTTAGTCATGCGGCACTTTGGAACCCTCACATTTGCGTATTTAACTCTTCAGCAAGCCAACAAATAGAATGCAAAAGAGCATTTACATAACATACCCCCCAACTCTTATGTATTTATGTTTTGTTTTTACATTATAATCATTCGCATCAAATAAAAAATATTACTATTTTAACTTTTAGAAATGGAAATACAGTTTTCCATGCATAGATAAGGCGGAGTATATGTAAAAATTGAATTTTAGAGATAAATATGTAATTACATATGAATTAAGTAGTATGCATGTGAATCTTACAATTTAAATTTGATTCATCGTTCCAAACAGAGTTTAAAATTGATAAACGTACTAACATTATTATTTTTAATTGAGCGACAATTTTTTTGAAAATATGAGCCCAAAAGAAGATATGTGTGATTCAAATTCACGAACTCACAATGAAAAACTGTACCCTCAACCATTATGTCACGAGTATGTGCGCATTGAGCAATAAATCTAGTAAAGCTAATGAAGCTCAAAACAAAAGCAATGTTTTTTTCTTAAATTAACGAGCAAACAAACTGAACACGAACATACTTCTTCATCTGAAGAGGTCAGTGTTTAAAATTAATTTCAAGTGCATATTTATTACTAAATTAATGAATATATCATATTGTATTGATAAATGTGACATGATTAATCACACACCATTCATTTTTATTGCGTTTATAAATGTTAATGGGGCACAAGTAACCTCTCTTTCCATTTTCTTGTACTAAACGACATGTTTATTGATTGTCTTTATTTATCTTTTGATGTCTATGTTTTGTAACTTTTCTCCTATCTCATTCAATCTATTTTACAAATTCTATCATAACAAACAAAAGTTTATGATGTAATATCACTGATTATATTTACATTTTAGGGGGAGACATAAATTTTTATCCATCCTATCGATTTCAGCACTAGAGTTTGCTTTTGTATATATAAACTTGAATAAAAAAATTATTATAATATTCTAATTTAAAAATCATCATAATAAAAAAAAAGTCATGGAAGATAAGAGAGCATTTGATATAAACAACATGGATTTTTAGATAAATTAGAGGAATATATATATATATATATACATATATATATATATAACTTATAGAGTTCATATATAGTATATATGAACTCTATAAGTATAACTTATAGAGTTCATATATTGTTGTTGTGTGAAGATAACTTATAGAGTTCATATATATAGTATATACAGTATATATAAATATATATATATATATATATATATATATATATATATATATTTTATTTTATTTTGAAAAAGTATGCTCATATTTTAATAAATTGATATTAAAATTTTTTGGTGTACTTGCTTTCCTCGAAAACTCCACATCTTGATGCAAATATTTTGATAATGTTCTTTGTTCGTATTTAAGGATAGATTGACAACTAATTATGGTATTCATAACCAGAACGAATCGAGTCGGCTAAATCGTGATCGGTCATTCAACCTGTTCTGTCCAAACTCAAAACCGTTTCTTCGTAAAACCTGGATTGAACTGACAAACTAATGAACCGATCCAGTTCTTAAATATACATTTAATTAAAAAATTGTGCTATTTTTAGTTTTTTTAATTTTGATCGAATGACTATTGTTGAATCTGAGATTGTTCGAGAAACACAACTAAGGAATGAAATGTTCTATTAAGAGGCAATTAAGAGAGAGAGCGAGTGAAGGAGAGTAGTAGACAAGCAAAAGGTGTCCCTTATCCATAATATGAACCCCTACTTACAGGCATAGGTCATAATATTACAAAAGTATATATTAGCCCCTAATCATTAACCTTTCAGGGGAGTTTTTTTTCTTAATTTACATGATTTTTTTCTTATAATAAAGCCCGGGACTTGTTCGATCGATAATGATTGATGTTCGTCTGGCAGGACTTGGTTCGATTGATTCATAGTCCAAAATGCTCTCCATCGAGCATTCTCAGAGCCGATGACTGTCTTGAAGGACTTCCTTTTGACATCTTCTGTCGATCGTTCGGTAAGATATTTTCTCTGACGTTGCTAATCTGGAAATGATTTTCTATTTCTATGTCTGATCGGTCTTACTTTCTTCTTGGGCCGCCCATCTGCTTTGAGATTCGTACGAACACGTTCTTATGTGTACATATTTAGTTCCCAGATTTTATTGTTCCTCGGAAGCTGTCTAGTACATGAGGACAAGAGAATTATTTGATAACGTATACATAAATGAATAAATAAATAAACGATATTACTGCAGTTGTATGTAAATGTTTCATTTTCTTCTAAAAAAATATGTTACTATCACAACATCATGTCACACACCATAATTGCAAGTAGCCAATTAAAAATATTAAAATTTTGGATTGAAACTGTTTTACAAATTCCATCAGAACAAACAACAGTTTATGATGTAATATCACTGATAATATTTACATTTTAGGGGGAGACATAATTTTTTTATCCATCCTATCCATTTCAGCACTAGAGCTTGCTTTTGTATATATAAACTTGAATAAAAAAAAAAGTATTAGAATATTCTAATTTAAAAATCATCATAATAAGAATATAAGTCATCGAAGATAAGAAAGCATTTAATATAAACAGCATGGATTTTCAGATAAATTAAAGGAAAATACACATTTTTTGTGTAATATACATGTCTTCCTTGAAAACTCCACATCTTGATGCAAATATTTTGATAATGTTCTTTGTTCGTATTTAAGGATAGATTGACAACTAATTATGGTATTCATAACCAGAACGAATCGAGTCGGCTAAATCGTGATCGGTCATTCAACCTGTTCTGTCCAAACTCAAAACCGTTTCTTCGTAAAACCTGGATTGAACTGACAAACTAATGAACCGATCCACGTCTTAAATATATGTTCAATTCAAAAACTGTACAATTTTAGCTTTTTAATTTTGACTGAATGAATATTGTTGAAACCGAAATTGTTTGGGAAACGCGCCCAATGAATTAAAGGGTCTATTAGGAGGCTATTAATAGAAAGAAAGAGAGAGTGTGAGTGAGTGAATGAGCAATAGTAGACAAGCAAAGGGTTTCCCTTATCCATAATATGGATCCCTATTTATAGGCATAGGTACCATTATTACAAAATACATATTAGTCCTCTAATTATTAACCTTTTAGGGGTTTTTTTTGTAATTTATAAGATTATTTGCATATAATAAAACCCGGGACTTATTCGATCGATAAAGATCATCGATCACTAGCAGGTCATGGTTCGATTTATTCATGGTCCGAAGGAGTGCTCCTCGTCAATCGTTTTGAAGGTTGATAATCGTCTTGAGGGGCTTCCTTTTGACATCTTTTTTCGATCGTTCGGTAAGGTATTTTCTATATCACTACTCACTTGGAAAAGTTCGCCTATTGCTACGTTCGATCGGTCATACTTCCTTCCCGGGTCGCCCATCTGTTTTGTGATTCGTGCAAACTCATTCTTATGTTTACATATTTTGTTATCTGATTCTCTTGCTCCTCAGAAGCTATCTGTATATGTGGACAAGAGAATTTTTTGATCATGTATATATTAGTAAATAAATAAATAAATATTAGTATTGCTTAATAATGGACTTCCATGGATTTACGTGCCCAAGCCATTATAAATAGGATTTGGGGCAAGAGAAGTACGTGCCACTTCAGTTCCTTTAGGTTCCTTTGTCTCGTGCCTTTCTCTGTATCTGTTTTTCACGAAGTCTAGTGAAGTAGTCCCACCTTTCGAGAAGAACGTGCTCCTCAAGACGATGAGTGACGTGCGAGCGTAAGCAACCACTTAGACTTGAAGGAAAATTTTTCAAGATAACTGTAAGACCTAAAATGCTGGTGCATAATGTTAGCCTCTAAAAGAGAAGCATAAAACAAAGTTTTGTGTTGCTGAGATGAGATTGGTGCATAATGTTAAGCATAAAACTAAGTTTTGTGTTGCTGAGGTGAGAATGCTTAGGTGGATGCGTGGCTCACACTTTGAGACTAAATGCGAAATGAATATACTCGTGATAGGATTGGTGTAGCTCCGGTGGTGAACAAGATTAGAGAGGGTCGTCTTAGACGATTTGGTCACATTAAACGTCGACCATCTGAAGATCTGGTTATGAAAGTAGATGTTTTAGATTCAACTTATGTTAAGAAAATATGAGCTAGACATGAAAAGAATTGGGCAAATTGTATAGAAAATGATCTTAATCTATTAAAATTAAATGAAAATATGACACTCAACCAGACCCGACGGAGAGAAAAATGATTCTTGTAGCCGACTCCAGTTAGTGGGATAAAAGGTTGTTCTTTTTCCGGTTCTTTTTCTTGGCATTTTCACAAATACCACTTAATTCCTATAAATTTTAATACATAACACCTACACTTTGCTTTTTACAATTATGCCACGAAAATCATTCATATTACATAAAAAATATCATCAATTGGAATAAAAAACACATTCCATTTGAAAGAAAAAACTTAAGAAATGGTGAAACGTTGTTTGGATCAAAATCTCTAGCGAGTCCGAATGTGCGTGCAATCAGTGGCAAAGCATGAAAATGAGAGATTTCGGCGTATGTTTGATATAATAAAATATTTTGGATGACTAACCAGCACCACTAGTATTGTCCGATAATTTTAACTTAATAATTGGCAGTTTAGTCAGTAGATTTTTAATCGAGAAAAGCTTACGTCTTCCATTTCCGATCACATTGAACCGTTGATTTACGAGTGAGCATAAACCGACAGAATCGACCGTTGGTGGACTCTCATAGTCCCTCAAAAAAATCATTTAACTAAAAACCTATAATTTATTTAGTTGAAAGACCCACATAAATGATTTCAAGTTCGTAACGCCGCTAAGCCGCTGGAAAAATATTCAAAAATTAACTCGAAATTTTGATGAGAATGATTTCAAATTTATAGAATTTGTTATATCATGAGTGCAATATAAATTTTGATTGATCACTCAATTTCTTATGATAGCATTCTAACCAAAATTCTTCATAAAAATGATTAAATTTTTAAACTAATTCAATTTTTAAATTGATTAATTGAATGAGAGTCGAGTTTCAAGACAAATTGTCGTTCCTCATATTAGATTTTGGCATATGTGCATATGATGCACACCAAGTGGATTCCTATCTATTAATATAAAAAGCAATTTGAGACCTTTATATAAACAAATCAATTTTAATAATTTATCTATCCATCCACCTACCTTGTTTTTGCTTTGCTCATTTTCATATTTACAAATGCTCCCTCTC
>NW_018164478.1:0-5060 GCF_001263595.1 Phalaenopsis equestris | reverse complement strand
CCGATGAGCTGTTCGCGAACAACGAGCCGTTTTGACAGCCCTAATCTTAATGAATGATGAAACTAAAATAGGGAAATTACATTCTAGCACCCAAAACATTGCTATTTACAATTCTAGCGCCCTCTTTCATCCAATTTTCAAATTCTCGCTCAAATATCAAAATTTATATTTTGATGACGTTCTCTTGATCGTGACGCGCATAAATGCATTGGTTAGGTATTTTAAAAATAGCACATGGGCGTTAGATTTCGTAAATAGCAATGTTTCAGATGCTATGTTTGTAATCATCCCTAATATTAATTTACGATTGTATTTATTTGAACTAATTTTAAGTAGGAAGATTTACATGCATACCAACAATGAGAATTGGGTGTATGTTCGTAATTGCCCAAATTAAATAATGATGGCATTATTAAATACATTGAAAAAGAAAGTATAAATCCTCGAAATATTGCTATTTACAAAATTTAGCTCAGGGATGATATCTTTGAACCATCAAACTGATGTATTTATGCATGTTTATTTTAGACCGAAATCTTGTCTTTTCATAAAATTATAGTTAAGAACTTATTAGTTTGTTCAATTGTTAATCAGGACCATTGAGAAAATTATGATATATTGAAAATATTTTGCATCGGTGTTAATTCAATCTAACTTAATACTCGATGTTGATATATTGAACGTCGATTGAGTGACACGCGCGTAGGGTCTGTCGAGAAAAAAACGTGTTTGTTGTCCGCTGGTGCGACCGACCATGCCGCGCTGTATCCCGGCCATTGGTTGTCCGCACATTCGAACGACCGAACGTAATATTTTCTCCATCAATTGATGCTAGCGACTATAATAAACTCGTCAACTTGCACAAAATACTCATAAAACAAATAAAATTAAGTTTAACTTTACATAGTATACCATAGCATAGTATGCAGCCAATTCAAGAATAACGATGTTGATCCTAGCTTATCAATAGAAAGCCACTTATAGAATGTGAGCAGTCGACAACGGTGGCAATGGCCGCCGGCGGCGACAGGCAGTGATGGTCGACAGCCAGCGGCGTGCGGCAGCCGACGGCAGGACTCGCTGTTTTGATTGTTTTAAATACGAGCAAAAAGGTGTTTTTTCTATCTTGAATATTTTAAAAACACAAGTGTTCCTTCAAAATATTAAACAGATAAGCAAATAAAGTTTTTTTTCCCCTATCTTTTATTTTCAAAAATTAAAAACAAAAAATTGTTCCCAAACAACCCTTAGCATGACATATGAATGGTGTTTTCTTTTTCGCTGGACTTCGTTTAATAAAATTATATCTTGTTCCAATTCCCACTACACAAGTCCCCTCTCAATATGTTTCCACTCATCAAGCAACAATGTGAAAAAGCATAGGTTTTCCTAGATAGCCACACAAGGCTATGATAGACTCTAGCCATTGGAGAGAAACAAATGCATTACATGTCATGACACAACTCAAGCATTGTTGTTCTATCAAATTCCAACTATAGAGAAATATGTATGGTTACGTAAACTTGGTGGACAGAATATTCATAAAGATGATATTGACCAAAGGGTTATGGTGATATCACACACAATCACACACACAGACAAACACATACAAACTTACACACACACACATGTGTATGTGTGTGTGTGTGTGTGAGTGAGAACACAACTCCTCATATGTGTTATCTGTCCCTGTAGTGATCGAACCCGGGTCACAGGGTCTTATAACTGACAATGCAACTGCCTACCAAATTGTCGCTTAAGAGCGCACGCACACACACACGCGCGCACGAGTCTGTTGGTTGGCATCCACGGTATAAGACTCCTCAGGTTGGGGGTTCAAATCTCCTCTGACACAGTTGACCTTAAGAAGATGGTACTATATATATTACTTATTTAGAAGCCATTACATGCGATTCCAACTCACTCCACTATCCTTGCAAAATCCACTACGAAACTATGAATTTATAATTAACGGGGTGTTTTATATAATAAACTGACAAACCATGCTCATGATTTATTCTACAAAGTTTCTCAAAACAGATAAGTGCGGCATTTACCTACCATTTGGATATACATCATGTTTGGGATAGATACATACATGATTTTTGTCATGACCCACACGTGACTAGCCAAGTCACTGACATGTAATTACTAAATTAAAAATTCATAAAAGGACATATGAGAGGGATTAAAATATAAATACAAACCTTAAACAATTAGTTATAATGCATGATGCAATCCAAGTTGAAAAGGGTTTGTAGTTGCTTCAGCACTATGGAAAATTAGAATGAAATTTAAGGAAAGTGAGGAGTTGGTTTTGTATCCTCAAAAAGTTACATGTTTTAACAAAGTTGTCCAAGAAGAGATAGTGGATGCAATTAAATAAAAGAGGTGTACTTTTTAACATGTTTGGCATGTATAGCTTTTAGCATTTATTGCCATTATGATTGGTTAGGGCCTCATGATGGAAATTAAATGTGGGACAAACCCTTGTGGGCAGGAAATAGTGTTGCCAATGAAGAAGAGTTTATGTAAAGGCATAGAATTCACCATCATAGATTGATCATTGTTAATGTAAAGATGATATTAATAATCTTGTTTAAATAGTTTTGATTGTGATTTTATTGAGTGACCATTTTTTCAAATTTAAAATTACAAGTATTACAAAAAAAAAAATCACACAGAGCTTGAAATTTTTTATAATGGAGGGATTGGGACAGTGATCAATATATATTTTTTATTCTATGAACATGTTTCTGTGTGGTTGATCAATAGTAGAAAAATTGTTGAGGGTTTTGAGCGCACCCAATATAGGTATGGTTGTAATCAAGTCGAGTTGGGCCGAGCTTGGAATATCATAGTTTGGACTTGGCTTGATACAATTGTAAGTTGTTCATGATCGGCTTGAGCTAAAGTCGAGGTCAAGCTTTCACATATTGTTCAAACTAAACTTGTTTAAAATTTTCAATGTTTGAACTAGACTTATAGCTAATTTGTTTATGACAAGTGAATGAGTATTTAAACAAGCTAATAAATGAGCTAAAAATTCAAAGGAGTAACTAAATTCAAAGCTTATTTTTATTATTTGATTGGATAAATTACTATTTGCAGCTATTTTATTTCGTTAGATGCATGAAATTGTATATTAAATGTTGTGATAGTATGTGTGGTAACATAAATACGAAAGAAAGAATTTATTTTTTTTCTTACGCTACAGGTTTCCAACAGCTTACCGTCAGTTGCGACGGTTCCGAACTTATCCATAGGCAAAACCAACGGCTAGCTGATGAACATTTTTACTGACGTCTTAAGGTGCGTCACAAAAAAATGGGTGCGACATTTTTTTGACAGTTAACGCGTTGGTTATAAAAAACGACACTTAACCGACGACATTTTTTATTGGCGTAAAAAAAACTGAAAAGTGCTACACTTTTCCGACACTTAACCCATCGGTTATAAAAAAACAACACATAAATGTTGTATAACTGACGATTTTACATTCTTCAAAAAATTGATGGGTGCAACACTTTCTTGATATCTATGTCGTCGTTTTTACCGACGGAAGAACCGTCGGTTATACAAACCAACGTTTACCGACAATTTTCTCTAAAAAAACTATGACATTAAACTGTAGGATAACCGTCGGTAAATTTATATTCTAGAAATATCGATTGTTTTAGAAATTACAGACAAATATTTTACCAACGAGCTTAAAAAATAATAGTAACATTTAAAACGACGGTTTTTCTTATAATAACTGACGAATTGTTGCTATCCGAAAAAAAAAAATCTAAATTCGTAGTGTAAAATAAATATATAATTCTGAATTAATCTAAAAATCTTATTGATATAATAATGTATTACTATTAAATATGTAATTAATTAAATTATAGCAAATCAAACTTTATTTAAATAATTTATCATACATGGTATGAGTTATATTCGAGCTTCATATCGAGTATTTAACAAGTTGTTTGTTGAATAACAAACGAGTTTATTCATAAACATAAATGAAAAAGTTTGACTATATTCATGTTTAGTTCATTTACGATTCAAGTTTTAAAAGATTGTTCAAGCTTATTTATTAACTAATTTGAACGAATACAATCAAGTCTTAATCGAGTATGAGTTGGAGTTGTTCATCGAGTGCATTGATTAATTTACAACCCTAATTATAGGTCACATTATCATGTTCAACTAGTTCTAAAAATTCAGAGTAGAATGCAATTAATAAAGCTACACACTTCTTAAAGTGATAAAGATTGTTGTTAATCACTAAAACATTAATAAAGCTACATATTAGAATAAAATTTTAAATACTTCATAAAATACTACATTTATATAGATGTGTATAACACATCTAGACAATGTTCTATGACTTGTGGACACTTTATAATAACGAATATTAGTTACTATATAGACAACATGGTGTGTATGTATATGAAATTTATTTATATAGTAAACAATTTCAATTATATTATAAATTTATATAAATGTGTTTAAAATAAATAAAATGAATCAAAAGACTTATGTAAGCTTGTCATGCACACCATTGAATTTTAACCATTTTAATAAATAATAGATAAAAACATGGGTGTAGTCACATAAAGTGGGTTTTAGGGCTTGTACAAGTGTATGTGCAATATAAAATTTTAATTATTTTATAAAATAACTATCATTTATAAGCGTTTACTACACAAAATAAATTTGAAAACTTATGCATACTCTTGTGCAACATAAAATTTCAATTACATATGCAAAATTATCATTTAGAAAGGTGAAGATAGAACATACCATAGATCTAAGTACTTATTCCTACCTATATACACTATAGAGTAGTATATATAAATAGGAATATACAATTTTTTTTTATTTATTTTACTGATTTGAGCCCATCTGTCGGATTAGCTAAATTTACTCAACCTGCCAAAGTGGTTGAATCAAGCGAAATTTGCCAAAATGACTTAATTGAGCCCACATACCGAAGTAGCTGAATCGAGCCCACCTGTCGAAGTGATTGAAATGAGCTCACCTGCTGAAGTGGTTGTATTCATTACTCT
>NW_018164477.1:127843-136878 GCF_001263595.1 Phalaenopsis equestris | reverse complement strand
GGAAATCATGAAGAATTGTTTGAATCTTTTGATACCATGAAGAATATATCATACTCTAAGCATTTCCAACTTGATTTTCGTTTTCACCTTTTATAAAATATGCAAGACAATTAGTCTTTCACCTTTTCTTTTTTAAGTTTCTATATTTTTTTGTTATGTTTCCCTCTTGTTTACCTTTCATATTGAATTTCATCTAATTTTTTTGTCATTTAAGATCTATTTAATTTTTTTTTTATATTTATAACGTCACACGGTTTAGCTTCTGGTTCAACCGTTGAATCTTGAACATTCCCTTCTACCGATTCAATATTTGATCTGGCTTTGTGAACCTTGAAAATTTTCCTAAATCTGAATAATGATATAGCCTCTCTTTGGCTAACTACGGTTTCACACTGAATGTTAAGTTCCTGCATTTTGATGAGCAAGTGTGTACTAAATTGCATAATGTTTCTATTTATTCTATATTTATTGTGTGCGCTAAACAACTTTTTTTTGTAGAACATATTCAGGTTCAAGACCTAGGCAACAATATAAATGAATTCCTATGTACTTACATTTTTAATATCTAATCCCTCTTATTGACTTATATAGCATCCTCTTTATATAAATGAATTCCTATGTATCTACATTTTTAACATCTAATCCCTCTTATCAACTCTTATAATATCCGCCTTTTTACAACATTTATTAAAAGACATCAAACATGTCTAAAATTCATATATCTAAATCAAAATATATATATTTTGCCCATTAATTTAGATAAATTTAAAAAATAATGTGTTAGAGTAATAAATATAAAAATTTAGAGGTTGAAAATAAGAAGCAATTAGTGATTTACTAACGAACGATAGCCATGGAACAAGCATTATAAATAAACAACAAATATAGCCCAACCATCGTGCAAAGTAAAAGTGTGTTTCTTAGGTTCCATCATTTACTTTAAGCTCCATGTAATTTTATTTCAGTTCAATTATATATATATATATAAAAGAAATCTTTTTGTTGGCATTTACAGCCCAATGAAAGACTAATTTATATAAAAGTGATAATTAACTAAATCTTCTTCAAAAAGAGTTGATTAGACGTGAAGCAATGCGAGCCATTAAATGAGGCTGAGAAGCTCTCAAGGAAAGTGTGGCTAAAGCGAGGATAGAAGAGAAGGGCATGTTACTGGACAGCTATGGAGCGTGATTTGATGATAGAATTTATCATGGCGGTTATATCATTATTAAATAGAATGATTAGGTTAATTAAGCAATAATTGATTTATTATACTATTAGATGCACGTTCAAGTTTCTTAATATGTATACAGCTCAAAAGTCCCCACGGTATTTCGGTCAATATGAAATTGTAGGCATAGAATAGAATGCTGATCATCATCAAATCAAAAGGCACATGCAATTTGTATAGGGCAAAAAGATAAAGAAAAAGGAGAAAATAAGGGGGATGTTTTAACAAAGCAAGTTTGATGCATTAAAATTCTACAGTATTTACATATCTAACACCTAAAGTTTGATATTTACATATATAGAGCACCTAGGTGTCATGAATCTATGCGTGAAAGGGTGTACCTTGCTTTTAGAATAATACTAGTTGTGATATTGTTTATGTGATATTAGAAATTGGGGTGTTCTGAATGCAAATATGAATATTTAAGTGTTAGATATGTAAATACATAAGAATTTTGAGGTATATTATGCTTATTTTCAAGGCAATTTTCGTCATCTAACATTGTTTGTGTGCGTCTAGCCTCTGTGATGCGGCACTTGTGTTGTCAGCAATTGTTGCTCGAGTTAGTTTGTAGAAATCAAATTTTAGATTTAATTATTTATATAACTAAAACATATCTAACACCTAAAGTTTGATATTTACATATCTAGAGCACCTAGGTGCCATGAATCTATGCGTGAAAGGGTGTACCTTGCTTTTAGAATAATACTAGTAGTGATATTGTTTATGTGATATTAAAAATTGGGGTGTTCTGAATTAGAAATTGGGGTGTTCTGAATGCAAATATGAATATTTAAGTGTTAGATATGTAAATACATAAGAATTTTGAGGTATATTATGCTTATTTTCAAGGCAATTTTCGTCATCTAACATTGTTTGTGTGCGTCTAGCCTCTGTGATGCGGCACTTGTGTTGTCAGCAATTGTTGCTCGAGTTAGTTTGTAGAAATCAAATTTTAGATTTAATTATTTATATAACTAAAACTTTTCTATTTTTATTTATTAAGTTTTTAATCAAATATTAAATTTAAATTTACAAATTTACCTTCATTGACCCTGAACATCAACATAGGGAATTACATGCATTGAATGGTTTTTAATGCTAATTTCTCAAGATACATGATATCTACGGCCAATTGTGTAATTCTACCGTATTTTATATGCCCGGACTAAATTGAATAAAATTAAACATATGTTGCATATGTTTGTCACACTTGCTTTCATCACATAAGGTGACCTACCAATTCTTCATCATGATTATTTATAAAAATAAGAGTATAACCGAGCCAAGGCTCAGCTCGTGTTCGGCTCGTTTACACCCCTACATCTAACATTGTTTGTGTGGGTCTAGCCTCTGGGGTGCGGCACTTGTGTTGTCAGCAATTGTTGCTCGAGTTAGTTTGTAGAAATCAAATTTTAGATTTAATTATTTTTATAACTAATTTTTATTTTCTATTTTTATTTATTAAGTTTTTAATCAAATATTAAATTTAAATTTACAAATTTACCTTCATTGACCCTGAACATCAACATAGGGAATTACATGCATTGAATGGTTTTTAATGCTAATTTCTCAAGATACATGATATCTACGGCCAATTGTGTAATTCTACCGTATTTTATATGCCCGGACTAAATTGAATAAAATTAAACATATGTTGCATATGTTTGTCACACTTGCTTTCATCACATAAGGTGACCTACCAATTCTTCATCATGATTATTTATAAAAATAAGAGTAATGCAATAAAAGATGAAATGATTGGCCAGCCTCACATGTCTTTAATATCATACTAATAAATTTATTTGAAAGAAATAACTTTAATGGTTCAAGATAGCATGTCTCCGTCAAAAAGGTCTGATATGATGCAATTCTATAAATTTATTTACTTATTTGCTCATAATATAAGGTTTCCAACTGAAACCTTCCTTAGAAAGCATAAGAATAGTCAAAATACCCAAATGACCATGTGCTAGAAATAAAACTAATGGAGTGAGCATCATCTTGAATACTTACTATTATTATTATTCATATGAAAAACTTTAGATGAATTGAATATATGGGAAGAATTCTTATAAGTGAAAGATCCATGATATAAAAATACTACTTTCTTTTTTTGTTTAATTGAAAAGAACATTGATATGATTCAAAAATATTGATTCTTGTGTTATTATTATTGGTAAATCAATAATTATTTTACAAGAAAGAAATACAATGTATTGATTTACTTTGTATAATTGAAATATTATCTAGCCATAAATAAATTTAATGAGGAAATATTTGTAATTGAAATCCTTTTCACAAGCGATCCACAAGCAATCATTAAAGCTTGGAAAAACACCATAATGATCATTGTGAGCGGTTAATTATAATTATCTAAATATTTTATATATATATTTTTATCTTTTAGTTATCAGCAATTGATGTTCCAACTAGTACCTTCCCAATATCAAACTGAATGTTATCTCTCAACTTGCCCATCATGCTTGCTCTAATATAGGTTGGCCTAAGTAATCAATGCTAGTTAACTAACAATGCTCAGAGAATGACTGCTACTAATGATGTTCCCAAAACATGATCTAAACATATTATATAATATATTTCAATGTCAAAATCACATTAGTAATGATTGATTGAAGTTTTAGTACTCAAATTACTGAAAATAATTCTAACAAAAATCGTTAGCTCTAAATTAGTTTCACTCCATAAGTAGAGTATGTTTCCTTAAATAACACAATAAATGATGGCTTTTATAGGTCAAATTCTTTTGAGATGATTTGCATAATAATGTTTATAAGCCAACATAATGTGAGAGAATCATTGTATTATTGTCAGTAAGAGGCATGTGAGGGATTGATAGCAAAATCTCTCTAGACATGCGAAGTCTCTATAGATATCAAAGTGGGGTAGTTTTCATATTTATCACAATGTTTCACCTTAGATGTCATGATTATTAATTAGCAAGAGTGATCCACAACTTAGTTTGGCTAGTCGATTTAGATTTGGTCAAACTAGTTCAACGTCTTCCAAACATTATATTTGATCATTATGTAATTCTATAAATTTATTATGAATCTTTATATCTAAATATCACTAACTAGCCACATGGGTAATCTGAGGAGACTTTCTTTATTTTTACCATAAAAATTTGCCTATTTTCTAAGAAATTGAGTATTCTTTTATAGGCACTAAAAATTAAAGTTTGATGCAAATTATTGTCGGTCGCCGACCGAATTGGAATCTTGTCGGTTGCATTGAAAATAATTTAATTTAATATGAATAAAATTTTTATTTTAAAATATAGTATTTTAATCTCAAAAAAATGACACTGAATGAATCTCATATATTTGATAGATTAAGTAATTGTGTACAGCACCACAAGTAATACATCATCCCGAGAGATAGGCATACTACTTAACGGTGAGCTCGATTATATAAACAAAAGAATTTATGACATTCGTTTTGTCTGCAAACTTTTTGTGTGACCGAAAATTCCCCTACCTTGTAAAAAGATTAGATAGGATTTATTTTACCTGGATTCATAATTCTCTATAAGGGAAAACCCCTATAGTTAATTACATCTTAAATAACTGAAATCACTTAAGAAAACTCTCGATAATGATCAAGGGTTTTGTCTATAGGAGTTCAAAGTTGAGCTTTCACGATTACTTGTAGGAAAGTCAAGTGAGGATGAGCCAAGTGGGAACAGTTATTTCGGAAGTCAAATGAGCAAAAAGCAATGGATGTCACAGACCTTGAGACAAGCCTCAGTGACTTCTCAGACTATCCTATTGTTTGGTTTTACATCTTGGAAGTGATGTTATTTAATGTTTACTCTTGACATTTAAAATTTAGAGCTTGCACTTGCACAACAACTAATCATACAAATAGCCTTGAAAGATAGAAGGATTTACGTCATACCGAACGAATAACCTCGAAATCCTAGAAAGAGTTAGGACTTATGTTACACAACATGATTGTGTAAAATCCTAATGATAGTGCCAGGATTTATGTCGTACTAGACGAACAACCTCAAAGAGGTTTTATGTTATTTAAGTATAAGAAAAGTTTTGTCGAAGTAGATTCACTTTGTATGAGTCTTGATCGTCATCTGAAATCATCCTCTGTCAGCTTGCAGCTTGTTTTGAACTCCTTGTGGTGATGGTTGCAAAATTTAGGGTTTGTATGTGAGTATGTAATTATTGTTGAGTCCCAGGGCCTAGTGTAGTGTCCATTCTAAACATATAAAGTCTCCCTCTTAAATACTTGTCCTACTGTTGTCTGCCCTAAAGGTTTTTTATAGGTATTGTAAATAGAATAATGAAATGTATACAATCAAGCGCAATAAGAAAATGTAGTAAAAAATAAAGTGGTAGTATGTATCTGTCGCCTGCGCTGTCGGTGTTTAAAGAGGTTAGAATTACATGTAAATATTATGAAAAATTAAACAAACACAAAAAAATATTTGTATATGTGTATATAAAAGTCAAGTGGCACATAAATAGAATATTAGTACTGACTATAAAAAATCAAGTTAGGGTAGGTTCAGACTCATAATTCTCGAGGGACATCCGTAGGCAATCATAATCAATCTATGTACTTTGTTCCGTCATGCCCTGGGTAGAAACTACTAACCAAACAATCAGAGGAAGGTAACTTCTAGCCCGATCAAAGGTATTAACAAATGGACTTGTATAAGATAACATCCAAAATTTTTAATTTTTTAGGAATTAAAGTAAAAATTTTGCGTAGCAGTAAAAAATAATAGTGTCACGAGAAAAGATTTTTTTTGTTATGTTATATATATGTATTTTGTAAATTAAATAGTCCACAAAATTAATCACTCTGATTGGGTTAGAGCTACCGGTAACCTGAGAAAACAAGAGACAACTTCTCACCAAGTGTTATATCAATCTTACACCCTACCCGAAGGTCCTCGAGCCAGGAGATACTATTTTATTATCTCACTTTTAGCACCAGAAGCATTTCACATCATTGCTTTTAACCCCAAACCGTTCGACCTATAGCCTCACTCGATAATCCATATATCAACATATTTGAAATATCTTCAGTTGCTCACAATGTTTGAATACCATATTTAAGACTCATATCCTTGAGCATTGGGTTTTACTAAATGTTAAGATGTAACGGGAATTCCTCATTAATTTTATGAGTTGCAGGGGCTTAAGTCCTATCTTGGCAAGTCCTTATGTTTTTTTTGTGGATGATTTTCCCCAAAAAAAAAAACCAACCCAGGTGTCTTCTAAAATGTCTAAAATCTTGCAAAGGTGTACTAAGGATGACCCCGAACAACTTTAGAATCTTTTGGAGCATTTCAAGTTGACTTGATCTTACTTATGTTGTTGAGTTGACCAATCTAATTACATTAGGAGTCTTTCACGTTTTAATCGTGCTCAGTGTGGTCTTGATGTCTCAATTAGCCTATGAGTAAAACCCTTTCAATGCCATGTTAAGAATTATGTAGGAAAACACGTCTAAGGGCATACTTGACAAATAGGGAATTTTACACATTATTCTCTTAATTAGGCTTGAGCCTATAGTGTTTTAAAGTATCTATCATCATGTATATTTTCTTGTCTAATCCCTTTCAAATGACACTAAATCAAACCTAATTCGCTATGAAGCCTTTAAAGGTTTAGGGGTCAACTTGTAATTTTGAAAAGGTTTTATAAAGTGTGCTTGATCCTTATTGGAAGATTGAATTATGCTTATCAATTGATCGAGGGTTGCATATTAGTGATTTAATGATCTCTTAATTCACACTCCTCACTCTTGGATCATACAAAATCATTCTTTGTTCATATGGACAACAATTTCAATTAATTACAATTTTACCCTTTTAGAAGAAAAAGTTGTGAGTGGGCTACTACCTTTACTTGCCCTTATGTTCCAATCATCACAGTTGATTAATCATCATAAATCTTACCTATTTTGCCCAGTGGTTTAACCTAAAGAATTAGTTAAAGTGTAAGATACCAAAATTATCATTATACCCCTATGGTTTATATCTCATAACTTTTATATTTCTTTAAGCAAATTACCAAGAAATTTTACTGACGTCCTACTCATAATATAATTAAGATATCAAAGGATAATTTGTATTTTTTAAAACATTTAATTATATTTTTGTAATTATTTAAACAAATATTATGAATTTCCAACGATAATAAATTTGATTATCCAAAACATGTCCTCTGACCTTAGGAAAATTTTATATTATTGTTAAAAGTTAGAGGGTACTTGAACAATTTTTCAAGTTTTTTTTAATTATATTTAAATTTTTATGAGTTTTAAATTGGATTTAATAAATAAATACATAGAAAATAGATTTTTATTTTAAAAAATCCATTTTTTTTCTTTAGTATCTCTGACCTCAGAGAACTCAACAAACATGATTTTAGAGGTGTAATGATGTAATTTCGTACCTATACCATAGCTATAATTGTAGAACGGAGGCAACTCATATCATTCCCACATTCACTATTCCGCAAACGCTCGACGCCAAAAAGCATGTAGAAAGCAGCCTTCGAAACAACACATCAATACTTATTCAAACAAAAAAGTTGGCAAAACGGTGCCCAAAATGAACCTTAAGTCTACAATCCTAAGGCCATGTTTGGGGTTGCGGTAGAGCTACGGCACGGCACGTCATCGCGTGTTTACAGTGTTTGGGGCAGCGGGTGATCCTGGTGAAATATAGTTGTGTAAAATTTATAAAACTAACTCCACTTTACAACAGTGTCAAAAGCTTGATGTGGTATTTTATGAATAGGAACGTTAAACACTTAATGTTGGGATTCTACGAAAGTATACGTATCGTTATCAAGTAATATAAGACTTTCTATTTAAGTCCCAAATATCGATCCCATGAGGAAGGTTTAAATTTGAAATAATAAATTAACTAAGAAATTTAGAAAATACAAAAAAATTACTGTCACTAATTTCAAATATTTGAGATAATATCAAAGCTAAATTATTAACTACTAGCAGAATAGTAACTACTAAACTATGTTTATGTGATGAAGTTTTCTAATATGAAAAAACATATTTCTCACTATAATGAGTTTTTGGTGAAATGAGATGAAATAATTGATTTAAATTTGTATTGTGCCAAATAGGAGCAATTTTAATTCTCTACCCTGATTCAAAATTATTGGCTAATCTCAGGTTTAGTCCCTAAATTCGTGGCTAGGCTAGGAGGATACTGGCTCTCACTCCAGAGCTCTCACTTCCCTTTCTCTGAAGGCTAACTCTCGCTTTAGTTTTTAAACACTAAGATCGAATTGGGGATTTTTAGCATGTCACCCTAGAAATCTCTAATTCTACACCCAACATTGTATATTTCTCTATTTATTGGACTTAATTCCATGAACGAAATACTCTTTCATGTACTTAAATGTGATTCTCACTCTGTTGTAGAACTCATACTCCATTTCTCAGATCATATGTTTCACAACTTATTTTAACAATTAAATTGGCCAGATCGAAAAGTAAATTAAGAACCGACTTGAAAAACCATCACAATTTATTTTATATTTTAATATTAGCACATCCAAGTTATCTCTTCATTCCATCATATCTAAAACTAGAGATAATAATAAAGAAAAGTACTCAGACTTCATGAGAAAGATACAACAAAACACAAATTTCATATATAAAGGAAAGTTCATACAACAATAATCAAACAACACTTATCTAAAACTCTTTCTCAAAGTAAATCTCTTGTAGCCTCTCTTAGGAAATGTAGGAAGAAGAAATCTCTCACTTCTCTTCCTCTCCAACA
>NW_018164477.1:117942-126843 GCF_001263595.1 Phalaenopsis equestris | reverse complement strand
TTTATTCTTTTCTTCTTACATGAATCCCTAAGATTTTTAATACTTAAAAAATACAAATTCCTTTACTTACAATAGAAAAACATTGTCTTATTCTATCCTACCAAATATCTTAATCTCTAAAATTAATCT
Source organism: Phalaenopsis equestris (assembly GCF_001263595.1). Classification (NCBI taxonomy): domain Eukaryota; kingdom Viridiplantae; phylum Streptophyta; class Magnoliopsida; order Asparagales; family Orchidaceae; genus Phalaenopsis; species Phalaenopsis equestris. Next base: position 126,714 of record NW_018164477.1, on the reverse strand, counting down.
TTATTATTGAAAATTTTTACTTAAATTTACTATATATTTAGAAACACAAATATATTTATCTAAAGTTATCCTCTAATATCAAAGGTCGTGTTAAATTTTAAAGTAGTTTGAAAATATAACTAATTGAAGACAAATAAAATTAAGTTTCTTTTCTCTAAAAAAGAATTTTTCTTTCCCCCCAAACTTAAATTTTTAAAAAGATTTTTCATAAGAAACTGAAAAAATAAATGGTGAAAGAAAACAATTAATACATAAAGAAAAGACTTACCTGTTGAAAGTTCTGATTTTGAAATTTAACTCTGAAATATTGCAAGTACTAATATGAAAAGCTAAAAGACTTAAAACATTAAATACACATAATACATATAAAAATTTGCTGAGAAAGAGTTAACTACAAATACATCCAACAAAGTATTAAAATCTAATAACAGTACTAAAATGGTTCCTAATGTAAAAAAAGTCTCACAAATCTACAGATCACAATTCAACATAACGTTTAAAATAAAGTATCATAGTCTAAAAGCAAACAGTCTCAACAATAAAATACAACCAAACATAAACTAAACAAAAATTTAACTAAAACATCACCAATCATCATCATCTTCTTCTTCTTCGACATCCAAATTCTGCTGTTGATATGGGGAAAAAATAGGGTGATTAGAAAACTGAACTGAGTGATCACCCCTCATGTATCTGACCATTGCATCATCATAAGCAGCATCATATTCAAACTTTTATCGTATCAAATCATCATTGTGTGCATTTCTGGCCTCCATATTTGTCATTCTACTTTCCATTCTCAAGATATCTCCCTATTGGATCATCATCTGCTCCATAAGTTCTTGGTTAGTAGAGGTACTAGAAGTAGTACTTAAAGTAGAAGAAATATCCCTAATTTTACTTCCAGATCTCCATTCAACAAGAGATTCATAAGTCTTAATATTAGCAGACCCAATAGGTTTTAGAGGTTTAATCCTCTCCTCATCCATTCTAAAATCAACTCTTGTCTGTTCACATAGTGTGAAGCAGGGCGGGTTTTCAAAACCCACCAGTAGTCTCTCCCAAAGTAATAGATCGAGTGTTTCTATAAATAATATAACCAAGATCTATCATTCTCATATGCTGGATATAGAAGTTCAAGATGGCTCTATCCTTTGTAAACTCACTATGATGATTTGTTGGTATCATTCTTCCATAAATAAAGTAGTGTCAAGCCTTAGATACTACATTTAACATAGAAAGAGGAAAATTTACATTAACACCATTCTTCACCTTCCAGGCTCCTTTTCCATCAGTAAGAAAAGAAATAACTTCATCTAAGACCTCATTTGTAGCAGAAAATGATTTGTACTGATAGCTATACACATCTTCTAACTAATAAAATTCATTAATTTTTCTTGGAGTAAACTCCACCATTTTCCCGCGAGCAAACACAGTCCTCAAAAGTTTCCTTAAAATTGGCAAAGAACTCCATCACTACACCAATAATAGCCTCGGCAATAAAGTAACAAAAATTCTCCCACTGCCGAGCATTGATTATTCTTTCAACTTCTCCACCCGAATTTTTAAATTCTCGATCCGAAATTACTTTTTTAGTTGTAAGTAGACTATTAAAGCAAATGTTGGCCTTGTAATTGACAAACTTTTGATCATCAAAATCCACTTTTCTCTTTTTTTTGTTCATTCTTGGTGCCATGATAAATCTAAGAAAATTTGATAAAATCCAAATAAATTCCTAAAAATTTTGAAAGTCACAATGTGGAACGTTTTAAACTTAAATCTACTAAGTAAGAGTTATTCACCAAAGGATTTTCTCAAAATTTTCTAAAAAATTTTGAAATTTCGATCTCGGCAATGTAAGATAAATCCTTGGTGAAAATAAAAAATTTTGAGTTCAAAGTGTAGCTCTTACCAAGACAAGATGAAATCCGAACTTCGTTTGTCTTAAAATCACCTCAAATCCGAGCAATAGCAAGCCCTGGGTGCAAAAATCGGAGGTTGAAGATGACTAAAAGGTAAAAATCGTGTTTTACAGTGCAAATCTCGAATTTTTAAGGTGTTTGGACGGTTTTCGGGTCTACGGCGCCGTCGGCGCTGTCGACGCCAGTGGCCAAAAATTCATTTTCTGTTTTTTTCCTATTTCAATTTTCTTTCAATTTACTCCAAAGTCTATTTAGTCGTCTATTTAGTCTTTTTGAACACATTTTCATTTAAAAATAATTCACAAACAAACATTTTCACAAACAATCCCAAACTAACCTTTATATATGAAAATATACTTTTTACAAATACATTTTTCTAATCAAACTTTCACATCATTAAAACAAACTAAATTATAATTCAGCGTCGAAATCAAACCACAACACAAGAACACAGACACAAAACTATATACACAATCAAAGTCAATAGAGTTCTAAAGCAAAGTAAAGTAAGTCAAATCCACAAAATCACATTAAATACGTAAGTATTTTAAAATAGTAGAGAGTTCAACTTTTTCAATTATTCTGCCTCATCTTCAGTATTTTCTCCTCCTCTAATATCTGCCATAGACTGGTAATGGACATACAAATTGTAGAAGGGTCAGTACGGGAATTGATCAGTTAAATTTTTATCAAACAATCCATTCTTCTTGAATATCTACACCAATCCTGCTTCAATTGTTCTAATATAATCAAAGTTCTCCTTTATCCTCCAATCTAGGTGATAAAAAATGTAGTTAAGATTTCCTATTGCATTTGTAATACTTTGAAATTCTCTTTCTATTTTCTTCATTTTCTTCTCCAAAGTTAATGAATTTACAACAATTTCCAACTGTTTGTGGCATCAATGGTGTTGAAGCATGTGATGAATGATCTAAAATAATATCTAATGCTTCATTTTCATTCCCAATATAATTTTCATTTATAGGAATCATGGGCTCCCAAGATAATAAAATTTTCTCTCAATTTTTATATGGAACTTGAGATTGACTGCAAAGTAGGAAAATTGTGGAAAGATGCCCCAGTCCATATATTGGCTCATTCATAATGATACCCATAACAGATTTGAAAATAATAAACCTCACATCAATGGGTTTTTCCATTTGAATACAATAGTTTAAAATGCACATTCTCTTGTAACTCTACTAATCTTCATGGTAGGGAATAATTTGCAGATATGAAGAAATGTCACTGTTTTGATATTGAATTAAGCAGTGAAGCAGAGAAACTAATGTATTCCACATCTCTGATTTCTCAATTATCATTTTCGTCCATCAAAAAATTATATACAATTTGCATCATATCTCTCGTTTGGATAAAATTTGTATAATGACAGATTGAAACATTTTCTATCATATACAAGCTATTGATTCTAGCTGAGCGGGAGTAAATTATCCAGCCTTACCTCGAATGAAGACGACTCCTTGGGTAATTCCATGTAAGTTAGCATATCCTTTACTACTGGTAGAACAATTGCAGCAGTAGTGTAGCACAAAACTTCCCAATGCCTCTGCATAATGATTTTCTCACACTGTGAACTTGGATTACTCAATCAATGATTGACAAAGCCTCTCTCCTTGATAAGTCTCTTTTTCGTAATGAATTTGTTGTATAATCTCTGCGCGTCAAAACTGATAAACTTTCTTCTACTAAAAACTCCATACCTTGAAGTATTTCTGGAATTGGCAGTCATGAAATTCAAAATTAGGAAGTTTCTTGTCGTCCAATGCAGCTTTTAGGCCTTTAGAAATGCCTATTGGTGGTTATTTAGGAGAGAAATCCCACCAAAGTCTGTAGAATTCACTATGAACCCACGAAACTTCTCGGGACGCCAAGCGTCTCGGGACGCCGTCGGCGCTCCCGATGGCGCTGTCGGCGCCATGGTCCATTTAGCGGGCGCCGACGACGCCAGAGACCAAAATCGAGTCTTTTGTTTTTTTGTTTAATTCGATTCCAAATTTTCTTCCAATAGCAATATTTGTCTTAATTTATGATATATAAAATTATGTAGGATTCAAAAATATTAATATTATTTCCTAAAGAATATTTATTAAACAAAATAGTAATATATAGATATATATTGATTTATATATATGGGTTGCCTCCCACAAAGCGCTTGGTTTAACGTCATCAGCCCAACGTACCATTGTTTAATCAGGATGACTTAACATCAAAATTTCTTTAAATTGTAGCATGTGTCCTTCATAATAATGTTTCAATCGATGCTCATTAATTTTAAATATTTTTCCAATTTTAGAATCTTTAATAACAATAGTTCCATAATGATAAACTTTAATCACATTAAAATTGTCCTAACCATCTGAATTTAAGTTTTCCTGGAAATAATCTCAATATTGTATTATATAATAAAGTTTCTTGTCCAGGTTCAGACTTCTTTTTAATAATCTTCCGATCATGCCATATTTTCATTTTCCATTTATAAATATTTACATTATCATATGCTTCATTTCTAATCTCCTCGCCATATTTTCATTTTCTCCTTATAGATTTTTGCATTATCATATGCTTCATTTCTGATCTCCTCAAGTTCATTGAGTTGCAGTAATCTTTTCTCAGTAGCTTCTTTTAGATTAAATTAAATTCTTTAATAGCCCAAAATGTTTTATGCTACAATTCCACAAGTAAGTGGCATGTTTTTCCAAATATCAGTCTGTATGGGGACATTCCTATAGGAGTTTTATAAGCAGTTCTGTATGCCCATAATGCTGTATCAAGTCTAGCAGACCAATCCAAATTATAAATATTTATAGCTTTTTTTAAAATGCTTTTAATTTCACGATTTGATATTTCTGCTAGACCACTAATCTGAGGATGAAAAGCAATAGAGAATCTATGTATAATATCATATTTCTTAATTAATATTTTAATTCTCTTATTCCTGAAATGACATTCTCCATCAGTAATAATTACTCTCGTCATTCCATATCTTGTAAAAATATTTTTAAATAAAAATTTAGAAACACTCCGAGCATCATATCTAGGTACAACAATAACTTCAATCCATTTAGACATATAATCAACATCAAGTAATATATATAGGTTTCCAAATGAAGGCATAAATGGTCCCATAAAATCTAATCCCCGAATCTAATCCCCACACATCAAAAATTTCAACTTCCAATGTGTAATTTAGAGGCATTTCATTTCTTCTAGAAATATTTCCTACTCGTTGACATCGATCGCATGTTTTAATATATTCATTAACATTTCTAAAAAGAGTATGCCAATAAAATCCAGCTTGCAAAATTTTATATGCAATTCTATTTGTTACAAAATATTCTCCAAATTCAAAATCAAGCTATATTTCAATTATTTATTGAGTTTCTTCATAAGGCACACACTTTCTAATCATTAAATATTTACATTGTTTATATAAATATGGGTTATCCCAAAAATAAAATTGAATCATATATAAATTTTTTTAATTGTTGATTCTTAATATCTGATGGTAAAATATCACTTACAATATAATTTACTATATCGGCATACCACGATGTATTTATTTCATCAATATTTTATACTTGTTCATTAAGAAAATTTTCTAAAGTTTCATTCGCAAAATTAGTTAATATTTCTTTTTCTAGTTTAAACAACTGATCAGTTATTTAATTAGTATTTCTCTTTCTATCAACTAAAATAAAATCGAACTCTTGCAAAAGAAGTATCCATCTAATTAATCTTGGTTTAGCATTCTTCTTTTGCATTAAGTATTTGATATCAGAATGATTTGTATGCACTATACATTTGGTTCTAATGAAGTAAGGTCTATATTTATCAAAAGCATAGACAATAGCTAATAACTCTCTTTCAGTAGTAGTGTAATTAATTTGAGCATCATTTAGAGTTTTATTGACATAATATATTGCTTTAAAAACTTTGTTGTGTCTTTATCTTAAAACAGCTCAAATAACATAATCACTAGCATCGCAAATTATTTCAGGGACTATTATAGTTGCAATGATTATTTTTTCTTTCAATAATTCAAATATTTTTATGCATTTCTCATTAAAATTAAATTTTGTATCTTTTTCTAAAAGTTGACATAATGGCTTAAGTATTTTTAAAAAAAATTTTATGTAACGCCTGTAGAAACCAGCATGTACTAGAAAACTTCTTACCCTTCTAACCGTAGTCAGTGGTGGTAATTTTTCAATAACTTAAATTTTTGTAGGATCTACTTTCATGTCATTTTCAGAAATTTTATGCCCAAGTACAATTCCTCCTGTAACCATAAATTGACATTTTTCTCAATTTAGTACTAGTTTGATTTTTTCACATAATTCCAGAACTTTTTCTAAATTATTTAAACATAATTCAAATGAAGTCCCGAATACAGATAAATCATCCATAAATACTTTCATTTCATGCTCAATCAAATTACAAAAATTGACATCATACATCTTTGAAATGTCGCAGGTGCATTGCATAGTCCAAAAGGCATTCTACGAAAAGCAAATGTTCCATAAGGGCTTGTAAATGTTGTTTTCTTTTGATCCTCAGGAGTAATTGGAATTTGATAATATCCGGTATATCCATCTAAAAAACAGTAATATTTGTTTCCGTCAATCTATCCAACATTTGGTCTAGAAAGGGTAAAGGAAAGTGATCTTTCTTAGTGACCATGTTTAATTTTTTATAGTCTATACAAATTTTCCAACCAATAACCTGTCTTATTAGAATTAATTCATTTTTCTCATTTACTTCAACAGTCACTCTTCCTTTCTTTGGAACAAGTGAATTGGACTCACCCAAGCAATGTCTGAGATATCATATAAATTCCAGCATCTAACCATTTTAAGATTTCTTCTTAACAACTTCTTTCATTATTGGGTTTAATCGCCTCTGAGAATCACCTTAGGTTTGTATTGATCATCTAATAGAATTCTCTACATATAAATCGAAGGGCTAATTCCTTTAATATCTGTTAAAGTCCATCCAAAAGTCATTTTATATCTTTTCAACATTTCTATTAATTTTTGTTCTTGAATTTCAGTCAAATCAGAAGATACCATAATATGTAATGTAGATGAATCTCCTAAAAATATATTTTAAATGGGAAGGTAATACTTTCAGTTCAAGTTCAGGTGATTTAATACTTGAATGAATAAAATTTTTATTATCATTTTCCAACAAATCTAAAATTTTAAATTTGTCTTGAATATAATCTAAATTTTCATCAGTTATTTCATCCTCACTCTCACTAAATTCTTCTTGCTTTAATTTTTCTTCAAACTCTTTCTTAAATTGCTCATTACTTAGATATTCAGTAACTTTCATCCTAAAACATTCATTATATTTTTCTATTGCAGGATATTTCATAGCTTTTGTAATATTAATTGTTACTTCTTGATCATTAACTCATTATTAATTCTCCTTTTTGCACCTCTATCACAGCTCTCCCTATTGAAAGAAATGGTCTCCTTAAAATAATAGGAATCTCTTTATCTTCTTTTATATCTAATGCTATAAAGTCTACAGGAAAAATAAATTTATTCACTTTTACTAACACATCTTCTATAACTCCTTTAGGATAGGTTATTGATCGATCAACTAATTGAAGAGTTACAGTAGTAGGGGAAATCTCTCCTAAATCTAAACTTTTAAAACTCGACAGAGGTATAAGATTGATACTCGCTCCTAAATCTCATAAGGCTTTTCCAAAAAGCTTTACACCAATTGCACAAGGTATAGTAAAACTACCAGGATCTTTTAACTTTTCAGAAAGTTTTTTTTGAATAATAGCATTACACTCTTCACTGAGTGCAACGGTTTCATGATCTGCAAACTTCATTTTCTTGTTTAGCATATCTTTCATAAATTTCACATAACTTGATATTTTTTTCAAAGCCTCAATGAAATGAATGTTCATCGTAAACTTTTTATGAATTTCCAAAAATTTTGTAAATTGTTTGTCTTTATTCTTCTGCTTCAATCGTTGAGAAAACAGAGGTAGTGATTTTTCTAAAGAAACTTGTATTTGTTCATTTTCATTATGGTCACTTTCAATCTCTTCATTCTCCTCATCAACTTCAGTTTCTCTTTGGATTCTTGTTTCAACATGTTTTTCAATTCATAATTGAATAGCTCTAATTTGGTCCTTATATTAATCTTTTGGATTAACTTCCACAGTACTTGAAATATTTCCTGAAGGTTTGTTACTAAGTGCAGTAGCAATATGTCCTAATTAATTTTTAATATTTCTAATAGTAGCCCCTTGATTTTGTATTTGATTTTCCATATTTAATATTACTTCTTCCATCATCAACTTCTTTTCCTTAACTTGTGGGTTAGGGTTAGAGTTAAATCCATGAGGATAATAAGGTCGATAATTATCGTTATTTAAATTTCTTGAGGGGTTCATTGAATTGTTATAATTATTCCAACTAAAATTAGGGTGATTTTTCCATCCAGGGTTGTAATAATTAGAATAGAGATTGTTATTTTGATTATTTATAGCATTTAAAGTTTCATAAGATGATTGGGTATCAATTATCTGCCCTAGTGAATTTTCCTATAATATGAGGTAGTGGTTTTTCTAAGGAAACTTGTATTTGTTATTTTCAATATGGTCACTTTCAATGTCTTCCTTCTCCTCATCAACTTAAGTTTCTCTTTGGATTATTGTTTCAATTTTTTTTCCACTTCGTAATTGAATAGCTTTAATTTGCTCCTTATTTTGATCTTTTGGATTAACTTCCACAGTACTCGGAAGATTTAATGAAGGTCTATTACTAAGTGCGGTAGCAATATGTCCTAATTAAATTTCAATATT
>NW_018164477.1:79862-117207 GCF_001263595.1 Phalaenopsis equestris | reverse complement strand
GGCTTCATATATCGATTCCCCTTCAAACTGACAAAAAGATGTAATATCGTTTCTAAGCTTAGTGGTTTTCGAAAATGGAAAATATTTAGGCAAGAATTTTTGTGATAGTTCTCCACAAGTTCTGATAGATCCAGGTGCTAATGAATTTAATCAAGCTTTAGTTTTATCCCTTAATGAAAAAGGAAAAAAGTTTGAGCCTCACAACATCATTAGACACTACGTCATATTTAAAAGTAGCACAAATTTCAAGAAAACTAGCAAGATGTAAGTTGGAATCTTCAATAAGTGTTCCTCCAAACTGATTATTTTGTACTACTTGGATAATAACAAGTTTAAGCTCAAATGAATTAGCAGCAACATCTGGATTTTGAATAGTTAAGTGAAGTTCATCTGCTGTTCGATCAACATAATCTTTTAAATGTCTTTGTTGATTTTCATTTATTTGATTATCTAATTTATTCGTCATTTTGTTCAAATTTTTTATTTCTTTTTATTTTTTCAAATAAGACTTTCTAAAAATAGAAATTTTCTTTTAAATCAATAGATTCTATTTAATTTACTGTTACCTTCCCCGGCAACGACGCAAAAAGCTTGATGTGATATTTTATTAATAAAAACGTTAAGCACTTAATGTTAGGATTCTACGCAAGTATATGTATCGTTATCAAGTAATATAAGACTTTCTATTTAAGTCTCAAATATCGATCCCATGAGGAAGATTTAAATTTTAAATGATAAATTAACTAAGAACTATACGGAAATACAACAAAATTACTGTCACTAATTTCAAATTTTTAAAATAATATCAAAGCTAAATTATTAACTACTAGCACAATAGTAACTACTAAACTATGTTTATGTTATAAAATTTTCTAATATGAAAAAACATCTTTTCCATTACAATGAGTTTTTTTGTGAAATGAGATAAAATAATTGGCTTGAATTTGTATTGTGCCAAATAGGGGCAATTGTATATCTTTAGTCAAGTGTTATAGAGAATCGTTGGCTAATCATAGATATAGTCTCTAAATCTGTGATTAGGCTAAGAGGATACTGGCTCTCACTCCAGAGCTCCCACTTTTTTTCCTCTGAAGGCTAACTTTTGTTTTAGTTTTTAAACACTAAGATCGAATTGGAGATTTTTAGTCTGTCACCCTAGAAATCTCCAATTTTACACCCAACAATATATATTTCTCTATTTATTTGAAATTAATTACATGAACTAAATACTCCTTCATGGACTTAAATGTGATTCTTACTCTGTTATAGAACTCATAATTCATTTCTCGGATCATATGTTTCACAACATATTTTAAAAATTCAATTGGTCAGATCGAAAAGTAAATTAAAAACGAAGTTGAAAAACCATCCCAATTTTTTATTTTATATTTTAACATTGTCACATCCAAATTATCTCTTCATTTAACCATATCTCAGAGTAGGGAGAAATATAAAGGAAAGTACTCAGAATTCATGAGAAAGTTACAACAAAACACAAATTTCATATATAAAGGAAAGTTCATACAACAATAATAAACAAACAACACTTATCTGAAACTCTTTCTCAAAGCAAATCTGTTGTAGTCTCTCATGGGAAATGTAGGAAAAAGAAATCTCTCACTTCTCTCCCTCTCCAACACTCCTTAGAGAGTAATTCACACTTAAACTCACCACAAAAACTTAAAACTATAAAGAAAATAAATGACTAATGGTGTGGAATGGCACAATGGGGGTGAATAATGCAAAGAGAAACCAAGAACGAGAGGAGGAGTGCTAAGAGATGCGAAGGGGGGGCATTTCTGATCAATTTCGGCTCTAAACAGAGCCTAAGGTCGATTTTCCAATATGTGCATCCAAAAACTCTTAAAAAAGCGTCCAAATTCATCAAATCTTCTAAAAATAAGGTCTGCAACGACAATTTAATCCATACTCTCTGTCAAACGGCGTCGTCGGCGCCCAGTCTGGTGCCATCAGAACTAAATAATTTTTTAAAATATCCATTGTGACACAAAATTTCATCGTTTTTGCTTCTTTTTTGCTCCAAGTCCTAAAAATTAACAACCTATAATAAAACATGAAAAATACTTTCATTTAAAATGTCATATCGTCAAAAACGAGTATAAAATATGGGTCTAAAAATATGTATATATTTGGTGTATCAGCGGGTATGCCACGGTGGCCCTCGAATCTCCTTAAATGCGGGTCGTGGGATCGACACAGCGACTCCGCTTCGCTCCCGCAGCCCCGCTTCGCTTCTTCGGCATTTTACACATGTGCCCTCCTATTCGTGATTCCACCCTTATTCTTCGTCGTTCGGTTGCTATCCCTGGTTCGTCTGCAATCCTGATTCCGCCCTAACTCCATCACTCACAACTCGTGAAGCCCTCAGTCAAGTACCCTAAAATTCTTGCGCAAAGATCTTCTCCACTCGAAGCTCTTCTTCCTCGCTTGAAGCTCCCCGCTCCCTCATCCTTGTCAAAGTTTCGAGAAAAATAGGTTGCTCGATGCCTTTTCCCTTTGCTTTCATTCCATTAAATGATAATCTTACAATCTATTTTAGGTACAAAATATTCTGCATAATCTATTTTAAGTAACCTAATAATACATATTCCTATTCTAAATATTCAACTACAAGGGAAATAAATCATAATAAAGACATGAGAAATAATTTAAATAAAGAAGTTCCTAATTATAAAAAACTCCTAATTTAGTTGTCTGATTTCCGTCCTTGATTGACATCCCCCCTCAAATTGACGTTGACTGATCAAGAAGCATCAATTTGCCAACAAGAAACTGATAACATAGTCGTGACCAAAATTCTCAAGCAGTGACTGTTGAAGCCGAAAGTATTGAAGCCTGAGAGTGTCGAAGCTCAAGAGTGTCGAAGCCTGAAAGTTTCGAAGCGAATTTTGAAGTCTGAGAGTGTTGAAGCCCAAAGAGTGTCGAAGCACAAGAGTGTCGAAGCCTAAGATCAAGGGTTTGCCGAAGTCGAAGCCATCGATCTGGGAAGGAGAAGCTCTGTCGAGACTGGCCGAGTCGAAGAGGAAGACGAAGTAAAACGAAGATGATGCAGGCGAAGAAATAATGGGATGACGAGCAGATGAGCGAGAATCAAGGCAAAGAAATAATTTCTCCCTTCCACCTTGCAAGAAGGCCGGCGGGAAGGGATTTTTGACGGTCCTCCCAAGGTTGGTTAATCCATTTCTTGGACCTTTCTACAACACATCGATGTCAGACAGACAAAAAATGATCTAACTAGCTCAACTTGAGGCATGATTGAAGGAAGGAAAGTCTGGACTCTACCTCTCCCAATTGCATTGAGTCTCATCAAAGATCTTCAACCTCTACTCCAACATTGCCTCCAATTCAGCAATCTTCTTTCAAGATTTCAATTCAACAATGATTTCTCTAGCTTCGATATCAACGATATACTACCGAAGTACCTAAAGTCTATCTTCCATAGTGGCTAACCGATCCTTCAACTCACCCCATGACTCAAGGTAATCTGCCTCATTCTTGCGTAGACTTTCTACTGTCAAACTTCTAGGAACTTGCATTCCTTCAGCAAGCACAGATATTTCATTAGCAACCAAAGGAACATCCCCTTCAAAAGCATAGTGAGTAGGAGTTGTGGCAACAGGATCCACATCAATAGTTTCCTACTTATGGCCTAGTACTTCTTTCTCGCTTTGCATCTCTACAAGTAGCAAGAGATCACACTCGGCCAGGAAAGAGGACATAACTTTAACACAAAAGGATATATCACCTTCTGAAGATGGATCAATACCAGAATATATATGAGCTTCTCTTACATGTACATGTTATTTGATGTGTTCATCTTTAACACCGCCAAAACCGTCCCCTTATTTAACTCATTGGTCAACCATTACATCTATATTTGAGCAAAATGCAAAAAAATCACATTGAAATTTATTAATTTCTTAGAACCTGATCTACTTTTAAATTTCAAAATTTTGATAACTTTACCACATGAACTAGGTTCAAGAAACTTCGTGATAGTGGTTTACTTTAGCCCGCCTAATAAGTCAAAATGCTTATCTTTTGTCAGATCGTTCAGATCAATAGGAATACCTACCAGCAGACCAATCCTTAATGGAGGTGTTGTCACCGCATCATCCAGAATAGCATCCCTCGTCTCTCTCAATATGGGATTAAAGACATTAACACCTTCTAGAATGGTTGAGAAAGAACATTTTCCTCAATCACTTCTCTCTCACCAACCGATCTACTCTTCTTCCTCAACTCCTCTTCAGGCACTATTCATTCTTTTGTAAAGGGAAGCCGCTAAAAATGCCCCTGCAGGAACCTTTATCTTTCCCATATTGAGCTTCCTCATTGTAGAAGATTGGAGGATAGAAATTTCAAACCTAAAACGAGCAGAAAAATCTTTTCTGATATGATCATTATAACCTTTGCGCAAAGTCTTGATAAACCCGCCAGAGAGTTAACCTTTGCTGAGAACCCAATGCTCACAACAGGACTTATTTCAATTCATACCACACTTAGGCCCTGTTTGGGAGTGCGGCGGCGTTTTTGAAAACGTTGCCTTACCCTTTGGATCCTGAGTTTGCTCGGTGTTTTTCATAATGGTGTTTCACTGTTTAGGCTAACCAGTGAACGCGTGGCAAAAGGTACGTATCGCGTTCGCTGAGTCCTTTTTTCCCTTACTACCCTCGCTCGTCGATACCCTTAGATCGCCACCCTAGCGATCATTGCCCTAGCTACCAAGAAGAAGATCGTTTTGTGGTAAGAAAATTTGTGCTCCCTCCTCTTCTTCCTCCCTCGTCTCATCTTCTCTCCTCCCTCTCCTCCTCCATTGATCTGCGATAATATGTTATGGTATTTTGTGTTTTGTGGTTACGTTTGGTGTTCTGCATCTATGTGGTTTATGTTGGAATTTAAGTAGGATTACTTGTGTAAGACTTAAATTTGTTATTTGATTGTCGGTCAACTTTTAGTTTTGAAAGTAATCTTGTAAGTTAGTAGTATATATAATTTTTAGCTTTGAAAATAGTGTGTTTTAACTTTGAAAAATGAAATCAAATGAATCTCATTCTTTTTTTTCATATAATTGTGTCTGATACCGCGAATAGTACACCTTCCCGAAAGATAAGTGTATACCTCGGCGATAGACTCAATCATGCAAACTACGAGATTTGTGACATCCATTTGGTCTGCGAACATTTTTTTATGTGTGACCTACAAATTCCCCTACCTAATATAATGACTAGGTAAGGTTTATTTTACCTAGGTTTCAAGTTCCATAAAAGGGCAAGCCCCTATAATTAATTACATCCCAAATGACTGAGGTCACTTGAGAAAACTCTCCCATAATTTTAAAGTATGACACATCAACTTAATTACTCTATAATTTGCACACTCTTGTTTATTTGAACACCATGTTGAAGAAAAATTGGTAATTTACCCAAAAGAAATCATCTAGTGAGGCAAAAAAGCTTAAGATAGAATGTAAATTGTGATGTAGTCAATAGCCTGGGGGCACCATTAAGAACTTGACCTCCTGAGAGTGAAACCTGAAAAAGTCAAGTATCTATTACTCTTACTGCTTCCTTGTACACTATACTCTCTTGCCCTTATAAAACATAACCCTAATACATATATATACACATTCATGGATATTAGTCATTATGATGGTGTCGTGCCTGGTTATAAAATCGCAGATCGTTGCCTTAGTTATTCTTTCACACTTGTGAGAGTGGAGACGGGAAGCTCGCCATTCTACCATGTTGTGAGGAAATATGGTTGCGAGGGAACCACTTAGTGAGAGACATGAGGTGGGCGCTTTTATCCCCTCTCAAGGTGATGATCCAAAGCATCGATTGTCAGCTTGTCAGTGAGTAGTTTGTCTCTGACAGCTGGAACCAATATGCTATAGATATTTGCCATATGATTTGGAGACATGATGTGTTGTAGATTTATCTCTACTTGTTTGATGTGATCACAAAAAAAGTGATAGTCTACCTCGATATGTTATGTCCTTGTGAGAAAGATTTGATTGTGCGACAAGGCAATGGCCAATGTATTGTCAGTTTAGATGTTTATGACTGTAAGAGGTTGTTGAGTGAGTACCTTGAGAAGTCTTTTGATCCAGAGGATATATGTAGTGACAAAGGCTAGTGTTTTATATTTTGCCTCTATGGAAGATCATGCACTTGTGGGTTTTTTCTTTGCTGACCATGAGATTAGATTATTGCCAAAAAAGACACACAAGCTTGAGGCGGACTTGCGATGTTTTGGATTGTTGGTCCAATCTGCATCTGCGTATACTTGTAGTTGAAATTCTCAAGCTGTGATGGGTAATCAATAATGTATGACGTCTAGGTATCTGAGAAGGCGTCTGAGAAGTTGTGTGTGTGTGAAAGTGGGCATGTGTCGGCTTAGGAAATTTAAAGTGTAGGTGATGTCTAGCCATGTTACAGTTAGATATTATAGCGATCCTAGGATTTATTTGTGGTAATGAGGATCTTCAGATGATGGTTTAATGTGACGAGGTTGTTTTATTTGGAGGGTAGAGGTGTGAGAAAAAATTTAGATACTATCATGATAGTTTTTTTTGTAGGAGATCAACGAGATAGTTGGCCTGTTCTAGGAAATAGCCCCGTGGGGTATGATGTATTTGGAGTCCTAGAAATTGGGATATGTGGCCTAACTTCTTTATCCTGAATTGTTGACTTAGGTTGTGAATGAGTGTGGTGATGGTTGTTGGTGAGTTACCAATTATGAGAATGTTGTCAACATATAGTAGAAGATATATGGTGATGTTGTTGTGGGTGTATATGAGAATGGGATGATCAGTTGGTCTAAGTGTGAAGTTTTGGCTATATAGATATGTGCAGAATGTGTCGTACCATTAGCGGAGAGCTTGTTTGATCTGTATATAGCTTTGTGAAACTTGCACACACGGTCTAGATGTAGCTTTACGTGAGAGAAGGTGGCTGGAACATGTACACCACAGCTTCACGTGAGAGAAGGTTGTGGGATAATTGAGGCGCATTTTACGTAGAAAAGAGTGTAAACTTACTATTGGAGGTGGGAAGTAGTCCATTTCCTGAGTGAGAGATATCAGTGGTCTATGCATTGCAAGCTTTAATTTGATCTATGTCATGATAAGGGTGGGAGTTCTAGAGGTTTTCAAGATGTTGAGTGAAATGTGTGGAGGCTCCCGTGTCAAGTACTCAGATTTGTGTTGTTTGTGCTATGTTGGTTGTGAAGGTGTTGTGTTGTGTTTGAGGGTTGTTGGGTTTATACTGCAGGTTGGTGTGATAGCAAAACTATGCGACTGAGTGTCAAATTTTGAAGCATATCTAGCAAGTGATGTTGGGTATGTTTCTGTTGTAGTTGTGCTGATATTATGTAGAGTTTGTTTAATTTTCAGTGTTGGTTTTATGTTATGTGTTGGTTTTTTTTTTTTTGTGAATAATGCAGTGGGTGGTTGATGTTTAAATAGTTTCAGTGGCGAGATTTGATTCTGCACAATGTAAGTGTGAGTAGAGATCCTCTAGTTTAATGGGGTTGTGAGAATGATTGTTTGAATTCTGATACTGTGGCGGTAGCCCATTTAGTGTATAAAGTATTATATCTTCTATATCAATCATGGATCCTTCTGCAAATTGTGACATTGTGTTGCCTTCTATTGTGATATTATGAAGCTCATTCTTGTGTTGTATAATTTGGAAGTGATTCACAGACTGAAATCTCCTTTTCAGTGGGCCATATTGTTTAGGTGTTGTGTCGATGAATTACATAGGAAATTATTTGTGTGGAGATTAAAGAGAGAATTTCAGTAGCAAAATTTTGATCTACTAGTTGCCATAGTAAAAATTTGAATTCTCTTCTTGAGTTATAGATTCATTGGTGTCAAATTTTGGAGGGTTGGTGGTGTTTTTTTTCAAGAATGTCTTAAATCCATTGATAATAAAGAGTTCGAGAATTTGAACTCTCCATACCTGATAATTGTCATATGTTAACGACGCGGTGGATATTATTTTCATGTGTGACATCAAAAATTTTAAAGATGCGAGGATGTTAATTTCCTTCATCCTGTTGACGAAGACAGGTGTTGGTTGAATCATGTTGGAGTTGCAGCAGAGGAATCCATGAATTGATCATTTTGTTAAGTAGGAGGCTCTGATACCATATAGAATAGAAGCGGGACAAAGCAGAGAAGAGAAGGAAAAGAGTGGAGCCCGAAAAAGTTAATATATAATACATCACTCATACATATATACACACTGAGGGGTATTTTGGTCATTAGGTTGGTGTCGTGCTAGGTGATAAGATCACAAATTGTTGTCCTAAATATTCCTTTGCACCTATGAGAGTGGAGACGGGTAGCTTGTCATTTTGTTGTTCTCGGAGGAAATATGATTGGGAAGGGGCCACTGAGTGAGAGACATGATGTGAGCTCCTTCAGTTCTTTCCCCAAAACTATTAAAATTGATATTATAGACTAGATCGTCTAAGTATCCTTATTTGTTCCTCAATGTTAATTAGCTCTCCACATGCTACTATTAGTGGTATTCTATAGTGTTTTGAGACTCTTTTCACAAGAGTAATTTTTTTGTTCTAACAAATTCTTCATTGAATTTTAGCTCTAAAAAAATCAAACATATTTTTAGTTGTCAAGATTCCATTATGTAAAATATGAAATTGAATGTAGCACAAAAGATGATTAAATGACTGTCAATCTTATGTTGACACTCTGCATAATGAAATAATATAAGCATCATACCTGATACTCAAAAGCCTTTAGGCAAATCACAATTGAAAACCAACAAAATAGGATGATAAGTTTATGTGAACAGCAGATTAAGAAATAATAAATACATCCTGGTTTCATCAAAAATTGCAGCAGGATAATAATATTTCAAGCTTCTAAAATACTGGAACATCTATTGCCTGGCATATGGAATGTAGTGACAATGATATAGCAGTGGAGAACCAAAAAGATCTCAGCATAATTCACAGGTTTCCTCTAGTTAAAAAAAAAACTTCTATGATAGACATGAATAGCTCATCACAAAACACCGTTAAATCAATACAAACAGAAAAGTGATGCAAATAGAAGGTCCATTATCAGCAGCTCTTTGAATTCCTTGTTTTTTACATCGTATTTGATCCAATTTTAAATCTGATACTATGATACCAAGTTTTGGTGAAGGCTAAGATCCTCGAAACCCTAGCTCCCAGAAATTATTTCCTTGGGAAAAGGTGTTTTTGTTCCTCAAAGATAGATTTCAAGACACGGCCTTTTGACTCGAGATCACCAACAAGCTCAAGATTTCTACGACAAAATCCAGATTGATGCTCATTAAGATCAATATAGAACAAGCATACGATAATATTAATTAGGAAACCCTCCGGATAGTCTATGACCTTTGGGGCTGGCCTGAGAGGATTAGTAATTGGGTGCTTGGCTGTGTGGAAAAGTTGATCTACATGCTCTTGATTAATGGTAGACAAAAGCGTCAAATTTGGGCCAATTACGGTTTTAGCCAAGGTTGCCCCTTCTCTCCCTACCTCTTTATAATTTGCTCTAAACTTCTCTCCACAGCCCTTGCCCAAAGGGCAAATCATGTGGGAAATCAGATTTCCGGAAAAGAGATGTGCCTCTCACACCTCCATTATGCAGATGACATCATTTTTCTTGTTGAAGCATCATTATATATAAAATCTTCAAAAGCACTTGGGAAACTATTGTAACTAAATGGGCCAGAAAATCAACACCTCTAAATCAACGATTATGTTTAGTAATGCTACCCTGGCTGGAAGGCCCTAAGGTTAACCAAGTATTTTAAGTTCCTGAAGGTCGACCAATTGGAGTATCTCGGCATTAATCTTGCGCTTAGGAATATTAATAAAAGCGACTCTGACAACCATATTATTAAACCAGGTACGAAGCTCAACTCTTGAGGACACCTTTCCATCGTCAAACGGACCACTTTGATAAAAACATCGATGCTTACTATGCCAATGTATCTCATTACTCATATGGAAGTGTTGATGGACGTGCTACAGGAGATTCAACAAATATGTAGATACTTCCTATGGCGGAAAGAACCTTCCAAACCAGCGCTCCACTACACTGCCTGGGAAAAATTGTGTCTGCCCACTCAAATCGGGGAGCACTATTTCCATGCAACCAAAGTTTAGAAATGGCCCATTAAGGGGCTCGGCTCACATGGAACTACTTAGAGGATAGAAACTCTCCTCCAGATTTGCCTTAAAATCTTTATGGCTCCGATCTTTGGACCACCAAGCACAAACGAAACACTTCTCCAACCTGGAAGATTCTATGTAATGGGGCTAAGACTCTCAATACTATAATCAGGTGGAATATTGTCAATGACAGCAAAACCAATATTTTGGATCATGCTTGGATCCTTAACACAACTATTTCGAAATGGCCCTGCCCTGCCCTGCCAACATTGTGGAGTTGGAAAATCTTAAAATGCTGATTGTTACTGAAGATCAATGGGACCCGCAACTTATCCACAATTATTTCAATGATGATATGGCTGAAAGAATCTTGTGCATCCGCATTCATCATGATACCATTGGTGTGAGCTAAACAAGCAATTCAAAAAGAAAACTATCACAACTATGGCTTAGGACACTCTTCCCAGCCGAAACTGAGCATTACAAATAAATCAAAGGGCCCACCTCCATCACCGTGAACACATCTTCTAGTGGAGAGTTATACATGATGATATCCCAACTAAATGTTGGCTTGCAAGGAGAGGACTCTCGGATTCCAGCACCTGCGCGTGAGGCTGCCCAAGTATCGAGGACCACACCGATACTACCCTAACATGCTATTTTGTGCAAGAAGTGCACTGAATATTGTGAAAATGGGGAATCTCGCTCCTGAATTTCAGTGACTTCAATGATGCTATCGCCAAGCTCAAAAGTACTAAGAACAACTCCCAAGTTATTAATCGCTTAAAGGAAGTCGTCGCTCTGCTTCTGAGGATGTAGGCATCTTTGTCGAACCTCGTAAATCCTGTGTTCTTCTGGATTTGTGCCGATTCCTATTTTCCTTCGCCCTAATTTCTCAACAACTACACTATACATCATTGCTGGAGAGCTCAAAACACAAAACTTCACGGTCGGACTCATGGAATGCCCACCATTGTTGCAGCAAATGTTCTCGAATCGTTCACTTTAACTAATATTTATCCATTCTGGGAGCACTGGGATATTAGTCAACCCACAAGGTTGTTATCTAGTACCATGTATGTCCCGGATGGTAAAGGTTAATGTGGACGGTGCACTTCTCCCTTCTGGTATTGCCAGTACTGGGGTTGTCATTCGGGATGAACTAGGAAAAGCTATTGTGGCAATGGGGCAATGCTTTGAATATTGGGACAGCTCTTTCGTAGAACTGCAATTTGTACTTTACATTCGGAAGAATTGTGAACCATTGATGAGGAATGTAAAGGTACTATTGTGGAAGGAGACAACTCCAACATCATGAAGCTCTTGTGAATCACCTTAGAAAGAAAGCAATGGCAGCACCAACATAAAACCACACTAAATTTGGCCTTTATCTCTACTTTAAAACAATTTCTTTTTTGTCACATACATAGGGAATGTAACAAGCCAGCTCATTTTTCTTGCTAAGCTTGCCTTGCAAGATAATTTTACTTTGAAGCAAATTAGTGAGGGTAGTGCTCTTTCCTCCATTCTTTCTAAGGTTAGAGCCCATTTTGTAAATGCATAGCTGCTTTATGCACCCTTTGTACCTTTTTTGGCATTTTAATGAAATTTACATTCAAGGAAACCCTACTTAGGTTTGATTAAAACCATGAGGTCTTTCCTCCATTCATTCTAAGGATAGAGCCCATTTTGTAAATGCATACTGCTTTCTGCACACTTCGTACCTTTTTTGACTTTTTAATGAAATTTACCTTCAAGAAAACCCTAATTAGGTTTGATTTAAACCTTGAGGTCTCTAAGGTTTCATGATGAAAGTTCGTTGATCCAAATGAAAGAAAGATTAGTTTTGGCTATCTTCAACAAATATGAATGGAAACCCTCCACCTACTTCTTTATCTCGAGTAGAGAGAGAGGAAGAGGCCAATCAAGATGATATTTGATAAACGAGATAATAATTATCCTAGATATGTGTGCCATCATCTGATTTACCATAGGAATCATGCTCAGTCATGATTATATATATATATTGGCTAAAGGTGGGTATGTATTGATCACAAGGTGTTAGTTACAATTCTAATATGAGGAACATCCAAACTGTCCCCATGCAAAAGAAAAGAAAGTGTGGGAGTGGGGGAAGAGTTGACCCATACAATTTCACTTTGTTTACCTATCCTAGCTAGCCAATTAGCGGGTTTGTTTCCTTCTCTATGAATAAAATGGAACTCTAGGTGGAAATGGTTTCTAATAAAGTTTATAAATTTAATCCAATGTAAGAGTTGACCCACGGATTCACTAACTAAAGATTCACTAATAGGTTTACACACAAACAAATAACAAAACAAACAAAGACAAAAACAATATTACAAATTTTCAAATCTAAGTATTAATAGTTCGACTAAAATTCTCCTAAATTCTTCACCGTCATATTTTCTAGCTGCAGCGCCAGAAAAGCTTGACCCCCGGTAAATGTTTCAAATCTCAGATGGATTATGCAAGTGTACGGTCAAAGTATTATCAGATTTTTTTGAGTCTGAAATGTCATTCCCACAGGGAACGTGGTAAGAAAATTTAGGAAATGATTCTAGCCTACATTATTTGTCCTCGGTTTAGAATTTAAAAAATTTGAGTTGTGTTAACAGCTCTTACTGCAATGCAAATAAAATTAAAGTTTGCTTCTACAAATTACCCTAATTGAATTGCTGATAATCATGTGATAATGCTACATTCCTTTGCAGTGATAGTAGTGGAGTTTAGAAAATGAGAAAATACATATTGAAATGTAGCCAGTGGAAAATAGAAATAAATCTCTTCTTTACCCTCTTCCGAGTGCATAAAAAAATTTGGCAAATAGAAGATTTCAAATAGAAGATTCCTTAAGCCCCACTTTTAACCCAACAACGATTATTTCCCTAACATTTGCATCTCCCTATGATGTACTTTTACTTCATACCGTATAATTCAACGTGATCTTCCTAGTTGTTCATGTCATAGCTCTCCCGAGTTATTATGGGTTCAGAATGGATTTTAACAAATCATTTGGCCATGATGATAACTACGTGAAATGCAGAAGAAAAATCACCACATTAAAAATTAAAGACAATTTAAAATCATTTCCACATTCCTACACATCCTACTACACCGCATGAAAAAGGTAGAGGAGATTACTCAGAAAAAATAGAGAAAATACCACAAAAATTCATTGAAATCAAGAGAATCCACATATCAAATTGTTTATAGAAGAATACAATACTTAAACACATGAGTACTTATCTTTCTCCCTCAATATTGCCTTAAGAAAGAATCCTCCACAAAAGCCCTTGTTGCTTTCCTATAGACTCTCCTCACTTTAACACTCAGATCCTCACCAATTTTCTACTCTAGACTTGCTCTCTACCATATAGAAATCCTTTTACTCTAAAGATAACTCTTTTAAGATCAGTAGAACTTTCAATTCCTTCCTCTCCAAAAGCCCTTTCAAAAGTCTTCAAGTCGTCTTTTATATAGCCTCCAATATACTCTGTTCAAATTGCTCTGGTCCGCCCAAATGATGCTATGAACAGGTGAGGCGAACCACAGTAACTAGCCTCAGTTCGGTTCTGGTGCCAAGGCCCTAGCCTTCACATCTGGGGCCTTAGCGCCTAGTGGTTGGCGCCTAAGGTGGGGAAAACTACAATAACTACCCTCAGTTCAGTTCTAGCGCTAAGGCCCTAGCCTTCACATCTGGGGCCTTAGCGCCTAAGCGTCAGCCTCTTGGTTGCATAAATTTGGGGTTGGCACCTGGGTGGCCCAGAAGTATGGCGCCAAGCCCCTAGCCCACTTTATTGCCTTTTTGCTCAATTTTACCTCTTTTTTTGCTCCATGCCTCTTCCAATTCGCTCCATTCCTAATATATATTATATCTGTAAGAGAAATATAAAAATACATTTCTTTAAAGTGTAATTTCATCCAAAAAGATGTGCAAAACACAAATGAATTCATACAATCTTTTCACACATTAAAATACGTAAAAAAATACATGTTTAACCAGATATAGTAATTCTCAATGATGAAAAAAGAAAAAAAAATTCTCAATAATGAAAAAGAAAAAAAATAATTTTAGAAGACTCTGAGCTTAAAAGAAAAAATAATTCAAAAGTACATGAGAAGAAGCATGAGTTTAAGCATGGAAATAAAAAAATTGATTATCTAATTCTCTTTTAGTAAAAAAAGACTTAAAAGCTTCGTTAATCAAATTCTTAAATATTATATTCATAGAAAAAGTAATGAAATTATGATTGCTTAATTGGTAAGATAGTTGAATTACATATAACTTTGATAAATGAATTTATTTCAGTCAAATTTGATTAAATGATTTAAGTTTTTTTTAACTAAGAGAGAAATTAATTAAAAAATAATGAAAATTCAATTCTTTAATATTATTCACAAACTTTAATAGGTAATTATATCACATTCTCAGAGACCAAAAAAATCTTAATAATATAGCTACTAAAATATTTTTCCAAGTCTAATTCCAGTTGTTGGATTAGTTGAGGGTATGCAATATACAGGTTTGAGGGAATTTAATGTGTGGAAATAATTTAGTGTTTTGTAATGTATTTTATCCTATTTACATGTTATTTTTGGGCTTAGAAAATGTGTATTTATTGTTTTATGTAGAATATATGTCGGGCAATTAGAGAGCAAAGGAGAAGAATTGGGCTATGTACCAGACAAGCAACCCTTTTCCCTAGCGTCGTAGTGCCAATGCTCTCATTTTGAGCATAAATGTACATAAAATACAGAAAATTGGGAAGTAGGCATTTAAAGCTGAGCACCCCTGCACCACAACCAATACCTTCTCGCTAACCAGACCAATGCTTACTTATCAGATGACCAAGATTAAGGATCAAAACATGAAATGCCATGTCGTTCCAAATGCACACCAGCACTTAAGTACAATGCACATGCACTATCCCATAGTGTGGGGTGCCCCTTCACATGTTTTGACCATTCTTCATAGTTTTGAGTCGGTTCAAGGTGTAATTTGCGTAAAAGGTTTGTTAATCCATCATTTGGGTGTGTGTGAAGATAAAGTTAGGAGAAAATCTTTCACGTGGACGCTCCGAGAGGAGCATGTTTTCGATTTTTTTTAAACTCGGAGTCAATAGTTTGTCTATTTGTGGTTGTTTGATTTTCTTTTCCATATGACCTCTTTTTAAAATCTTCTAAATGATTTAGAGAATATGAGGGACTATAAGAGGAGAGTGTACGATAAAATTAGACAAACAAATTAAAAAGAAACATGGAGAGCTTATGTTAGGTATTCCTCATGTGATAAGTCAATAGTGTGCGTCCAAAACGAGATCGGAATAAAACACCTTGAGACACATTATCCATAAAGAAAATCCCTGCAAAAGTATCCCATATAAGCACATAACCAAAATTTTACTATTTTATTTTGGGGTCAAAAGTAAATCTCAAGGAAACGTATCCCTTTGGTTAATTACATCTTAGAAGATTCCCAAGAATACCCTCGATAATTAGGAGTCTCGCTTATGTTATTGTGATAACTAATGAAAAGAGTATATCCAATGGATATGGTTATCTCAAGTAAGAACACCTCAATGCTTCAGAGCCTATAACGAGCTGTGAGGCAAGAAAGTGAATCTCTCACATCTTAGACGGGTGGCGACTAATTTGCAAATGAGGTCTACAAGATAACCGCGTCATCAAGTAGAATCATCCCGCCGCTTCGAGGCCATACTATGCCATATGGATAGAGAGTGAATCACCGTATCCCAAAAGGACAGCGACCTATCTACAAAATGAGGACTGATAGATGACATCAACGATATGTCAAGAAGAAGGCTAGGCTCAAAAAGGGGTTTACAAATGAAAAGGTAAAAAAGACATAGACTGGAAGAGATAATTGCGTTGGGATTCCATAGATTCATCATCCAAAACTATTAAGACCTTAACTATACCTTGTCGTGAAGGTAGTCTACCCAACCCGACTAAAGACCTTTGTTAGCAGCCCATGTGTTGTGTCTGCTAAATAATCTCGATAGCCCTAAAATCAAAGGAAAAAACTTCTAAGCCCTATGACCCTATAAAGATGGAATAGGTAGGGATGGGAGTTATTCCTACCAAATACATGACAAGAAAGTCTCTAGAAAGGAATAAAAGAGGAGTTCAGCTACAAAGCCAAAACCACTATACACTTCGTCTGGGTCAGGGAGCCTCTAAAACCCTAGTTGCTCTAGCTGACCACTTAGGTAAAAATCTTATTCTTAGCAAGTCAGGTTGAAGAAGCATGAAGGCTCCTCATCAGGACATGCAGAATGATGTAATTGTCAAAGCAAACCCTAATATGGAGGGCTTATTAAGTATGACTTATAATATAGTCATGCAATGCGAAGCCATTTTAAATCCGGCCAAAAGGACATCTAAGAAAGTAAAAGCAGAAAATAAAAAAAGTTCATTTTAAATGAAATGATTTTAATCTTAAATTTTGTTGAGCATAATAGTTTATCATTAGAATTTAATAAAAGGTAATTTTTAATATCCTTAAAGTGCCTAGATTACATATACGAAGAGCATCTCAGACAAACCATAATCATATAAAAGAGTAACCATCAACACTCGCATGAAAATGAACATGCCATATGAATAACTAATGAAACAAGTCAGATGCCACCGGGTCGGCAATATATTCCAGAAAAGGCAGAAAAAGACAGTCAGACCCTGCATTTATATGCTTGATGATAGTTTTATACATCAATGGACTTCGAATTAAGATACAAAACATGGGCAATTTCTTCTGTTTCTTGTCACACCATTCTGCACATCAAACTCCTTAGAACTCATGCTCATAGCTTATTTTCGATACAAACTTATTCTAAGAACTTTAAACAAGTTGATTTGAAAATCTAAATAAAAGAACTCAACCTACAAAGAGAGAATAACACTAATTTATGTACATACAACGTAATGAGTCATGCCTAGCAAGAGAGCTTAGCAGCATCTGCAGAAAATATGGTAGTTGAAATCATTATAGCTCATCCCTTTTAGGCATGGCTCACAACATAAAATCGCCCTAATATACTAATGCACATTCTCAAACTCAGTAAACATACAAAGACAACAAATAAAATGTCTAGCTAGGCACAAACCATCAACTATAGCCGCACATATGAAAATCATAGCTATACCTTATACTATTCTAGCAAACATCTAAAACAAGGTGTCCTACACATGCATCTAAGTGTGTGCAAAAGTGTGGCTAAGGCTTGTGTATGATTTTGACGGGGCTATAGAACCTCACATACAGTCATGCACATACGGTCTAGCCTATAGATGTATTAGTTTTAAAATAGGTTTAAAACAATATACTTAATATTAACTTAAAAATAGACTTTTTATATTTTTAAAATAGTTCTTAGGAAAGAAAGCCTAAGTAGCAGACCTTTGACCTCTTGGAACCTTAGTACATTCACTACTTAATATTAACTTAAAAATAGACTTTTTATATTCTTAAAATAGTTCTTAGGAAAGAAAGTATAAGTAGCACACCTTTGACCTCTTGGAACCTTAGTACATTCACACGCGTACTATTCACGATGTAATGACTCGCATTGCCTATTGAGATATGCTTGCGGTAATGCTTGCTAAGACATTGTGACCATATTGGGTGACTCATCAATTAAAGATGATTTTCCATCAAGGTTGATCAGGCTATAATCATGCAAAGAAAATGCAATTTGTGATCAGTCAAAAACGATACCCAGACGGCTTAGCCCGACATTATTTCTCTAGCAAAGTGTGATCAGCCACATTAAATGCCAGATGATAGTTTGAACGATAAGCATGCTAAGCAAGTATTCATCGTTAGCATATGGTGACATATTCTCATGACGAACATGCAAGGAAACGGATGAAAGCGCGGGCGTCGGGATAGTTTGAACGATAAGCATGCTAAGCAAGTATTCGTCGTTAGCATATGGTGACGAACATGCAAAGAAACGGGTGAAAGCGCGGGCGTCGGCTAGCACTAATAGTAAATATGCAGTTCAATCCCAATAAAAATGAATTGAATAGAGTAAATATGCAGTTCAATCCCAATAAAAATGAATTCAATAGAAATAATTTTATATTTTAAAATCTCTAAGCTACCAAACTCGTACTCATAACGCAAGTATACATATCTCTCAAGTAATAAAGTGCTCTAATGGAGTCCTAAGTATCAATCCCATAGGGAGTTGGAAATTCTTATGATTATATCTTCAATAAATTCTTATAGTCACAATTGGAGCAAGCAAATGCATTTTATTCCGTACATTAGGATGTCATTCCAAAGGCATGATAAAATGCATATTTTATATCTTAAATACAAGCATGTGACAAAGATACATATTGCCATGCTTAATTTGAAAATCTCATGCATTATGCCTCACACCGCATTTGAATATGATAAGCAAATGCACACATGAGAATGAGCCCAATCATGCTTAATGGAGAAACATCTTCCATAAGAGACCATTCCAAGGATCTAGGATTTGATATTGAGGTGTACCAACCTCCTATTACGCACGGTAATAACGAGGCCCACCTCCGGTTTTTTGGCTACAACGTGTTGATTCTTCAAGAAGAAAACCCTTTATAAAATGAAAGGTTCTTCATGGACATATTCTTTACGGCCTAAGGAATGAAATAGCTATGAAGCTCCTTCATTGTCTAGGCTTTAGAGGCTCCACCCTCTCCATAAAAAGGTGGAACCACCAAAGCAACCGTAAGACTGCTACAATCCTGACTATATGGGCAAAGGCTAAGGTTTCTACTAGAAAACTCATGAAATGTGGGAGAAAACAAAAAAAAAACTTCCTTAACATAAGAATTTCTCTAACATCAACCTATTTTAATCCTCTAACATCAACCTAGAAGGCTTTTCTAGAAAGAAATATGGAGTTTTGAAGATTTTCTCGCCACGGCGACATTTGGAGTAGAGGACTCTTTGCTTGCTCCAAGTTCCTCCATCATATGCAAGGTGACTGATCTTCTTTGCCTTTCCTTGAAGAGCTCTAAGAGGACCGAAAAGCTTCCTCTAACTCTTACAAAAAGTTACGAAAAAAAAGAGGTCGACTGGAGAAGAAAGATGAAAAAAAAAGGAGGTCAAATGGAGAGAAAAATGAAGAAGGAGAAGAAAGGATGACTTGCTTCCTTACCAAGTAAATTCCTTTCCTCTAACTCTCTAACTCTCCAAGTTCTCTCAGCTGAAAACCCAAGTAATAATAATGAAAATTCGGATGGCCCCTCAACAAATATGCTAGTTTGGCCATTGGTGGCTTTTTACTTCAAAATGCATATGTGACTCATTTTATAAGAAACCTTTTTATTAGTCCCTTGGGAGGTTGATAACAAATAAAATCTTTTTATTGGACCAAAAACTTCACCCCATGCACAATATTAGCTCAAGTGGCCAAGTTGGAGACCAAAAAAGTCAATATTTTCGGCTAGGAGCAGGAATTTGCACCGGCTGGGCGCGCGATAGGTGCGCCCAGGCTTGTGTGAATGCAGGCCCGTGCAGGGAGGTCTTTTATGGATTTCTAGGACCTCGGGAAGCCACAAATTGATGGAATATGATCTTCAAACATCAGAAAAAAAAATTAATACCAACGGGTGTGCCAATTTTATGGTATGGGTATATTGATCCAAACCCTAATTTTATGCTTAAAACGCGCTTAAGGATTTTATGAATGAGGCATGTCTATTTTCTGCAACAATTTTGTGATAGAGCAGCATTAACATGACAGTGTATATGTTCCCTGTTTTTCTTTTAAGAATTGCATGATGATCGGAAAGGATCAATAAAAGGAATTCATGATTCATCACTTTTTTTTGCATCATGCCAACAATTTTGAGCTCCTCGAAGTATTTCTTTTGCATAAACTCCATACCAGCTCTAGCAGTTTGAAATTCATGTCTAATGAACTACATAATAAATTAAACATTAGAAGATATAAAACTAAACTAAGCATAAATCAAAAAGAAAAATTTAGTGGTAGTTAGGTGTTACTTGAATCTCTTTTTAGACGGTTAACAATAGAGTACTGCTTCCAAAGCTATTCTTTTGTCGCCTCTTCATGTTTCATATTGCTATATAAGTTTACCTTCAACAAACTGCATTTAGTTACCTCTTTCTCCTTCTTTAAGGATAGTTAAAACAACATGATTCATGAGCATATTAGTTCATTTGAAAAACAAAAACCAGTAGGTATCTGGGCAACCTAACACCTACAGCAAAATCAATATTTATCACAAGATTGTGTGAAAATAAAAGTATAAAAGGCAAATCACACTTTAAATTCAGAAATAGAAGTTGGGTCAGTATGAACCTTAATTTTAGAGAAAGATTTACTGTCATCCTGCAATCCCTTCAAAGCAATTTTTACCCGTTATGCATTGAATTAATACAATTTCAAAAGGAAATTTGGTTACTAATGAACCCAATCACAACATAGAAATAATATCATTCAAAGCAACAAAGAACAAGAAGGATCATCATTAAGGAAAAAAATATGTCCACATAAGGTAAGCGTATCAAGTAGATACTAGAATAATCTCTTTCTTAATCCTATAAAATTGAACAGTTGCTTATTGAGTAGAAGAGCAAAAGCGTACCTGCTCATTTTCTGAACTCTTTCATGAATTTGTTAAATAGATTCTACAAGCCGAGAAAAAATATATTAAGTTCATCTTGCCAATTCAGCATAAGCAATCAATAAGTAATAGGATCGAAATATACTAAATTACCACTGCAACATCTTCAGGCTTCTTGTGTGAAAGAATTTCATGGACAAGCACATTCAAAGAAGAAGACGGCTGCAAAAAAATCAGAGCAACTGGTGAGGATAATGCCTGAATAGTTAAATGCTAATAGGTCAAATTTCGGCAATACAACCATTTGACGGGATTCATGATTTAAGTTTTGTTCAGTGCAAAAGCTTTCTCGGTCATCTAATGACTGAGACCTGGCCAAGGAATTTGAGAATGGATCGAAGCTCTTCCTCATGAAAGCTTTTCCAGATATGGCCGGTTTAGCATTCCCACCAAGTTTCCAGGGTCCACCACCACCCATTTATCTCCACTTACTTTTATTAGAAAAAAGTGAATTAAACAAATTTTCACTGATTTTATTACACAAGGAACTAAATTAAGCAGAAGTCATATGGCCGGCGGAGCGCCGTCGGCTGATCTTTAGAGAATTTTTTTCCTGTAGTCTCGGGAAAATCTCGTTGTCAGCGGCGTCGAGTGCCATCCCACCAAGTTTCCAGGGTCCACCACCACCCATTTGTCTCCATTTAAGTTTATTAGGAAAAAGTGAATTAAACAAATTTTCACTGATTTTATAACACAAGGAACTAAATTAATCAGAAGTCATAACAGAGGCATCAGACCGGAAAAACACAGTATTCAAGTAATATTGATTTAGTTTTGAGCTACATGATCTTTAGGGGCTGTCTGACAATGGATTCAGATGTAGGCTAAATTTTGCTAGACGGTCATTTTGAACAAAATAAAACAGTAAATTTCACGGATTTCGGCCGTAAATTTCGGATTTACTAAATCCCATGAATTAATGGATTTACGTGATTTACGGGATTTAGAGGAAGAGCTATTCGTTTTGTTCTACATACTTGCCAATGAGTTTTGCTGGATTTATAGGATTTAGTAAATCTGTTAGCAAACAGTTTTTCGAATTCAAACCAGTGAGGATTAAGAAATCCGGATTTACGGGATTTAATAAATCCTAATAACTTAAATGTCATCTTTTCATCTTCATCCATTTTTTAGCTACATGGAGAACATCTTTCAAGTGACTATATCACAAGCAAACGATGAAATCTAGTTATTCAAAAAAAAAAAAAAGAGGTGATTTACATGCATGCCACTCAATTCTTTTGTATTCAAATATCTAACACCTAAATTTTAATTTACATATATGTCACTTTACCTAGGCACGAAAAGGTGTGTTTCACCTTTTAAAAGTTAAACTAGTGGTGTCTATAATTTGATATAGAAAATTTGGGAGGTATAAATATATAGATGGAAGTTTAGGTCTTAGATAATATAAATACACAAGATTTGGGTGGTACGTATGTACATGCCCCCAAAAAATAATCAAATTGTAAAACAATTGTATATACTTAAGAGAGCAGCAAGCAGACCTGCTCTAAATTTGACACTTCAAATCTGGGTACACCAATTTTCATGGATAGTAACAAGTTCCCCACATTTTCCAAGTACTAGTAAGCTAACAAGGCGGCACCATGCGAAAGAAACACTGAATCTCCTGAACTCGCAACATTCTATAAAAAGAGGTGCAACAGATTTCAGATTTTAAGAAACTACAATAACACTCAAACAAAATTATCTAGAAGAATATGAAATCTAAGAAAATGAACTCAGAATTAAATAAAAGAAATGACAGATATTTGTAGGATAATGACATTGCAAAAGATCAAACAACTTCTCAACCCAAGCCTGAATTCCTCTTCTGAAGGCTCTTCTGGAAAATCCTTGGCTCTTATTTTTCTAAGCCACCTGGCTGCCTCATATTGTCTAGCAGCTGAACTTATTATTTAAGAAAAGTCTAAGAATAATGCCTATCATAAAATTAATTATCGGGGGATAATATACTCGTGGTAAAATTCTTATATGTATGTAGATATCTAACTTCTAAATCATTGTATCTATTTTCATGCCAGTTTAGCAACTAAATCACATCAAAGCCTATGCATGAAAATGTGCTTTTCTTCAAGTTAATATTAGTGGTATTTTATAAGTAATTTAGATTTTTTTATTGCGATTTAAATAATCATGTAGATTTTGCTATTAGATTAGTAAATACATAAAACTTTTATGGAAACCCTATCAACAATAAATAAAGACGATAATCTCTACAAAGAGTTATTTTTAGCATATGTGTCTGGCTTCTGAATTAGACTAGCCAAAAAAAGCCCTTTATTTGA
Source organism: Phalaenopsis equestris (assembly GCF_001263595.1). NCBI lineage: Eukaryota > Viridiplantae > Streptophyta > Magnoliopsida > Asparagales > Orchidaceae > Phalaenopsis > Phalaenopsis equestris. The sequence continues at coordinate 94,000 of NW_018164477.1, read as the reverse complement.
GATGTTTTCAATCTATGCTGGTTTGGCTTTTGTTATGACTAGTTCCAAGAATGAATAAAACTATTTGTTTGAATTTTTTTTGATAATTTTCAAATAAATGTGAGTTATTTTTACTCTCACAGTGAATGTCTAAAAGCACTTGTAATATGTAAAGTAGTTGGACTCACCTATTAATCTAGTTACCTTTTGGAATGGAATACAATTGATAATTTGTGTATATGATCCGACTTTGATCCTTTTTAATTATGATTCCTTAATTAATAGCAGTAAAATGAAAAGTTTAACTAGAATTAAATGGATCATGAAGTTTATGGTTCACATGGGTTTGGTTGGTATATATCATGGTTAAGCAAAAGTTAATGACTTCACATCATTGAGAGAGCTTTGGTGCATGACACTCCATGTTGAGAAATTTTTAATCTGTGAGGAAGCAATAACCGATGTGACTAGCTCTTACATAATGAGAGATTATTATGATGAGGAAAATTTTGTTCAATCTCACAAAATATAGTTAAAATGAATGCTTGATAAAAACACAATGCTAAAAAATTTGAGATAGAATCATCTCTAAAATATAAAATGGTGTATATGCCTATATAAAATAGACTTTGGGATGAAAATTCTAGTTTGACATCATTATTTAACAACATGGTCACATATATAGGGAAACCGGTCCCTCCTAATTCACAAACTTACCAAGTATATCTACTATAAATATGAAAAGGAAATAATTTTGAAATAAACAAAAGAAGAGCATAAATAGGAAGAGAATAAAGCTATACAATGAGTTTCCAAAATTGTCTCCAATATAATCTTCATTATTTTTGAGATGGTTGATCGACCCACCTTGGAATAAAAGCCTCAAAGATTTCTAAACTCCCTTTAAGCTGGGTCACAGATGATGTAAAAACCAGGTTGTTATTAAACTCTGAGGAAATTCTTAAAAGAAGACCTTTGGTAATAACATCAACAACTTGTTGGTGTGTCGAGATGTAGCTTAACTGTAAAATACCACCATTAACCTTTTAAGAGATAAAGTGCTCGTTAATTTCAATAAAATTGGTCATGTCACGATGCGCATGATTATTATAAATAATAATAGCTACTTTACTATCAAAATTTTTTTGTATATGTATGGTGGAAGAATTTTTATGTTTATCATGTGTTGACATATTCACCACAAAAATTTTTAAAAAGATATCCATCTAAATAACTAGATGTATCATCTGAAGAATAATATACGACCTCAAGAGGTAGAAATACTCCTTAAAATGGATCAAATTATTCAGATGAGAAAGATCTTTAAGTTTTATAGGTCTGTGTTAACCAAATATTTTTCCCATCTTATGGGCGTAATATAAATTTATTTTATTATAGGGTCAAGTATCCTTACAAGGTGAAACCATCATAGTTAATTACATCCTAGAAATTATGGACTTCTGAGAAAACTCTCGATTAAAGTATTAACTCATATTATGAAGGATTTCAAGGCTGGTACCTAGGTCATAAGGTTGGTTTAGTGATTTAAAGTAGGTTTTGGGGACAATTTGGGCTAAAGTATAAATTTTCAATTTTTACATTTTTACCCCTTAGTTTTTAATTTTCATTTTAAAATTTTTAAAGGAGGAAACTAACATTTTAGGGATCAATTTTATCATTTAAAATTTTCCCGTTAATCTCCATTTTTATGTTCCATTTTCTAATTTTTTAATATATTTTTTTAAAATAATTATAAATTTTGTAGGGAATTGGTCATTTCAATTTTAGAGAAGGCCCTTGACCTTAGAAAAATCAGGAAATATTCCCAAGGGTGGGATGAACAATTGCTGTCATTTTCATTTTTTTATGTTTATTTTTTATTTTTTAATAATTAAATATTCTATTTAATTAATTAAAAATTAAATATACATTAATTATTTACAGTTTGTTTTTCATTATTTTCCACTTTGTTCACCGAGTTCATAGATATTTTTATTTTATTTTTGTGATTTTTTTACACTAAGTTATGAATTATTAAAGTTTGGTTTAATTTTCTAGATTTAAATGAATCATAAAACCCAAATTATCTACTTAAACATATGGCAGCCCGACTCGACCCGCAATTATGCAGTTATTTAGTTTTCGAAAGATGGTAAGAAACTTAACCCGATATATCTTAGTGGCTAGTCCACAAAATTATATGCTATATAATTTTAGAATTTGATGTGCACACTAGTGGTACTACACAAGTATACGTATCATTTAAAGTAATATAGAGTTTTCTTTAGAAACTCCAATATCGATCCCACAGAAAAGCAGTAACTTCATATAATGACATATAAAATTCCTACTTAAAACATTAGATATTTATCAAGTAAAAAGAAGTAATTACTACCATTAAGTAAGGTTTAAAAACTAAAATAAAAATGCTAAGTGTTTCTAAGACAACTAAGTGTAGAAGAGTTTCAAATTATGTGAAGAATCTTCTTCCTTGCAATGAGTTTATAATCAGTGTATGAATCAAATGTTTAAATGTTAAAATATAGTTTTGTGCCAAAGAAAAGCATATCTACTCTTTACCCTGTTGTGAGTGCATAAAGAACATTGACTCATCTAAAGTAAGGTTCCAAATTTTCTCAGGTTATGTTGGGAGGTTCCAGCTTCTCACTTCTAGATTACCCACTATGCCCTCTCTATAAGACTAACTGATCCTAAGGTTTTAAACTCTAAACTAAATTGGAAAGAAGCTAGTTTATCACACTAGAAACACCAATTCAACACCCATCAAAACTTATCTCCCTATCTATTTGTACTGCATTATGGACTACTTTTTCTTCACCCAATAATGTAATGTGATTTTATTAGTTTAGGAATACATAGCCCTCCCGGGTCATTATGGATTCACAAAAAAATTTTAACATACAAATTGACCAGATCGAATATGTAAATGAAGCATGAAGTAATGAATCATCACAAGTATGAAATAAGAGAAGCTTTCAACGCTTCTAATCCTACACAAGATTAATTCTCATCACAAGGAGAAAGAAAAGAAAACTACTCAGACTTTATGAGGATAACAAAACAAAACATGATTTATATTAAAACTTAAGTTGAACAAACTTAAATAAAAGTACAAAATAATTATCTCAAACTCTTTCTCTAAGCAAATCCTTTGAAGTTTTCTTGATGAATCTTCAACTCTTCTTACAAGTTAACTTCAAAATACAAAAAGAAAGACTCACAAAACCACACACAAGACTCCTCCAAAGACCCATGCCAATACTAGACACCAAAGCTCTTCCCTCCTTTTCCACTCACTTTTTTAGCCAGCCGATGACTCTATTAAATAGAGCTTTCAAAATAACCAAGAGTCACTTCAAGCATCTCTTAAAAAATTGACCACATTCAATGCATATAGTCAAAAATTGTCCCTGGCATCTAGGCGCCCAACTGTGCCACCTAGGCACCACCCGTCTAGAAGATGTGCATAACCTACTAGAGCCTAGGCGCCATATATTAGCGCCAAGGTGCTGGAGCTTCCTGTAGTCTGGCACTTAAGCGCCAGAAGATGACGCCTAGGCACAAATGAAGATTTTAGCTCCTTACTCAATTTTGCTCCATTTTTTCTCCTTTTTGTCAAAAATTCTATTTCTTTAACCTATAACCAAAATCATGCAAAATACCTTACATTAAAGTGCAATATCATTAAACATGAGCATAAAATACTTATGAAAAATTAGCATATTTTAAGGTGTATGAATCTCCCAAAACTTAAATGCTACTTGTCCTCAAGTAACACTACAACTTAAAAATAAGTTGATTTATGTTAGTGGGTTTCTTTAAGATGACATTAAAATTTTGCTCTAGAAATGTTATAGTCCAACTTAGAAGAATTTCCAGTAAGCTAGATGATATCTAAGATATCAAAATATTAATATTAAACTTAGGAATCCTGATTTTCTATTTAATTAAAAAATAATTGTAAATTTTTCAAACTTTGGATTCCTAGAAAAATATTAATTTGAAAATTTATGAAATCTAAGAAAAAATAATTTTACTAATACTTTCTGAAATTAAGCTCAGAATTGATCCTAAGCTTTCTTCCTTAGAAATATTCAAGTGAAATCAATTTAATTAGGTCATAATCCTCAAGCTTCTCCCAACATATTTTTTTTTTACTTTTCTTTTTCTTTTCTTCTAAAATCTTTTTAATCATTTCTCTTTTATGTGAGGATTACTATATTTGGATAGGCCTTTAATGATTTTGAATTTCACTATCTCTTATCTAAAGTTAAGAACTTATTTTCTATCCTTAACTTAAAATGTAGTATTAAAAAAAGTATTTTTAATAAAGTTTAAATTATTCAAAAAGTATTATTCTAACAATCCTTAATTTTTTAAAAAATTAAGTTTTCCTACTATAAATAGTAAAATTATTTCCCTACTATTTTTTAACTAAATATTCTAACTTTTGTTTCATCCTTTTTACTAAATTCTTTGCTAAGTTTTCTTATTGTGTTTCTATAATTAAAATTTTAGTAATCTTAAGATAACTCCACATAATAAAAATCATTTTTCAAATAAAATTTATTTGTAGTTTCTTTTAAGATAAGTAAAGTTTAACTTTGAAATTTATTTTTCTTCCTCCCCAAAATTTGATTTTTTAAACATTTTACAATCAATTCCATAAAAATGTAGCAGAGAAAAAGTAAATGTTGAATCTACCAACTACTACAACACTATATCAAATTCATATATATGTATAATCAGGATAAAATGATTGTAAGAGAAAATAATTATAGCCTAAAAAATGTCTGCAATAATATTAAACTAAAAGGAATTATAGAAGTAGTACAGGTACTAAATGTAAAAGTGGAAATGTTCAATTCTCAGGTTCGTAATTTAATAAAGAGAAATTTTATACAATGATTAAAACAACTCTAACATTTATTTTATAAAACAAAGATACAAGCATAGTTTACTACACGATCTAATCATTACTCTTACTGCTAACATATATCGATCTAAAAGAAACAAAAAACAATAAGGCAACCAACACATCAGAGTTTGCTCGTAAACACACACACCTAGTAACTCTCATTATCATCATCGTCTTCAAATTTTTTATCTTCTATATCATCCTCATCCAGGGGTTGGTGATGAGTAAAAGTTTGATATTGAGGATATCTAGAAATACAATGTTCTTTCCTCCTCTAATCCATTGATTCTGCTTAAATATGTCTAACATGGATGCATAATATCAAGCTTTAAAATCACTTTTAATTTTTTTCTGCTTGTTCAAATGTTCATTAAATTCTGCATTTTCAAACATTTGGCCCTGCATAAAAGCCATATTCTGTTCAAGTATTTCAAACATTCTAAAATAGGCTCTAGATTTGAGATAGATTCATGCGAGGCTCGTGATGTAGATGATTTACAATAAGATGGAATATCGACACTGCTCGCACCGAATCTAGTTTTGATATGCTTCTCGTAAACTTGTACATTTGTCTCTGACATTGGCTTCAAAGGATGTATCAATTCCTCCCAATTTTCATAGGTAACTCCAGACTATTCACACAGAGCAAAGATAAGGGAAGGATATCCCAATCCCATAAAAGAACTTTCTGTAGTAGTACTAATAATTTCTCTATAGGTGGGAGCACCAATGTTTATCCTCTTCATGCTTTGAATACAAAAATTTAAAATAGCTCTCTCTCTTGAAACTTCGCTTAAGTAGTTGTAAGTAAAAGTTGGGCAGCTATGAAATAATGTCATGCTTTTGAAGGTGCATTGAGTTTGGAGGATGAAAAGTTCACCTTATGACCGTTTCTGATTTTCTATGCTCCCCGCCCGTCCGTTAGATAAGCAATTATTTCATTCATTTTTGTATCGTTTGGTGTGGAAGTATATGTGTAACAATCTTGAACATCATCTAACTGATAGAATGCATTAATTCTTTCTGGAGAAAATTCCACCTTTCTTTCGCGTACAAATACAACATCGCCAAATGAGTCAGGAAAGTTAGCTTAAAAAATCTGCAAAATAGAAATAACTACTATAGTAGTAGTGTAGCAGAATACCTTCCAATTGCGCAAAATAATTAAGTATTCTATATCACCTCTCGGGTTAGTAAAAGCTCTCTGTACTATAATCTTTCTAGTATGAAGCATATTGTAATACCTATTTTGAGGCTTCACACTAACAAACTTCTTTCTATTACAAATGCTCTTACCTTTTTCTTTTCCTCCTCTAATTTTTGGTGCCATACTCTCTCAAGTTGTTGAATCTTTTCTCTTCCTACTACAAGATTAAAAAGATCTAAAACCACTTAAGACACCACACAAAAGATTTAGAAAGTAGGTTGAATTCCACATGAAGGTGGGGACTCCCATATATAGGCACCATTTTGGGTGCATAGGCACTGATTATTGACGCCATGGAACGAGCCAATATTTTGGCTTTAGCGCCTAAGCAACAATTTTTTGCTCCAAGATGCAAATTTTGAGCGCCTAGGCTCCAATGCCTAAATTTGCACAATTTTTCCATGCGTCCAATTTCACGTTCCAATCTCATCTTAATAATTAATTAAACAATTTATGCCTCCTTACATCATGTACGTCTCAATACTACATCAGATGGTCCATCATAAGAACAACAATCAATTGAAAATCAATCCATATAAATAACTATGGATTGCCTCCCACAAAGTGCTTGGTTTAATGTCGTCATCCCAACGTATCTAACGTTTTACTCTGGTTGACACAACTTTAGAATTTCTTCATGTAATGACTTGTTTCCACAAATGTAAGGTTTCAATCGATGTTCGTTTACTTTAATTATCCAATCCATTTTTGAATCTTTAATATCCACAACACCACAATGATAGACTTTTAGCACAATAAATGACCCTGACTACCTGGACTTTAGTTTTCCAGAAAATAGTTTTAATATAGTATTATATAGTAAAATCTCTTGTCTAGGCTAAAAATATTTTCTTTGAATCTTTCAATCATGTCAAAATTTCATCTTTTCTTTATAAATTCTCACATTCTCATAAGATTCATTTTTAATTTCTTAAAGCTCATTTGAATGTAATAATCATTTCTCCCCAGCTCTTTCAAGTTATAATTAAATTCCTTAATAGCCCAATATACTTTATGCTTTAATTCAACTGACAAGTGACAAGATTTCCAAATATGAGCCTATATGGTGAAATTTCTATAAGAGTTTTATATGCAGTCCTATATGCCCATAATGCATAATATTCTTTAATTTCCTGATAGGATACTTTTGCTAAACCACTAGTTTGGGGATGATATGCTATGACAATTCTATGTTTAATTCCATATTTCCTAGTTAATGTTTCATTCCTCAAGTTAAAATGACTTCCCCCATCTGTAATGCTTACTCTTGGCATTCCAAATCTAATAAAAATATTTTTCCTTAAGAATTTAGTAACACTTTGAGCATCACAACAGGGTAAAACAACTGCTTCAATCCACTTAGAAACATAATTCACTGATATTAAAGTTTACAAGTTTCTTGAAGATAGTACAAATGGTCCCATAAAATCCAAACCCCGAACATAAAAAATTTCAACTTCCAAAGTAAAATTTAGGGTCATTTCATTCTTTCTAGAAATATTGCCTACTCTCTGACATTGATCACATGATTTTACAAAAAAAAAATTAACATTTCTAAATAACATAAGCCAATAAAATCCAAAGTGTAATATCTTTAAAGCAGTTTTATCAACTCCAAAATATCTCCCAAAATAAGATTCTTGACATTTTTGAATAATTTCTTGAGTTTCTTCAAATGGTATGTATCTTCGGATAACTTGATCCTTACATCTTTTGTATAAATAAGGGTCATCCTAATGATAAAATGTTGCATTGTGTATGAATTGTTTTCTTTTGATGGCTAGCAAGTCTGTAAGGTAAAATGTTATTAACTAAATAGTTAACCATATCAGCATAACACAAAACACGCCATTCAGTAATCATATATAATTGTTTATCAGAAAAGTTTTCATTTTTTTCAATATCATTATCACCATAATGTTCATGTTTCAGCCTCGATAAATGATCAACAATTTGATTATCAACACCCTTCCTATCCACTACCTCAAAATTAAACTCTTGCATCAGAAAGACCCATCTGATTAACCATGGTTTTGCATCCTTCTTCAATATTAAATATTTTATAACAAAATGATCAGTATGCACAACACATTTATCTATAATAATATAAGATTGAAATTTATCAAATGCATATACTATTGCCAATAATTTCTTCTTAGTAGTAGTATAATTAATTTGAGTTTAAATAAGAGTTTTAATGACATAATATATAATTTTAAAGATTTTATCATATTTTTTCCCTAATATAACCCCAATAGCATAATCACTCGCATCACCCATTAATTCAAATGATTTATCCCAATCAAGAGAAACAATAATAGGTGTGATGATAAATTTCTCCTTTAGTAAATTGAAGGCATTTAGACATTCATCATTAAAATCAATGATCACATCTTTTTCCAAAGTATGGCACAAAGGCTTAGCAATTTTAGAAAAGTCTTTAATCTATAATATGTAAAATTCAGCATGTCCTGAAAAACTCCTAACTCCTCTCACCGTGGAAGGAGATGGTAGTTTGACAATAACTTGTATTTTTGCCCGATCTACATCCATGTCATTTTCAGAAATTTTATATCCTAAAATAATTTCTCTTGCGACCATAAATTGACATTTTTCCCAGTTAAGAACTAAATTTGTTTATTCAAAATATTTTAGAACTCTCATTAAATGATCTAAAAATGAATCAAAGGAGGTTCTAAAACTGAAAAGTTGTCCATGAAAACTTCTATTTCTTTCTCAATTAGATTACAAAAAATAGACTTCATTCATCTTTAAAAAGTTGTGGAGCATTATATAAACCAAAGGGTATCATTCTAAAAGCAAAAGTCTCGTAAGGACTTGTGAAAGTTGTTTTCTCTTGATCCTCAAGAACAATAGGTATTTGGTGGTATCCTGAATATCCATCCAGAAAGCAAAAAATATCGGTGCCCAACTAACCTATCCAATATTTGGTCTATAAAAGATAGAGAAAAATGATCTTTCATAGTGTCGAGATTTAGTTTTCTATAACAAATACAAATTTTTCACCCAGTGACTTGTCTTGTTGGAACTAATTTGTTTCTTTCATTAACATTTACGGTCACTTCTCCTTTCTTAGGAAAACAGTTGGGCTGACCCAAGCACTATCAGAAATAGAAAAAATAATTTCAGCTTCCAACCACTTTAAACTTTTCTTTTAACAACTTCTTTCATGATAGATTTCAATCTCCTTTAAGAATCTTCCCTAGGCTTGTGATTATCTTCCATCCAAATTTTATGCATATAGATATAAATTCAAAATTAAGGTACGAGATACGAGTGACTGGTCTTTGTCCCATCATGTGGTTTGACGCGTCATTTGCCTCTTGATCCATGCCCAAACCTTAATTTTGATAAAAACTAGACCCTAAGATTCTATCAAATACAACATAAAAGAAAAATAAAGGACTCAACCAATAGAAAATGTTAGCACAAGTAACATGCAATGCATATGAGCCATGTCTGGCTGGGAAGCTTGTAGCAGCACCTGCAAGAAAGGGTTAGTATATAAATCATCACATTTCTTCCTTTATATTAAACCTATTTGTGAGTATATTTAGGCATGGCTTCCTGGAAGAAAACCACCCCTAATATACTATTACACATTTCCACACTCAGTAAACACACAAAATCATAAGCAAAATGATGCATAGCCAAGACAACCAAACCAACAAAAAATAATAGCCTGACATCGAAAAGGACCACATAGCACCATAAACATAGCCTAGCAAACCATCTAATGATAAGTGTTCTAACCAACATCTAAGTGCTCAGGGTAAAGTCTCTAGGTATGTATGACTTTAATGTGGTCGCCATGCCATCCCCATTCTAAAGATCCAAGGGTTCTCACAAACGTCACCTAAGATGGATTTTAAAAAGAGTTGGCCTTACATATGACATAGCTTGCTATTTTCATAGTTTTAAAATTAGGATGAATATCATAAGTAGAAAAATATTAAATTTTTATTTATAGAATAAAGCCATTAAATGCAGACTCATAACATGCGAGGTGACAAAAGTTAAATCCGTTGGATCCTTAGCGCAACCATACTTATGCCAATCTTGATGCTTTAACTCGCATTACTCTCTGGAATCTACTCAGTGAATAATTCTTGTTAATGCATCATGACTAAGACAACGTCACTCACCTACTGAGTTTGGTTCGCTACCATAACATGTAGACTAATACAAATCACACAAGGTCCAACACCATGATTACTCAAGTAGAGTATGACCAAAGACCATGGAAGATCATCAAGCAACATGTAGATGAAAAAAATCAAGTGCATACATGCTACACACTCAATGAGTTTAAAGGCTCTAAGGCATGGCTCAAATTGAAAGAACAACATGCAGAGCTTGTGGCAACCAAAATGGTGCCACAAGAGGTGAAGGGTTCGTCCTCCTCTAGGAAAATTCACACACCACAGACTAGCATAGCTAGCCATCAATCATCAAGGGAACGTGCGTATTGAGCCCCAAGCACATGTAATACACATGTAATGGAGATAACATGGATGTCAGTGCTCTAAAAGACACCTAAAATGACACGTAACGAAGGCAAAGTATCATGTAAATTAGATCATTAAAATGCACACCAAAAAGTATTTTTCATGCACATAGGTGTGAATGCAAACCAAGTCATGCAACATCATGTAAATAATGTGAATGCATACATAGAAGATACATCATGCAAGTGATGCTGATCGTTTGACCCATTAGGTTGACCGGGGTGGTCAACCTGGGATATCATAGCCAATGGATCGGTCGGGCTAGGGGCGGCCGATTGGATCCAAGTCATTGGTCAACCAGTTAGTGGTGGCTAGTCAGACCAAAGTGGTCGGTCAACCAGGCTAGTTGTACCTAAGTGATTAGTCGGGTAAACCAAGCAGCCGATCAGACCCAAGTGGTTGATCGATCGAGTTGGGGTGATCGGTCGGACCCAAGTGGTAAATGTAGCATGCAAAATACAAAGACATTCATCATTAGAAAACATGTAATGTAACACAAAGGCTAATGCAGCTTTATTCCTGACCCTTGCACCTGAATCCCCTGCCTGAGCGGCTTTATGCCTCGTTTGGACCACAAGAAGCCCCAAAAAGGTAAAATATGGTCCATAAATATAACAATGAGCCTTGTAAACATCCGAAACTATAATAATTGCCATTCAAAAGGCGAGCTTTCCTAGGCAGGGCTGAATAGATGTAGGACTCAGTCTTACGCTTAAGACGAGTACCTGGATGGTTCAAACGGATGTCCTAGGCCATGAGAATCTGTAAAAATTCTTGTAGCATTGAAGCAGACACCGACATATATGGCATCCAAAAGTGGTGCCAACAAATCCTTTGAAACTAATTTTCTTCCATCAAATTGTGAGTGTTTTGGATGGATCAACATCATACTTTAAATTATGTACTTATAAAAGGGCTTTCAGCTTGAAGCTCTAATTATCATAGCTGCTTTTAGAAAGCATTGTGACAAAAAAGAGAGATGTTTCTCTGACTACCATTTCTATATTACCTAACAACATTAGAGACCTAAATTTATAAGTGTAAAATTTGTTTATGGTTTTCAAGATAAAAAATAAATAGCTAACATGAAAAAAAATGAAATAATTGGTCAATATCCTTCGCACAGAAACATAATCATAGCTTTTTTATTATATTTTCTTCTACCCATATAAATAAAGTAGTTGCCATAATTTGATTTTGAACAACTGTTGAAACTATTACAGCTAGACTTAGATATCAATATTCTCTACATAGAGATAACAAGAAGTTTAGAAAGATGAGCAACATGGAATGCAATGGTTGAGCTGTTTAGATTAAAACCTAGTGCTTTTATAGATTCCCAATGGATTCTTTAATAATAAAAAAATTTGGCGCACTAGAAGGATCACCTTTCTTTGGGAATGGAATATTGCAAGATAAGAACAACTTAAACTTTATGAAAAACTAATCAAAATTACGTACAAAGTTTAAAAGGTCATAAAATTGTATCTGATTCTAAAAAATATAGAATTAGAAAAATAAAATGATTAATGCAATAAATTTAAACAAAAATAAAATAACTTGGTTATTTAAACAGTGAAAACATAAGAAATTTTTTATATACACTCAATTCTATTTATATAAAAACTAATAAGTAATTCCAACTTAAAGTTATAATGAAACCTAACAACATTAGAGACCCAAATTTACAATAGTGTACAATTTGCTTATGCTTTTGAAAATCACAAATAAATTGCTAACATGAAAAAAATGCAATAATGGGCCAATGACCATCACACAGAACAAAACTACAAATTTTCCATTTTATTTTACTTTCATCTACCCATATAAATGAAGTAGTTTCTATCATTTGACTTTGAACAACTAATGAAACTATTACAACTGGACTTAGATATCAATGTTCTCTACATAAAGATAGCAAGAAGTTTAGAAAGATGAGAAGCATGTAATGTGAGGGATGCCCTATTTAAATTAAAACATAGTTCCTTGATAGATTCCCAATGCATTCTTTAATAATAAAAAAATTGATGCATTAGAAGAATCACCTTTCTTTGGGAGTGGAATGTTGCAAGATAAAAACAACTTAAACTTTATGAAAAACTAATCAAAATTAAGCACAAAGTTTATAAGATCATATAATTGTATTTGGTTCAAAAAATTGTAGAATTAAAAAATTAACATGATTAATACAACAAATTTAAGCAAAAATAAAAATAACTTGGTTATTTCAACAATGACATCACAAAACATTTTCTTATATACACTCAATTTTAATTATCTAAGAACTAATAGGTATTCCAATATATATTTCCCAACATATTAAAATATGAATCAAGAAAATCTTACAAATTCAACTTCAAAAGCAACATAAACTATTCACAATTACAAAAAAAAATTGAAAACATTCCTACAATGACATAAGAGGTTTTGTTCTACACAAAATGCTACTTCTCATCATTATTGTCGTTAAAAATGTCCATCACAATAAAAGTTAAAGTAATTTACCTTTAAAAACCCTATGATACTAAAAATCTGTAGCCTAAATTCTAAAAAAAAAAAAAAGAAGAATCGTACCATGAATTATCAGGTGCCTTTCAAAGCCCTGAAATATTTATCGAAGTTATGTTTTCTTTTTCTCCTTTAAATTGAAATAGGTTAGCATATTGTAGATCCTCTGCAATTTTTGTCATTTGGAGGTAGTAATTCATCCATATTATCGAGTTAGAATTTTTTATGTTATCTTTAATTTAAGCTTTATTATCAGTTAGCCGGTAGGTGATGTTGCTATGATTTGTTAGTTTTGCAGTCATTTTGTTAGGATGAAAATAAGTGCTTTTATTGCCACATATTTTATGGTTAATTTTTTTCTCAAAAATTCTTTTGATAGATCTAGACTTCATTATATCATACAAACTTACACTTTCTCTCCACTTCCAACTATATTTATTGATTGACATGGTGCCATTTCCGAAATGTCTTGGTGGAGTATGAACCTATTGGTATGCTGGTAACCAACTTGCTATAATTTATTTTCTTGAAACTACAACTTAATTGATTTAGTGTGACTGTGATATGTATGTAGGTTGTTGAAATTTCTTCTATGTCACACACACACACACAACGCAACACAACAACAACAACAAGCCTTTGTTCCACTAATTGGGGTTGACAAAATGAATCTTTTTCTTCATTGAGTCCTATTGAGTTTCATATTTTCATTTATTCTAATAGATTATGATCATTTTTTATACAATATGCCGAAGTCGCTTTAGGTCTACTTCAACCTTTCTTAAAAGCCGAATCTAAAAATTCTAATCTCCTAACTAGATCATCAGATGGTCGACGTTTAATGTGACCAAACCATTTAAGACTACTATCTCCAATCTTGCTTTCCACTGGAGCCACACCAACCCGATCACAGATATATTAATTTAGCATTTTATCTATACGTGTCAAGCCACTCATCCACCTATGCATTCTCATC
>NW_018164477.1:76042-79762 GCF_001263595.1 Phalaenopsis equestris | reverse complement strand
CTTTCTTCAATCTGCACACCGAGCCTTCTTTGCCTGAAACCTTGCAACCTTGTGGTTGCAACATATATAGCTCATCCTCCAGATCTCCATGTAAGAAAGCTACTTTAACATCCATCAGTTTTATATGTAGATCTTCCTCTAGTACCTGACTCAACATAGCCCTGACAGTTGTCATCTTCACCACTGGGGAGAAGACATCTGAGTAATCCACTACTTCCCTCTACTAGAAGCTCTTCACAACAAGTTTTGCCTTGCAGCGCTTGAACCATGTTACTTTTATTTCAACATGTGGACCCACTTGTTGTGTAGTGCTCTATTGTCATTTGGTAGTACTGTCAAATCCCAAGTATGATTTAACACCGAATATTACATTTCTTCATCCATGAAAAGGTCCCACTCCCTTGAATACTCAGCTTGAAAGGCCTCCTCAAAGTACTGTGGCCTACCAGTATCATTTAACAACAAAGAGTGTGAAAAAGGAGAATACGCTTGTATGGGTTGTTTCACTCTGCAGGATTTTCTGACTTTAATAGCAGGTAACTGAGGAACTTCCAATACTCCTTTCTAATTGTGCATGATTTCTTTCTCCACCATCCTTATCACCACAATCATTTATCTTCCCATATCTGGATTCTTCTAAAGTATCCGTAATATCCTTAGTTTTGACTTTGTCCTTGTACATCTCCATTTCCTTGAATGTTATGTTCTTGCTTCTGATGAATTTTTGATTTTGGTAATCCCAGAACTTGTAGCCAAATTCATTTGAGTCATATTCATTGAAGATGTACTTGACAGATTTCGAGTCAACCTTGCTCTTGGACCCTGCATTCGCATGCACATATGCATAATACCTAAATACTCTTAAATGAGTTAGATATACCTTTATTTCTCCAGGATTCTTCAGGTAATCCTTCCTCCAAAAGTACTGGTATACAACGCTTAATCATATAAACTACAGTGCTTACTGCTTAAGTCCAAAACTATTTGGCAAGCCTACATGTAGCCTCATGTTCTTAGCATGCTACGTGATTGTTCTGTTCATGCGCTTAGCTGCACTATTCTGGTGCAGTTTCCTTGGGACAGTGAACACATGCATGACCTCCTCTATAGCACATAAATTTCTGACTTTTGATCACGGTACTCACCCACCCCTATTATCTGATCTGAGACACTTCACCTTCAAGCTTGTCTCATTTTTTACCATAGCCTTCCACTTCTTAAAGATTTCAAATACATCAAATGTCTGCTTTTAGAAATAAACTTATACCTTTCTCGTGTGATCATTAATGAACGTGACAAAATAATGAGAACCTCTAATGAACTTAACTGGAGTAGGACCCCATACATCAATGTAGTTTCTTTGATTTCACCACTGGCCCACACTTAGAGAAAGAAAATTTTTTTTTACTTATCATATATACAATCTTTATAGAAATTTAGATTAACTCATTTTAGATCATGAAGCTTATTCTTTAAAAGTACGGATTTCATACCTTTCTCGCTCAATGTCTAAGCCTACTGGGCCACAGACCTGCATCCACCTTGATTCTAGCCACATCAATGAAATGCAGATCATGAAGCTTATTCTTTAAAAGTAGGGATTTTATACCTTTCTCGCTCAATGTCCAAGCCTACTGGGCCACAGACTTGCATCCACCTTGATTCTAGCCACATCAATGAAATGAACCATTTTATTGATCAGATAAGGGTGTATTCATTTTTTCTCCTAGCCATCATCAATGTCGTTAGTCACCTTCCACGAATCACATGTGAAAGTAGTCACGAGTCCTGATTTTTTCTGTTGGCTAACAAAGATAAGATTTCTCTTCAAACTTGAAACCTGTCATAATTTAATAATCTTACGAGCGATTTTATTTGACAACTTAAAATCAACATCACCCTTTCCTACAGTACTGTAGGCCTTGTTATTCTCCCAATAAACATTCCATTGATCACTGTGAGTGTAGTTATTAAATATCTCTTTATTGGGGCAAGTATGAAAACAGGCAGCTAACTCCACTATCTAGGATTAAGTGCTAATTAAGGATAGCACCAAGGAGTCATTTTGAATTTCACCAGTGGAGACATCAGTAGGAAGACTACTTTCTTGTCCTCTACCACCAGTTTTCCTTAGAAATTTGCAGTTCTTCTTGAAATTCCCCTTCTTATTGCAGTTTCAACATTCCTCTCAGCTTGAATTGAGCTTTTCATTCTTGAATTTGAATCTGCCTCTGCTTGTATTCCTGCCCAAATTCCTTCCTTTTTTATCAGCATTCAATGCAGAACCTGAAGATTTACCATTCGCTGCTTTTCTGTGAATTTCTTCATTCAACATGAGACCCACTATGTAATAGAAGCTCAACTTCGAAGTCACAGAAAAATTACTCACTATCATTACGAAGCCATCCTAGGTTTCAGGAAATGAAGATAGTATGATCAGTGCTTTGACATCATTATCAAACTTGATCTCTACAAAACACGACTGACTCGTCATAGTGTTAGAGTTATTGAAATGTTCTGCTACTAAATGGTCTTCCACCATCTTCATGTTGAATAACTTCTTTTTAAGAAAAATCTTATTGGAAGCAAAATGTTTTTGAAACTTGTAGTTTTCTCATTCACAATTTTGAATGCAATAGATGAGGAAAGTGTCAACTTATCGAACCTAGCTCTATTGGTTCCAACACTTCCCATTCCTCCATAAGCATAGATTCATGCTTCTCTGTGATTCCTTGTAGTGGCAAGTATAATTTTCTCTGATACAATAAAACCTCCACCTCATTGAACTTCTCCACTTTAAACCTTGCTTCTTTGGCCATTCCTCTCACTCGAATCAAACCCCACTTTGATACTAGTTGATAGAAAATCACCAATTTTATCAGGACTTAGAATCAATTAAAAACTAAACCATACCGCGGAATAACATGATCACACTAATAAAAAAAAGATTGAAAGAGGAAATAAAACAGAAGCACAATGAAAGCAATCAGTAAAACAAACGAGAAATTACATGGAAAAACCTGAGAAGGGAAAAAAACCAAGGATTCACACCGTCGGAAGTTTTCACTATAAAATTTTGAAGGTTTGACTAAGAACTCACATGTTTTCTCTCCATAAACAAAGGAAACTTACCGAACTCATTCCACCATCTTCTTTCTCCGATCCGACGCAAAAAATCATGTTGAATCACTGAAATCAACCTCTTTGACATTCCTCACCTTCATGCTCGTTAAAAAATATAGAGAGAAGAAATAGCAAATCTCCCATTTTTGTCGCTTGAATTCGAGATTATAACTAAATCCAATTTGCAAACCTCCCTTGGCACTTAGGTGCTCAAACTTGGTGACTAAGCGCCAAGCTGTCAAGAAGATGGACAAAAATTGGGCGCATAGGTGTCCAATAGTTGTCGCCTAGGCGCCACAACAACTGCGTCAGCTCCTATATGGGCGCATATGCAACCGTGATAGTCACGTAGGCGCCGACTCCTTTGAAACATGCCAAGTGTTCATGCATTTGCGACCACAAACCGGTGCATATGCTCCTAGTGTTCTGTCTGTTGCATCGGCTCCAAACTAACCAAGCAATGGCCATCCATGCATGCCCAACATTAGATGAGGTCTTGGAGTCCACAAGTTAATATTTGGTATAAGATATATGCAATTAAATATTTTACTTAAATAAGCAATTTTAGCATTTCAAAGTTTATAAACAAGTAGTCAA
>NW_018164477.1:67750-75942 GCF_001263595.1 Phalaenopsis equestris | reverse complement strand
GCGCCAAGCTGTCAAGAAGATGGACAAAAATTGGGCGCATAGGTGTCCAATAGTTGTCGCCTAGGTGCCACAACAACTGCGTCTGCTCCTATATGGGCACATATGCAACCATGATAGACACGTAGGCGCCGACTCCTCTGAAACATGCCAAGTGTTCATGCATATGCGACCACAAACCGGTGCATATGCACCGAGTGTTCTGTCTATTGCATCGGCTCCACACTAACCAAGCAATGGCCATCCACGCATGCCCAACATTAGGTGAGGTCTTGGAGTCCACAAGTTAATTTTTGGTATAAGATATATACAATTAAATATTTTACTTAAATAAGCAATTTTTAGCATTTCAAAGTTTATAAACAAGTAGTCAAAAGATGTGGGAAGGGGAATCTACAATATTATGTTTTATGTATCGAAAACCTAGAATACTCGAAGCTTCTCTCGCTACTTCTCTCTAGTTTCTCCTATTTTCACTCTCTACTTTTGTCCTATCTTGAGACCGACCTAATATAGTTGGTTGATGGGATTTAAGTTTCACCCACAGATAGATTTCGAGCTAAAATCCTCTCTTTTCTAACAAAATCTTCAACTCCTAGTCCACTCTAAATAATGGATAGGAAAAAAAAAAAAGGTTGGCATGATAACAACTAATCAAACTTTATTCAGCTCAATCTGTGCTAGGTAGTTGAAAACTTTGTCTCCAATCATAATATCATGAAATCAAGGCCTAATATCTATGGGTGTCTGCATGAGATAAGAGAAATAAAAAAAGAAAACTAATCAAACACAAGTTTTATTTCGAAACTTAGACCTTGGGTCATAGCCAATAACTAATATTTCAACATCAACATAATTTCCGACTAAATAAAATAATACTAAACTCAATATACTGACATACCAAACACAACGAACACAGCTCCCACAATTTGAAAATGCTACAAGCCTAAAACTAGATTCATTCAATAACATACCGCCATGGGCCCTATCCATTACTCAAGAAAGACTTTGCGTCTCACATGTATAACTCAAGCAAATAGATTACCAGTCAACCAAGGAAACCATACTTCTAACTTAGAACTTGCATTTGGCAGCCAATAATCACTTCTTCCATTTTGTCTTTATTATAAATGTGTCTTTTTTATGGTACTTGTCATATTTGTCCGCATTATTGTAAGTTGGACGCTTCTCTCTCTCTCTCTCTCTCTTTCTGCCCCTCCCTTACAAGCACGCAACACTCATTAAGACTAATAAATATTAAATAAAATAATTGAAGCAAGCCCCATGCATAATAAATCAATATTTGTTGCATCATAGCTCCTCAAAAGAACGTACAAAGTGCTTTACTCGTATCAGGGTTCTTTTCAAAGGCACTTGCCTTTATTTTATTCGATCCTCAGCATTGTTGTCTTTTCAATCAGTAATGTTCTTCTGCTGCTTCATGAATAAGGAGAACAAGTTAGTTTTACGAAGCTTCTTATGCAAAGCCATTCTGCCTTTGCTGCTAAGAAACATACCTTATATTGGCCTGTTTCAACTTGAGATTGTCAAGGAACTTTCATTGGCACTTTTAGATTTAGGATTCCTTTTCCTTTAAAGGGACTAAAATATCATTATTCTTTTGATGATTTTTTTTTTAATTTAATCTGCTGCTGCCTTTTTTTGGTTTATATATGTTCAATAAAAATGATTTCTCAAATGAAATAATGCATATGCTTTTTGTTGTGTCAAGTAAGCAATGATGGCTTTGATTGCCAATGTCATAACTTCTTTGAAGAAATCCGGCAATTTATTTAAATAAAGATTAAGCCGACCTGTTGTTTGATTTTCTCCTTCCTGAAGCTACTGATCAGAATTCAATTTTCAATTTATCACCCCTTTCTTTTCAATAAAGTTAGGTTGATTAGATGGATTTTTATTTTTTAGTTTTGCTAGTTTAAGGAGGAATGGATTTTGATTGGCTGATGAAATATGATTAGGCGGATAGAAATGATTCTGAACAACTTTAACAATTCATATCAGGCGTCTAATTACTTATTTAGTATATAATATCTATGTTTTGATCAAAGTGTCACTGGACTTATATATATTATAACAGAGGAAAATCCCTTGCTGAAAATTGTAAAACATTTTTGTACTACTTTCTTATACGATATTATATAATTTAATTAGAATTATTATTTTAAGATATCTCATCCAAGTGAGAGCTTGCATTCATTTATTAAGTGGCTGTAAAAATTTGTTATTTTGAAGTTATGTATATGGTCCTCCCATATTCATGAGATCATTAAACATATGTACTCAATCCTAAATTCATATGTCATTCCATTCATTGCTCCCTAAAACTTGTCATGCATCAACATTCTCCAACTAACTAGAACAACAAGGTTTAATGTAGTATCATATATTAACGTGCACTACAATAATTATATGTTCTTTAGTGTCCTTCCATATTTATGAGATCATTAAACATATGTTCATTATGAAATGAACTCCAAACCTTATAAATTTTATGACAAAGACATAGGGGTTTATTTAATGATATCATACAAATTTAGTGCCAATCGAACATATTTCTAAATTATTATAATTAATTTTGTTACTAGTTAATTTTCAAAACAAAATCAAGAATATAAGACTTTTGGAAAAGAATTTTGTTTAATATTAGAGAACACGAAAGTTTTATAAAAAATTATTTTCTTTTTTTTTAAATTTATTTAAATTCTAAATAAATTTTCTAAACTCTAAGTTAAAAAAATAGCTTTATAATTTATGTTGCTTAACTTGTTATCCAAATGAACATTAAATCTCATAGAGAAAGATTGTTTGGAAATATTTATACTTCTTTCTATGATTCCATAAAAATATTATTTAATTATTATTTGTAGAAAACTAAGAAAGTTTTATTTCTTATTTCAAATTCATTTAAATTAAATTTTCTCTATTTTTAGGCTTCATCTAGGATATGTGACATTTAATTTTATATTTTACTATAATTAGTTATAAGTTCTACTAAGACCCAACCAAAATACTACTTTAGCTTCTTAAGAGTTTTAAAATTTGATAAGTAAATAAACTCAAAACTTTAGGAAGCAAAATCTTAGGTTAAGAACAACCTAATCTTCTAAGAAAATGGAGTAAATTAGGCTTATTTGAATGTGATGACATTTTTTAGAAAATTAGGATTATGTATTTAGATGGTAAAAAAATAATATTCTTAATATCAAAATATCTCGACCTAGTTATTTCTACTCGTTATGTCTTATAGGTGTAGGATTCAACTTCAGATTTTTAAAGCTTAACATAAATTATTAATACATTTTTTGAGATAATTTAGAAATAATTATGGAATATTTAACATTAAAGTTTAGTTGGGGTTGAAATGTCACTCAAACCTTAAGAATTATCCATGGGGTACCTTAAGAATTATCCCATTTGAATTAGAAAGCAATTTTGAAATGAGTAAGATATATAAGTATAAGACTAACATCAAAATTTCAATATTTTATTTCTCTATATATATTTAGAAATTAGTTTTGATTTTAATAGCTTCCTTTCTATTTACTAATTCTACAGATGGTTTATTTGTTTGGTTTTATCATTATTTTTTATATTTTATTTTATGGGAAATAAAATAGTTATGAATAATATTAAGCATCATTAAAATAAATTCAACTTAAAATCTATTTTATTATTTATATAGTTAGCATACTTGCCTATTTGCAATTTATAAATGATAGTGTATAAGTGTTTTTTCCTTAACATAGGGTCCACCTGCTGCCTTGGCTATAACCTAACATGTTTGATCCAATATTGTATAGTCAAATTAACATGTGTAATTTATTCTAGGGCAGTACATTCATTTAATTTAGATAAATTTGATGTCAATTACATCATCTCTTAACTCTTGCATGTAAAAGAAGTTATTCATGAAAATGCCGTGATTAACCCTTTTTTAGGCATAATCTTAAATCTCCTTTACTAAAAAAGATCATAAGATGATTGTTAATCCATCCAATAATTGAGTTTGCCTAAATTTTTATGATGCGTCACAAAGTATGAAATTAAAATTCTAAAGATTAAAGTTTGCATACTTTTGTCTAGAGGCTTCTGTATTTTATCCTTGTTTATATTAGTGTTATTTGAATTAACAAAAAATATTCATGAAGGAATTGATAAAAAAGACTTTACTAATATAATAAAGTTTATTGAATATGCCTCTTTAGAGCTTATAATTTTACTTATAGAGTTGTTTGGATGGGATGGGGATGCTTGGGATCTTTCTGTCACATGTAGGACATGCTAGGGAGATGGGATCCATATGCTAATTTAAAATATTTAAGTCTATTTATAGCAATAGTTGGATTAACTTGCACTTTCAAGCTGAAAAATTTGTAAGGGTTTAACCAAAGCATTCAAGATAAGTGTCATGCAGCATTCTTTGGCATTAAATTAGCTAACAAGATATTTACGGAGTTTGTATGTATTAAGCTTAATAATTTCCATGATAATAGTATATTAAGCTAGTGTTAGTTGGAAAATCGACTATATAAACTTTGGAGAAGTTAAATCAAGCCAAAGTTGGCCTTTGATTAACTTGACATGGCTTAAACTAAGCTTAAGTTTGACAGATGTGCCCAACTGGATATAATTTTAGGTTTCTGACACACATAGCCTACCCTAGTGGCATAATTCACCTAGGAAGCTAGTAAAGACCATAGCAAGACCAGGAAAAGTTTTTAAGTAAACTAGACGTAGTTTAAATGATTTAGATTCTAGGGAACCAAGGATTGATAATTTCGACATCATAATTACAATGATTTTGATCATAACCAAGTAGATTTAAATTTGAGTCAAACATTTGATTTGGCTTAATGAATTTTAATTTCATTTAAAAGAATTAAGAGGGTATCTTTGTTAAACCCACTTATACTAAAATTCAAATGAGATGATGAAATCCTTTCAACCTATAAGTTTGGTCTAAAAAAATCTTAAGACATGTAAGATGGGTTTTATGGAGTTGCAGGAAGATTTAGATTTGACCAATTGAAAGATGACATAAAGCTTGAGATAGGATTTAGCCAATGTTGGATTTAAGGTCTTATAAGGATGACTAAGGTTGAGTTAAATGTTTTCTTACTCACATAAGGTTAAAAGATGGCTCCTAAGAAACTGTCAGGAAAGGAAAATAGTTTGTATTTGATAAAAAATTTTTTCCATTAGAATACCTATAAATATTTAGAAAAAGTGTGTTTATGATGGATTTTTGAATGAAATTGGTCCCCATAAAAATCTTTGGTTGAAAATGCATTGTGACAGTTTAAGAAATGAGTTGTAATCAACATTCTAATAGATTTCCAATCAAAATTTGATAAAAAACCATTGAACTTTTGTCAAATATTTTTGTGTAAAGGAAATTTCATTTGCTGAAAAACAAAATCAAGAATAAAAAGATAAAATTTCCATTGTGATAGACAAAAAAAATCCATTGTCTCTTTGTTTTGATGAAAAAAGTCCCTTTGCCCTGATAGTAATTCTGATTAAGAGACAAAAAATCCACCAACAATCTACTAAAAATTTGCATATAAATAAAATAATAATAAAATGAGAGTTTTATATATTTCTTTCTTTAAATTTGCAACATTAGTACAAAAATAATCATAATATATATTTTTCTCAAAATATTTTTAATTTATTACTATCCAATCATATTAACCATTATAAAAACAACACAAAATATAAAAATGAGAAAATTCATTTAAATAAACAATTAATGTAATTGTATAAAATACTATAATGCATTAAATCATCCAGTAAATCTTTAATCACATAATAGATTTAATTAATATAGAAAATTGGTGATTGGTAGAGATTTTTTAAATAATGTGACATTTCACCATAAATCTCAAAAGATTTATATCTAAATGATCAAATATTTATTTTGAAAGATAATATACAACCTCTAGAGGTAGAAATATAAACTTTGAATGGATCTAATCATTCAGATAATGAAAATATTTAAGATTTATGGGAGAACTTTAACTAAAGATTTTTACCATACTTTATAGGTATAAGATGTGATTTATTTTATTCTTGGGTCTAGTATCACTACAAGGGCATGTTAATTACATCCTGGGAGTGGGGAACCCTTGAGAAAACTCTTTATTACAATATTGGCTTGTATTTTTTCATGATTTTAAGATTGGATGTTTCAAGATTAATGTTTGAGGATTTTTACTGAACATATTCACAACTTAGAGGGACTTGTTCTTTGAATCAAAGGCTGAAAGCTATAGTTCAATGATGATGTGTTGGGGAAAGGCCAAAGAGAGGGATTAATGAACTCTTAGATGAAGGTGTACCCTGGGTATTGAAATAAAAAAAAATAATTGAAAGAATAAAGTTTGATGGAATTTGGATGAAATAAAAATGAATTTGAAAAGGATTAGATTCATTGAATTTAGGTTTGATTTGAAAGATTTGATGGAGAAAAGGTTTGATATGAAAGGGTTTGAGTTGATTTGTTTGGTTTGAAAGAGTTCAATTGATGTTCTTGGTTTCATTTACAGTTTAAATTGAAGGTTGATTCTCTTAATTTTATTTAAAGGATTAAGTTTGGCTTGAAACGTTTCTACTGGGAAATTTAGAGTAAAAATCTAACATAAGCCAAGGGTTTAGGGTTTAGGTTTAAGGGTCTAAAAATAGAAAAAGGTAGCCAGGAACCTCATAAGCACACACCAGGTCCTAATAAATACATAAATAAACTTTAAAAGTAAGGTACGAGACACAAGCAAAAAGCTCCTTGTCCTCGTCACGTGGTTTGTCATTCTAGTACCTCAAAACCTATGTCCGTACCTTATTCTAATATAAGACTCTCTTAGGGACTAAAAAAAGCACATAGGAAAAGTAAAACAAGAGATCAATCTACATGCAAACAACTTTAGCTTAGAAAAAAAAAGCTGTATAAATGCATTTCATATGAGCCATGCCTAGCAAGAGGAGCTTAGCAACACCTACAAAAAAGAGTTATTCATTCAAATCATTGCCTGCTCCTCTCTATTTCATGTGTGTGTGTGTGTGTGTGTGTGTGTATTAGGCATGGCTCCTTGCAAAAAGACCGCCCCAAATATACTAGAGCACATGTCTCACATATAGTAAACATACAAAGTAGCACAAAAGTGATGCCTAACTTGGGCAGCCAAACCAATAGAGAATTATAGCCAGGACATAAAAAAAGACTACTTAACACCCTAGCCCTAGCCTAGCACACCATCTAGCATAGTATCCTATCACAATATCTAAGTGAGTGTAGGGTTAAATCAGAAGGTTGTTCTATGTTTTAACGTGGTCACTGTCTTCGACTCCATCCAAAGGATCTATGGATTCTAAGAGGAGTCACCAGATGCAGGTGTTAAGAAAAAAATAATTTTTAACTATTTGAACTTAAATATGGTCTAAGCTAAAGATGCAAATAGTTTCAAGGTTGGTTTTGAAAACATGATGCATATAAGTAATAAAAATATAGTTTTTTATACTTTCAAATAGGTCCTAAGGAATAAAAAGCCTAAGTGGTTGCTATTCGACCTCTAGGAACATTAACACAAAGTAAGCATGCTAGTGATGGTTTTATAGCTAGTATTGCTCACAAAGACATCCTCACAGGCAATACTAGATGAGTCACTCAGCTAACAAGCTAGTTTGATTGTCTAGACGATAGGGGATGCACATGTGGGTGCCAAGTGATCAAGTGTGCATTGACAACCCCATTGAAATTGAAGTAATCAAGAGATAGAAGTATCCATCACAAGTATACAGTGACATATACTAGAAGCAAATATGATAATAGTGCAATGATGCACATGTAGAGTAAAATGCATAAGAGGTGATGTGCTTGGCCGCCTAGGGCATAGGATGCAACTAGGGAGAATTGCACCTTGCTCCAATAACAACAAAACTCACATGCAAATGACAAGAACATACAAGGTATGATGTGCCATACAAGCAAAAAAACACATGCTTCATGCAAACAGATGTAATAAAAGCGTAGGGTACTGTTATAAAGAGTGAGGGTAACACAGCTCATGTGCCGGAGGGGGTTTGGAAGCTGAAGAGCCTGACCCGAGCTTAGTGAGAGTTGTTTGCCCAAGAAAGATGCCTACAACATTCCGAAGTGGAGTCATAATAGTTGAAAGAGT
>NW_018164477.1:32253-67401 GCF_001263595.1 Phalaenopsis equestris | reverse complement strand
AGTTGAAAGAGTGTGCAAGAAACAATGACTCATAAGGGTGAGTGAGAGGGGAAGTGACTCAGAAGGGTGAGTGTGTGAGGAGCAGTCGAGGTTGAGTGCATCAGGGAAGCAGTGACTCGAGAGTGTGCGTGTCGATGAGGCAGTTACTCTGAAATGAATGTGCTGCAGAGGTAGTAAATTGGAAATAAGTATGCAAACTATGTAGTGACTCGGGGGTGAGTGTACTGATGAGGCAGTGACTCGGGAGAAAAGAACCAATGATAGTCTGGAGCGGTGTCGTAGGAGAAGAAAGAGTATGATCCTCATTAGAAATGATTTGCACAATGAGTAGGCTTGATGTGCAAGCCTCCCTGACATAGACACATGAGTGAAGAAAGTGAGTGTGTGAGAACTGTGACTTAGGAAGGCCCAAGCATACAATTTATAGTCATATAAGATACTATGCAAGATAACCTACAAGAGTGTACTAGTGTAAATACAAATATTTGGTGCACCATGACATAGAGATTTCATGAGGTAGAAACAAAAATTCATGCCAAAGAGAGGCAAAAACACCCATCACAAGCATCTGAGAGCATATGTTCATGGGTGCATGACATGGTGTGTGGCACAAATGTGCTCATGTAAGAAGTGTAAAACAGACACACAAGAATGCAACACTCAAATGAAGATGATCGACATGATCGGGTTAAAGAGAAGCTCATCAATCAAAGCGAAGGAGGTGGTCGATCAGGCCAACATGGACAGTCGATTGGTGAAGGATGGCCGATCAACGGAAATGGGTTGGTCAAACCTATCAAACTGGTGGAGGTCAATTGGTAGATTTGATGAAGGTGGTCAATCAAACCAGCAGGGATGACCGATAAACAAGGAATGACTGGTAGAACATATCAGACTAGTGACAGTCGATTGGTCGAGCCCGTGAAAGTGGTTGATCAAACCTTCATGGGCAGCTGATTCACAAAAAGGGTCAGTCAAATCAATCATACTGGTGGTGGTCCATCGGTTGAGCTAATGAAATTGGTCGAGCATGGGTAGCTGATCGAAGGAAAAGGGTCGGTCAAACTGATATAATAGATGAAAGTGGTTGATCAAACCTTCATGGGCGGCTAATTCACAAAAAGGGTCAGTCAAATCAATCATACTAGTGGTGGTCCATCGGTTGAGCTAATGAAATTGGTTGAGCATGGGTAGCTTATCGAAGGAAAAGGGTCGGTCAAACTGATATAATAGGTGGTGGTCGATCAAACGAGCTAATAAAATGGTAGATCGGATTAGCGTGGGTGATCAATCAAAACTGTAAGAAAAATTAGAATTTTTTTATCTAATTTTGAAATCATGTTGTGCGAACAATCTTATAAATGCAAAACATGCATAACAAGTGGCTCAATCGATTCAAATGATGAAATTCAGCTCATCCTATCAATGACACATGAATTTTAGGGTAAACAAGCATTGAAGAGGTGTACCAACACCTTACTGCATGAAGCAGCAAGCTGCCCACTTACGTTTGCACAATACATGGTGGGTATTCTCTCACGAGAGGATTCTTTATGATAGAGAAGATGAAAACCAAAGGAATGCCTTTATTTTCTCGGTCACTGGATTTCAAACATCAAAATGGATGAAGTCACTTAAGCGAATGGTAGGATTAGTACAACCCTAACTCTTAGACTTTTAGTCTAAGAAACCAAAAGGGTAGGTTTTATACTTGGATTCGTAGGGGAAAGCACAAATCACCTAATCATATGAAATTTTCTCTAAGCACACAAAAACTTATACCTAGTTCCTCTAACACAGGCCTAGAGGCTCTAAGAATGTAAAACACAAAATTTTTAAGAGTTTCACTTACGCATAGGTTGATGTCTCATTCTTTGGGCTTGTCAACAAAACTCCAGTGAGTTTCACTTTGATTATTCTTCAAAGAATGAACAAGCCTCATCTACGAGGAGAGTTTGAAAAGATTATAGTGGAGTTTCAAGCTCCTGCAAAGTTCCATCGGAGTTTTGACACAATTTCTCCTTCTCCCAAGCTAGGATGAAGCTCTCCTAGACTCAAATCATAGAGAGTTGGCTGGAGTGGAAGAAGATGTCTAGAGAAGAGGAAAAAAGAAGAAGAAGAGGAGGAAGTTGAAAGGGGACCAATATCTTTAGCTTCTCCTTGAAGAGGATGAATGAACTCTCCTCAAGTCTCCTTGCTCCAAAAAGCTTCTTCAAGGGAAAGCTCCACAAACTCTTTAGTCTCCAAGCTCTCACCTAACCAACTCAAAATTTTGAAGTGAGGAGAAGACGAGAGGAAAGAAAATGAGCTTGGCCTAAGATATCCCTAGCTAGCTCAAAATCCCCCCCACCATTTATCCAAATATTATCTTGTCACTTCATCATAGAAGCTTCCAAAATAGGTATAATCAACACTTATCTTCCCCCATAGAAAATCACCAAAATAACCAAGAAATCTTGTCTTTTCAGTTGCTTAGGGTGTTGTTTTAGAGTTAAAATCGTGAAATTTGTGGGATAAAATTGAAGACAAAAAATGGACTGAAGCTTAGCTGTCGCGACCCTTGCGCCTAGGCGCTTGGCTTGAAACTCTGGCACAGGGTCCTTGACACATAGGTATTGGGGGCTGGTGCCTAGACATCAAGTTTCTGGGGGCTCAGTTTTGTGCTACTATCTTTAGACCTTGATTGGGTTCCTAAGCACGAGAGACCCTGCACCTAGGAGTCTGCAGGCTAGAGCTTACTTTCTTGCTCCTCGGTTTGAAAACTGTGCATTTCGAGCTTCTCTGGGGTCCTACTTTCCTCATTAAATCACCATGTAGGTATGACATTCTAAACCCTAATCTTCCTTGAAATTCCCATGAGGAGCCTCAATAAGTACCTTTGACCATGAGGGACTCCATATGAATATGTGATGGTCTTTAAACAACAGGATGTACATCAAATGTGTCTCATATCGTGAATGATGCTACCCAACGGCGGATTCTCTTAGGCAAGATCAACTCATCGCTGACCCTGATTTTGTGCTTTGAATACACACAAAAGTGACTAGAAGGGTGTCTTGAGCTACGTGATGCTGTGAATGAATAGTAGATAATCATGAGTCATTCAGGTGGACACCATACACATGTTACTGAACAAATTAATGCTACCAACTGTAATAAGATGCCTGAAAGTAGCACCTTGGTGCCAAGCCAAAGAAACAAGGATGTGGACATGAAACCTAAAAATAGTGGTAGTGCCAAGGCTAAATTCGAGCATTAAACATTAAGTTTTTTTTTTAAAAAATTAAATAAAATAATGGTGGAACTCCTAACCAAAGGGTTCCTTCAAAATACATGTTAGCCCAAAATTGCTAATACAAAACCATAAGGGGTTCTAATAGAGTGGGGATTATGAAGGGTTTGAAGGAATTTCACTTATACGAAAGTGTGGTAAGATGTATCATAGTTTAAAGCCAATATTTTATTGTTTATGTTAAAGCATGAGGTAATAGTGTTTGTTTCAAGATGTGAGACATGTTATGTAGTAAAAATAGAGCACTAGAAGCTTAGTGGTTTGTTATGGCTATTGTATAATTTTTGAAAGATGGAGGATGCTAATATTGATTTTATTATGGGATTGCTTAAGCCTAGATAATTAAAATTCAGTATGGGTTGTGGTTGATTGGTTAATGTAGTCTGCAAATTTTTTTTTTATGAGAGAGGTAGATTCAATTGGAAAGATGACATAATTATACATACATGAAATTGACAGATTATGCGAGATACAAAGCTTATTGTTTTTTATCATGATTATATATTTAATTTTAGATTATGGAAAGATAATCCAGAAAGTCAAAGAGCAAGATTAAACATTAGTTCATCTTTCACCATCAAATAGATGGTCTGTTTGAGAAAATTGTTTAGATACTAGTGGATTTGTTGAGATTATGTGCATGCATTCTAAGAGAGTTAGAAGGACCATATTCCCTAATTAAATTTTTCCTATAATAATAACTTCTAATGAAGTACTTGTATCGCAATATGATAGGAGTTTTTGGTCATCTTTCTCTTGGATAGAGGTAGATGAGAAAAGATTGGTAAATAATGCCACTAAATATATTAAATTATTTGAAGATAGATTGAGAGCATCACATGATAAACAAAGAAATTATTATGACTAAAGTATTTGGAAGTTGAGTTTTAGGTGGGTGACTTTATGTTTTTGAAGCTCAGTCCTATGGAGGGTGTTAGTAGATTTGGTAGAATATGAAAATAGAGGTTGATATTTATTAGGTTTTTTGGGGTGATCAATATAGTTGAAAAAATTGTTTATTGATTACAATTATTCATTCATATGTCATATATACATGATGTATTTCATGTATTTTTGTAAAACAAGTGGGCTACTGATACTAAGCAAAGAATTTCTGATGACGATGTTAAGATAAAACCTAACTTGACTTACAGAGATGGAACTCTAGTGTATTTCAATATATAGTATGAGATAGTTGAGAGGCAAGTTGATCCTATGATTAATGCTAAGTGGAAGCACATATAAGAAAGGGAAGCGACTTGTTTAAAAGTGGTTGATATTTGATAATATTATCAAATTTATTTGATAGTTGGCTATTCTGAATGTCGAGAAAAATATTTTTCTAAGGAGGGGAGAATGTGATAGCTTCTCATTTTGTTGCACTTGTTGCACTTATTGTGACTTGATTTTTCTATATGACATTTCTTATATAATTATTTCAACTTTATTAATTTCTTTGAGAGTTATTGGTATGTCAAGAGTATTAAGTGATTTATGATTTGTATAAACTTTTAACTTATGAAAATTGACTTTATGATCTTCAAAAAAATTATTTGATTTATTTTATGTCCAATTCAAAAATTATCTTCACCGTATTATATAGTATAATTTTAATTTCTTAAATCACTTTAAAAATATTTTCATGAGCATCATTTGTAGAAAAATAAAAGTTTTTTTTGTTGAATTTGTCTCTCACAAGGAATCTTTATTTTCTTATATAAATTTTCTTCACCGGTGTTTTTTTGACATGATTTTCTATATATCAACTATTTTTATATACATTTTGGAATTTTATATTTTAGACTATAATACAATTTAAATAAGTTTTAAATTTTGTTTATGAGTTCATCTAACACAGTTTATTTTATAATACATAAGAAGTTATGTAAGTGAAAAATTTATGAATCTCTATAGATTTGAGTTTGTTGAAATTATGTGAAAAAATATTTAAAGAATGAAATAATTGAAATCAAAAGTAGGGTAATAGCAGCTCACTTAGAGCTAGACATTTTTTTAATTGCCTTGCTTGATCCCTTCTAATCAAACCTTCTCTCTTTAGAACCCTTCCTTTTTTTCCCTCACTCTCCCTCTAAAATGTTCTTTATTTAAAGAATGAAAAGCACTAGTTTAAATTCAAGTAAACTTTAAAGATATTTATAATAAAAGGTTTTATTTATATATATAATTAAAAGATAAAATAGTAACACATAAATATTAAGAAAAAACCTTTTATTATAAATATCTTAAACAAATACCTGAATTTCAACCAGAACTTTTCATTCCCTTAAATTAAGAACATTTTAGAAGGAGATGGGGGCAAAAAAGAGAGGGATCTAAAGAAAGAAAGTATGATTTGGAGAGCTTGGAGCTAATTGCGCAACTTAAGAAATTATCTAATTTAGGGTAAGCTATTATTTCCCTACTTATGATCTCAATTTTATAATTTTTTATTTTTTATATTTTATTTGATAATTTGAACAATTTCAGATTTATATAGATTTAGAAATTTTCATTAAATTTTTATTATTATAAAATAGATTGTCTTTGAAAAATTGATATATAAAATTTAATTTTTCAGTACATATTTTGTGATGTATAATAGTTTGTGTATTCTAGTGAGTATATAGAATATGATTTAATTTTATATAGAATAACAAAAACTTCAAAATAAAGTTTTAGAAATTACATATAAATATTTTTATAAATTATAATTACTATTTTTGACAGATTAAGTTTTTCTGCAAAATTTACTATTTGTTGTACAAGCTAATTTTTATAATCTTCCTTAGATATTTGGAGATATTTTCATATGTTAAATGTATTGGTATATCTATGCTTCTATATCAAAAGTATATGTGCAAAAAATGAGAAAAACAGGGAAGTGCAGGTTTGTTATATGTTATATGTATTCAAGTACAATTATAATAACTTGTGCACCTATATATCTATCCATCGCTACATTTGATTTGCCTGAAAATATGTTAATAAGCGGAGGTATAAGTGAAAACGGGCATTGTTGACCTCATTTTTTATGAGGTCTAGTATTCCTCTTAGTACTTAGGAGATAGTCATAGGAATTTCCCGTAGACTATCCTAGAGGACTAGTGATAGGACCCACCACTTCTAGGACTTCAAATCACCTCCTAGCTTTTTTTTAAAATCTCACATGGGTGATTATAAACCTATAACACTTGGAAGGTTAGGACAAACATGTGAAGACTCAAAAATGAGTTCCCACAGATTCATGAGGCCTTAAGAACACCCTTTGGTGGCTTGGGGCATTCCACTCCACACAGTCACCTCACATCCTCCCTCCTTTGAGGTTCACAGTACTGCTTGACCCTTTTGGAACCTCACATGGATAATCATAAACCTCCAGCGCTTTTTAGGTTGGGTCTAACATGTAGAGGCTCAAAAATAAGTTCTTGGGGGACTATAAAGCTTTGATGAGGCTCTTTATCCTTTAAACATTTGCCTTGCACCGCATTACCTCCTCACCTCTCCAAAACATACAAGATTTCACCATCCTCAATCCAGAATCAAGCCAAGACCTTAAATCAAATTTTCATGGACCCCAAGTTCCAATTCAAACCACTTTACCCTATAAGCTATTCAAAATTGCAAATCAAACTCAACATCCCACCAAATTCAAAGCCTCATGGCAAAAATTTACCAATCCACATCAAATTATCTTCAAATACACCCAGCATTCTAAATCCAAATCCTACCCAATTTCATCAAATCCCAAGTTCAAATTGAGCTTTGTAAAATTTTCCATGCTTGAGGGTTTTGCAGGTCTCCAATTGTTGTTTTGTATCATTTGAATTTTATTCATGTGAGTTTTTTTTGTTTCAAAGTTCATGTTTTGGTTTTGTTATTGTTGATTATTTACCGTGCTTAAGGATTTTATGTTTTGTTTCGAAATTTTGACAATTTTTTTTGTGTTGGTAGTTTAAGTGGAAGATTATGAGAGTGAGATTTCATTTTAACTTATTCACAACAAGTCAAACTCGAAGAGGAAGGAAGAGTAGGATCCTATTTGAGATTTAGAGAGGGTCAACGATGCATTAAACTCGCTTTGATAGACCGCTCCTAACCTATGACACCTATTAGTGGTCCACCCCACTAAAACCCTTAAAGATTCTGGAACCTTCCTGTTTAAGGATGATTAAATAGGAGGTTCTAGAATCAAGGAAGTAGTTGATTAGACCTACCAAAGAACGAAATGAGCAAGGTATATCAATGGAAGAAAAGTTGTCTGGCCCATAAGGGAGATGGATACAGTATCAATGTATGAAGACAAAACCATCTAATCAAAGATGGAGAGAGGAAACAATCCTTAGCCGAGTCACCAGAATTTTTGTCAGTCGTTACTTTGGATTAGTGAGTTTGAAAAATATCTTTAATGTAATATAAATATGTAATTTTGAATAGTAATGCTTTGTTTTTTGAAAATATGGGACCAAAAAAATCCTATATACCTAATAGTTTAAATAAATGAGCACAATACCACAAACAATACAATATGTCGAGAGATAGGAATACTACTTGATGACAGGCTTGATTAAATAAATTAAAGAGTTTATGACATTTATTTGCTCTGTGAACCTTTATGTGGGACTGACAAGTTCCCCCACCTAAGGTATAGATTAGGTAGTTTTTATTTTACCTGGGTTCTTAGTTCCCTATAGAAGCAAGCCCTTATAGTAATTAGATCTCAAATGTCAAAATTCATTTAAGATTACCCTCGATTAAGATCAGTGGTTTTGTCTTCAAGATTTCAAAGTATAGGTTTTCAAGGTTGGACATGAAAAGTCAAGTGGAAATGGCTTAAGTAGGAACAAATATTCTTAAGAATCATTGAGTGAAAGGTAGGGGAAGTCACAAATCCTGAAGAGAACCTCAATAACTTCCTAAACTATACTATCATTCTATTACATATTTTAGAGATGATAATATTTAATTCTTCAATCCTGCCAATTTTATTATTTAAATCTTACACTAGCATAATACACAATCATGCAAATAACCTACAAAAATAGGAGAGTTTACATCATACTGAATGACAACCTTAGAGCCTAAAGAGAGTTAGGACTTATGTTGCACAACAGGTTCATGTATAAGCTAAAGATAGAGTGAGGATTTACGCCGTGCTAGACAGATAACCTCGAAGTCTTATGGTTTATGTTGTTTAAGTCTAGGAAAAGTTTAGTTGAAGTAGATCTTGCTTCATGTCATGTCTTGGTTTGTTGGCAGATGTCCTTTGTCATTCACTTGCGTCCTCATCGCGCTACCCACAAAGTTTACCACAAGCTCCATATCATAGAAATTATGGGCTTAAAGTTTATGTTAACATGCAAATTGTTGGGTCATGGCTTGCCGCAGGGTACCATCTAACATATGTCTTACTGTTGTCTCCCCTAAAGACAATAGATCTATTGTAAATAAATACAGAAATAAAAGTAGTAAATAAAGTGCAGTGCAGATGCAGTAAAATGTGGTAAATGTAAAATATAAATGCGTGCCTAGAATTTTTGTCACCGCTGTAAGGTTGTGTGACATAATACAATAATGTGCAGAAAGTTTAAACAAATCGTAGGAAAACTTGTGGAGAACCTAAACAGGTCATAAAAAAGCCCGAGCAAATAAAATAAAACATTATGTCACATGTAAAAGATCGAGCCTAGGTAAAAGAGTTTAAGTTTGGGGTAGGCTCAAAGCTAGGTTGTGTGCTTTATAATCCAACTTTGTATAAAAGATACCAGCCAAACAATCTAAGAAGGGAAATTATTTGCATCAATCAAAGTGATTAACAAGTGGAATTTAATAGGATAAAACTTAAAATCCTTTGATGTTTTCATGCATGTAAAGTTTAATTAGCAATAAAAAGTAGTAGTGTCATAAGAAAAGCAGTATATATTTTGTTGTTATGTTATGTGTAGGTGTTTTGGCAAATAAATAGTCCATAAGTTAATCAATCTGATCTCACTAGAACTATCGGCAACCTAAAAAAGCCAAGAGCAACCTCTTACCAGAAGATAGGAAATTTTATCAATGGTCTTATCCCCTCCCCGAAGGTCATTGAGATAGGAGATATTATTCAAATATCCCAGTTTTATCACTAATAAACATTATCAACATCGCAGTTACAAGCAAAACCATCCAACTTGTACCAGCCTGATGATCTATATGTGGCATTTCAAATATCCCAAATTTCCAGGAGGATCTGAGTGTAAAGATTAGGCTCAGATCCTAGAGCATTAGGCTTACCTATGAGATAAGTTGTGACAGGGATTTTTATTAGTTGATTAATTAGAAAAAAGGTCTTAAATCGTATATTGTTGTAGCCTTATGCTTAAGGATGGTTTCTATTCAACATATTGAAGTAAGTCCAAGTAAACTATAAGTTATCCAAGCTCTTTTAAAGGTGATCGGGGAATGACTCTAAACAACCTTAGAACCTCTTGGGTTATCTCAAGTTCCTTTTGGTCCAACTATGATGTTAAATTAGTCATCCTATGTTGAATTATTATATTTTAAGTTGTTCTAAGTGTTTTATGTCTTAATTGGCCCATGATTGAGGACAAAGGATTGACTTCAATGTTTAATGGAGAGTTATGTGGATAAACTCCTCTAGAGGTTTACTTGCAGAGTTAAAGGGATTTCACACACCCACCCTTCAATAAGCTTGAGCTTGTATGTTTTTTAAATGTTCAATTTTATTTAAGTTTATGTCTTAGCAAATCCCAAAGTGATATTAGTTCAAACCTAATTCACTACTAAGCTCTTAAGGCCTAGGGGTAGACTTGTAATTTTGGAAAAAAAATATGAAATCACTTGATCTTAATTGAAAAAGATTGGATTTTATTTCTTTATTAATTGAGGGTTTATATTACTGAGTTATAGACTTCCTAATTCAAAAACACTTATTTTGGAATCATTTAAACTTTCAATTTTCTTCCTGATCTTAATAATCTTAATAATTACAAATTTGTCCTTATGTAGAAAATTTTTATGAGTGGGTTGTTACCCTACATTCCCTTAGGTTTCAATCATTTTAGAGAGTTAATAATTATTTTTAAAAGACCCTTCACTCTGATTTAACCTAAAAATTAATTAAATTAGGGTAAAAGGTGAAATTCCCAAAGTGCCCCTAGAGGTTCTACCCCATAACTCCCACATTTTCATTCAAGAAATTACGAAAGTATGCTGGTTCGTATTCATGAATCAACTAACACATCAAAGGAGAATCCAAATTTTTATGACATTTATTTATTTTCTTATTTAATTAAATTCTTTAATTATGCATTTCCAAAGGTAAATGGTTTAACTTTCCAAAATAAGTCTTCTGTTCATAAAAAAAAATTATATGATGTTCCCTAAGGTTAGAGGGTCAATCAGGTAAACTTTGGTGATTTTTTGAAACATATTTAAGTTTGTATAATTTTAATGATTTTTTAGAGGAAAAATAAATAGAAACTTTTTTTTTTATTTTAAAAAAGCAAATTTAATTTTCACTAACTCCTTTGACTTCAGGGAACTCAACAAAATTGATTTTTTTAATTTTATGACTTTCTTTTTTTTTATGAATTTTTAAATGAACAAAAGGAGATTCCTTAGAAATTTAAGGCTTCCTACCTTAGGGGTGTTCTCTGACTATGGAAAAACTAGAGCACATCCCTAATGTCATGAAGAAGAAACCCTCAAAGTTTCATGTTATGATGATAAGTATTTAATTTCTTATGATTTAACTTTTTTATGTGGTTTTTATTTAATTTAAAATAAAACATTAAATAAAATTTTTTAATGTTTGTCCCACATTATTCTCCTCTATTTGTTGAACACAAGGGCATTTTTATTTTACTTTATGATTTTTGTAGACCAAGATATGATTTTTTAAAGTTTAAATCAATTTATAAATAATTAAATAAGTAAAATCCCTTTTTAACTTAACCACACAAAAATCACATAAAATCATAATTACACCAAAATTTCATGCAAAAACAGCATTAGAACAGTGCAAATAACTTCATAACATTTGTAAATAATAAAATATGTGAAGTGGCATGAAAAAAAAATGGAAAAATAGTAATAAAATCACAAAAATAACACTGAAATAAAACTATGAATACCACAAGTATTGTTAATCTTCTCATCAAGCCAGAAAACCAAAATCGTCTAATTTCAAACCTTAATATCTCTTGATACTTAATGAAATTAAGAACTGTTTGATCCTACACCATCATCAAAGCATGTAGAAGATATACATACGACTAGATTCCCATGAAATGTAAACTTTCTTCATAAAGTTCCAAAACATGGGAAAAATATAAAGTTGTAAGCAAATACTTTTATCTAAGAGGTGAGGCTTCTATTGGATGGTTGTTAAAGCTTTTTTGAGTTTAGAGAAATTCTTCCATGAGCAGGTTTCCTCCAGTAGAAGGTCCAAGTACAAAATTGATCAAATAGGTGGTCAGTCGTGGTCTATGGCTATGGTGGAGGGCTCTACAGAGGGAGATTTTGAAGGTGAATGATCTTTTAGGGTCTTGAGAAGCTTTTGGAGCAATCAATTTGAAGTTTTTGTATAGTTTTTGAGATGGCCAAAAAGAGGTTTCTTGAACTTAAAAGGAAAAACTAGGGTTTGGTGGCCTATTTGAAGGCTTAGGAATAATGGGAATAAGTTTCTAGAGATTGCAAGAGGATCTGAGAGAAATTCAACAGGGCTTCACCAAGTCTTTCTTGGTGTTGTTGTTTTTTGGCCATGAATAGGTTGAATTTTTAAGCAAAGCAAAGGGGAGGAAGTAGGGAGAGATTTACTGGGAAAATATTTCATGGAAAGAATGGAGCTTTTACACTTCAAATATTTCATGAAGAAAAGCCCAAACGGTGCATTTTCACACAAAATGAAACTTGCCTTCCCAGAGGAATGAGAGCTTTGGGAAGGGTAAGTCTATTTCAGAAAGTGAAGGCATGATCAACTTGTCCATTGCTGTGTATAGGTGAGCTAAGTTAAGAGACAAAAGACATCATTTGGTCTGTCATGGTGTTATTGTGGCAGTATTTTTGTTGTATTATGGTAGTATTGGTGGGAAAACTTAGTGATAGTGAAAGGGAAGAGTTCTTCAAAGGCTTAGGTGCTTTTAGAAATATTTGGGATGTTAATATGGCTTTATATGGAATGATAATATTATGGTTGTATTATGGATGCATTTTGGTAATATTGGAAAACCACAACATAACCCCAAAATGGTGTTATTTAATGTTTTATGAAGTTATGTGGGGTTATTAGATGTTATTCAAGGTTATTAGAGGTTATTGGAAGATTTTTTGTGCTTTGGTAAGTGTTATTAGGTCTAGCGATTTTGGTGTGTGCTTGGTTGTGTTTGGTGTTCCTTGGGTGGCATTAGAATGTAGAACCATGGTTAAGTCTAGTTGGTGTTATGTGAACATGAAAAAGTGGGTTATTTTAGGTTGGAGGAGTTTTGAAAGTGTTTTGGTTTTGGGGGTCAGTGTTATTGGGTTGTATTTGGTGTTTTTGGTGGTTTTAGGGTGTAAGATTGAAGACAAAGTCAAATAATCTCATTTTGAGGTGAAGAGGTGGAATACTTTTGGATTTATTGCAAAAAAAAATCGTAGGCTTGGTGTTATTTTACGCAAAAAAAATTGTTGAATAGGTGTTTATTGCGTAATTAATCGCCAAAAACTCGGTATTATAGTAGATTAATTGCAACACAGATGTTATAGTGGGCGTATTAATCGGTGAGTTGGTGTTATCCGGGGTTTTATGTGGCGAACAGTCTTTGGTGTTATTTGGGCTTGTATTTTTTGTTTTATTTTGGTGTAATTGCGTGTTCTGGCTGCCATTCTGTGGTGTTCTTGAAGGATATCAAATTTGGTGTTATTGGGTGTATTATTAAGCGTTATTTGGGTAGTTTTGTGGTGTTATTAGGTGATATTTTGGTGTTCTTGGGTTGAATTTAGCCCAAATCAAACCCAAATGGACCTAAACTTGTTTCCCACCATAATTTAACTCATGTGGGTTAACTTTAATACTTCCGCTGAAATTGTAAAGTATAGGTCCTCACTAACTTTCGAATTTTTTTCAAATGGCAGAGAAAATGTCATCGCCAAAGCTGATCTTCACATTCAATGATCCCCACGATAAAGCTACTCGTTACCAAAGGTCATTGATTAAGTTCAGAACCAGCTTCGATGAGATCAAGGTCATACTTGATAAGGCACCCTATGTCTTCTTCAAGACAACTCCCCCAGTAATAGAGGAGCCTGTGACTAGGTTTGACCTTAGGGATAGTTAGGAACTTCCTGCACTCAAGAGGTCCAAAGTCAGGGTGAGGGTGACTCCTGCAAAGTCCATTGTTCCCGCTTCTACCATGACTGTCATTTCTGGAGAGAGGAGGGTTGTCACCACCATAGCCGCTGGGCTTACTGTCACCACGCTGGTTCTTCCATCAACTAAAGGAAAAGAGATCACAGGGTCACTCCTGCAAAGTCCATTGTTCCAGCTTCTACCATGACTGTCATTTCTAGAGAGAGGAGGGTTGTCACCACCATAGCCACTGGGCTTACTGTCACCGCGCTGGTTCTTCCATCAACTAAAGGAAAAGAGATCATGCAAAAGGATGTTTTAGTTGGTGCTTTCATTCCACTATCGTTTGTATTTGAGATTGGGTCCAGTTTGAAGACCCTGCCACTAACCCGGTCTCAAAAGAGGAGCCATAAGC
This sequence comes from Phalaenopsis equestris, assembly GCF_001263595.1. Lineage (NCBI taxonomy): Eukaryota > Viridiplantae > Streptophyta > Magnoliopsida > Asparagales > Orchidaceae > Phalaenopsis > Phalaenopsis equestris. The sequence goes on along the minus strand of NW_018164477.1, from coordinate 53,367 downwards.
AGAGGGAGCTAAAAGCTAGGGCAGTGCAGGCTACAAAATTGGCTGTTGCAGAGGCACCCCATCTCCTAGAGGATATAGAGTCACATGAGACCTCACCTCTTCTCAAAGGAAGTAGGTTTTACCCATTGTCTTCCCTGATGGGGAGGAGGGTGTTTACAAGATAATCGCAACATTGTCGCGGTCTCCTCATAGTTAGGGTAAAAAGAGGGAGAAGCCCACCCCCTTTAATCGAGTTCGTTCAGTCTTCGAGAGACTGGTTAGGAAAGAAAATTATTCCATGCTCGAGATCTTGAAAGGTTAGGATGCGTCGTTTCACCGTGCATGAGAGATGAGATTTTAAGGGAAAATAATTTTGTTAAATCAGTGCACAGAGAAATGCCATTGCCTTGTGTTTCTGCCAAGCTCCTCCTGAGAGAATAGATAGCCACTATCGATACCGCTACTGGAGTCATTACAACAAAGGGCAGATCAACCAAAAAAACTATGGACCATGCTTGTGTCCAACAAACTGATCCTATCAATGAGAAATCTAGTCATTGAACATCGACATTGAAGGGAAGGGTATGTAGACTTAAGGTTGTCGAACTAACACTTTTTAAAAGGATAAAAAACCCTTATCCTTAAATTAATTGTAAGTTCAAAGATACAATCGCTGTAACTACACCAGAACTCGATGCAAGGGAAGTTGTTTATCAGGAACACACAGTCGACCTCAAGACAGTCAAAGGTAAGTCGATCAAAGTCACTTTAGAAAAGCTTAGAGCCAACCTCACATAAATGTCCAAAGAGTAAAAATGAAATATCAATGATGAATACTATGATCTGTCTGATTACATGGAAGAAGCATCATAAAAATCCATGTTGTTGAAACCTGAACCTCTTCATCATTGCTTGATGCTCTGCCAGTTGTCAAGGAGGATGCTATTAATGATTTGCAAAGGGCTATCCATCAATGAGAGGATGAGATCAACTACATGGAAATGAGGATGAAGGAGATGATGGCCGTTATGGCTATGCTCCAAAATCAACCTTAGTCACTGAAGATAGCATCTCCAGAGATGAGCTAGACAGAGATAATCTATATTGGGAGCAAAAGAAAAGAGCCAGATTCTTTTAGCAGGGATGAGCAACCACAAAAGGGTTCAGAGAAAAGCATGATACTGGAGAAGGATATCAAACAAATTGTGGAACAACAAGTGGAGGAAGTCTTAACCCATTCTAAAAGGAGAGCATTGGTCCTAATGAGTGGACCCTAACCTTAAGAAGTTGATGCCACTCAATACCCTAAAGGTTTTGTGCCACCAATATTCTAAACTTTCGATGGAACCAGAAGCCCCAGACAACACATTACACACTTCTGAGCAGGCCGTTGCAATGCATGGGGCAATGAACCACTATTATTCCATTAATTTGTGAGTAGCCTCCCCAGAGTCGCCTTTGATTGGTATGTCAAGTTACACAATGGTTCTGTGAAGACATTCACATAGTTGGAAAGCTTGTTCATTAAGAGGTTGGCTGGATCTTAGCACCACATCACCATTGGTGATCTGATACACCAAAAATATATGCATTTTTAGACCCATATTTTATACTTATTTTTGGTGATATTATGCTTTAATGGAAGATATTTTGATGTTTTCTTGCAGGTTGTTGATTTTTAGGACTTAAAGCAAAAAGGAAGCAAGAATGATGAAATTTGGAGTCAAAATGACGTTTTTGAAGAAATACTCGGTGCTAACCACGCCAAGGGAAGCGCCGACGGCGCAGAACAACAGAACATACTAAGAATTTTACTCAGCACCGACGGCGCCAGAAGAGTGCCGAAGGTGCCTTTAAACAGAGAGCAATAAATTAAATTGCGGGACACTGGCGCCGACGGTGCCAATGTTGGTTCAGCCCCTATTTTTAGAAGATTTGACGTATTTGCACGACTTTTGAAGAGTTTTTGGAGGCACCTCTTGGAGAACCGACCCTAGGTTCTATTTGGGGCCAAAATTCATCAAGAAATAGACTCCTTCACTCTTTCACTCCTTCACTCCTTTAATCCTTCACTCCTTCACGTTCCTTTTTGCTCCACCATGCTCCTTTTTTGCAATTCTTCATAATCCATTTTCATTCCACCACCACATTGAAGTCAATTAGTGAGTTTTATTTTATAATTTAGAGTTTGTGTGGTGAGATAAGTGTGAAACTTTCTGTAAGAGTGTTGGAGAAGGGGAAAAGTGAGAGATATCTTCCTCCTGCATTTCTAAGGAAATGCTACAAGGGATTTGCTTTGAAAAAGCCAATATTCTAAACTTTCGATGGAACCAGAAGCCCCAGACAACACATTACACACTTCTGAGCAGGCCGTTGCAATGCATGGGGCAATGAACCACTATTATTCCATTAATTTGTGAGTAGCCTCCCCAGAGTCGCCTTTGATTGGTATGTCAAGTTACACAATGGTTCTGTGAAGACATTCACATAGTTGGAAAGCTTGTTCATTAAGAGGTTGGCTGGATCTTAGCACCACATCACCATTGGTGATCTGATACACCAAAAATATATGCATTTTTAGACCCATATTTTATACTTATTTTTGGTGATATTATGCTTTAATGGAAGATATTTTGATGTTTTCTTGCAGGTTGTTGATTTTTAGGACTTAAAGCAAAAAGGAAGCAAGAATGATGAAATTTGGAGTCAAAATGACGTTTTTGAAGAAATACTCGGTGCTAACCACGCCAAGGGCAGCGCCGACGGCGCAGAACAACAGAACATACTAAGAATTTTACTCAGCACCGACGGCGCCAGAAGAGTGCCGACCCTAGTTTCTATAAAATTTGCTGAATTTGGACGCTTTCGACGGCGCCAATGTTGGTTCAGCCCCTATTTTTAGAAGATTTGACGTATTTGCACGACTTTTGAAGAGTTTTTGGAGGCACCTCTTGGAGAACCGACCCTAGGGTCTATTTGGGGCCAAAATTCATCAAGAAATAGACTCCTTCACTCTTTCACTCCTTCACTCCTTTAATCCTTCACTCCTTCACGTTCCTTTTTGCTCCACCATGCTCCTTTTTTGCAATTCTTCATAATCCATTTTCATTCCACCACCACATTGAAGTCAATTAGTGAGTTTTATTTTATAATTTAGAGTTTGTGTGGTGAGATAAGTGTGAAACTTTCTGTAAGAGTGTTGGAGAAGGGGAAAAGTGAGAGATATCTTCCTCCTGCATTTCTAAGGAAATGCTACAAGGGATTTGCTTTGAAAAAGTATTTTAGATAAGTGTTGTTTGTTTATTAGTGTTGTATGAACTTTATTTTATATATAAAATTTGTGTTTTGTTGTATCTTTCTATTGGGGATTTTATTCTGTCACCCTAAGGATTCTTCAATTCTACACCCAACAAAGAATATTTCATTATTTATTTGCACTTAATTCCATGAATGAATTTCTCCTCCATGAAACTAAATGTGATCCTCACTATGTTGTAGAACTCATAAAATTTTAAATACTCTATTATAATTTTAATTAGTAATGCTATTTGATTAACTAATATCTTACTATAATAATTTTAACATAGTAATTGGAGTTGTTAAAGATTTAAAAAAATTGCACATAATACATATAAAATCTGCTGAGAAAGAGTTAATTACAATACATATAACAAAATATTGAAACTAAAAACAAAACTAAGCTAAATTCTAGAAATGAAAATAGTTTTACAAATTATAGTTTCACATTACAACATAACAACAGAGTCTCAAAATCTAATAAACAGTCTCAACAATATCACAAAACACATAACATAGTCACAAAGTACAATCAGAACATTCAACAGGTCAATAAAATCATAGTTAAATATATAATCCATACTAAACTAAACTTTTACTAGTACATCCTCTGTAACTCCTTTTGGATAAGTTATTGATCGATCAGCTAACTGAAGAGTTACAGTAGTAGGGTAAATTTCTTTACACTTTTAGTATTACTATACAATTGTAATGTTATTAGAAAAGTTTGAAGGGGAATCAATATAGGAAGCCTGAGAAAGATTTAAAGATCTTCTTAGAAAATGTCCACACCATGCTTTAGCAGATTGATTAATAATTCAAGCAGTTTACAATGGATTAGTAGGATCACTTAGATTTATTATAGATGCTATTGCAGGTGGATCATTAATGTGAAAACTCTTTGAGACTATTACCGCTTAATTATTAATTTAACTTTTTGGATTATATATTTAACTATGAAATTGTAATGTTATTATAGAATTGTAATGTTATTTGATTAACTAATATTTTAATTAACTATTATAGTGATTATTATAGAATTGTTAAAGATTTAAAAATTTAAAAAAATTTTAATTAGTAATGTTAATCAAATGGTATGTTGGGCTATAATAATTTTAAAATATTATTAAATGTATGTCGGGCTATAATAATTTTAAGATAGTAAGATATTAATTTTAAGATATTAGTTAATCAAATGGTATGTCAGGCTGACGATGTTAAACCAATCGCTATGTGGGAGACAACCCATACATATATGTCTATGTATTACTACTTTGTTAGATAAGTGATAATAATTCTATAAAATTACATTTATTATAAGTTAAGTCAAATATTGGTATTGGAGGAAAATTTGAAATTAAATTGAACAAAAATGAAGGTCGCAAATTTTGGTCATTGGCGCTGACGGTGCCAGATAGGGCGTCGACGACGCCCAAGAAAACGGATTTCAGCGCCGGCATTATACAATTTAAACTACCAATTTGTTAATAGAAAGATTTTTGAAATTTGTAATGTTATTATGAAATGTTATTATGAAATGTATAATCAAATTTGATTAAATGTTAAATTAATAATTAATATTAGTTAATAGTATAATATTACTATACAATTGTAATGTTATTAGATTTAAAGATCTTTAACATAATTACTATAATAATTTTAAAAATTACATAATAATTATTACTATTTTATTTAAAATTACTATTAGTAATAATTATTAAGTCAATATTATAATATTATTATAGGAAGTATTAGTAATGTGCCATGCCAACTTTTAGAAAAAGAAATAAAATTTGATTTTGCTAAGGAATACATAAAAGCATTTGAATTATTAACTATGTTAAGGAATACATAAAAGCATTTGAATTATTAACTATTATACTATTTTTAAATGTTATTAATAATCACTATTATTTAAATTTACAATATTGTACTATTTTTAAATTTTATAATATTTAATCAAATTTGTTAATAGAAATTGTAATGTTATTATGAAATTGTAATATTTAACTTTATAATATTATACCACTATTAGTCACCATGTTGAGACTATTACCGCTTAATTATTAATTTAAATATTCATTATAATAGAAAAATCCAAAATGAAATCAAAAGTTAACTATTATACTTTCTTCTATTGAAAACTTCATATCTTGAAGTATTTCTGGAATTGGAAGCCATGGAATCCAAAAATAGGAAGTTTCTAGTCGTCCAAAGCAGTTTTTAGGACTTTTTTTAGGACTTTAAAAACATCTCCCGGCTGTTATTAGGAAGTGAAATCCCGCCAAAGTCCGCAAAAAGTCGCCTGAACCCTCAAATTGGTAATAGTTAAGTAAATAGTTTTGCTAATAGTTAAAAACATTTTAGTAATTTAGTTTTAGTTAACTATTACAGCTTTTTCTTAAATAAGTTTAAAAGTAATCTGTCAGAACATTATATTAGTTACAAAAGGTGACAGAAAAAGTTTAGTTTTAATTTAACAAATTTTAGTTTTGCTAATAGTTAACTAAAATTTGACTAATAGTTAACTAAAATCCTTAGTAAATTGGTAATAGTTAAACACATTTCTGTTTTGCTAATAGTTAAGTAATTTAGTTTTTATCTCAACATTCAAAATTAGTGACAGTAATTTCGTTTGACTTTCTATGGATTTCCTAGTAAAATTTATCATTGCAAATTTAAACCTTCCCCGTGAGATCAATTTTTGGGGCTTAAATAGAAAGTCCATTATTAATTGATTTTTAGGGCTTAAATAGAAAGTCCATTATTAATTGATAACGACACTTATACTTGCGTGTAATCCCATAAATAATTGTCTATACTTATATATATTTTACACAACTGTAATCCCATATATAATTGTCTATACTTATATATATTTTACACAACTTACTTTTAGTACATGGATCAAGTTTTTGGCACCGGTGTGGTGTCAACTTCATAAATCCTTACATATAAAAAATCCTTACATATAAAGTCGGGATCATGATCTTGTGGTAAAAGGACAAAAGTCAACAAAAATTTGATGTAGTACATTCTGCGTCAGAGAAAACTCAGCTGAAAGGCGAACCACAGTTATAAGATCGGCATGTGATTGAGATCTTACTCAAGAGCATTCACGACCCAGTAACTTTCTTGCTTAAGGGATCCACAATTAAAAAAATTGAGAAACTACTCATCAAGGCCAAAAGTTAGGAAGAGGAGGCCAAACAGTTAGGCTTTTTAGAAAGGTCAGAGTAGCTAAAGCCAGCCAAGACATTCAAGAAGAGGTCCAGGACTATGACAGTGGTGGATAAGGGCAAGCAACCAATGCATAATTAAGTCGAGCCGCCTTAAACAATCTATCAACATCCACAATAGGATAATCACATCCACATCAACACAACCCATAGTACAACCAGCAGTACAAACCACAACACAGTCAGCAACCAGTCCAGCATAGGTCATACCAAACAGATGGAATATATGGTTCATCTATGGCTGAGTGGTTAAAGAAAGCTTATTCTTTCAAGGATAAGGCAGTGGCAAAGATGTTCTTGAATTTGATTAAGAAGACTGAGTTTAGATTGCCTGAGCTAAGAAGACTGGAGGAGGTGGATAAGAAAGACCACCCCAACTACTGCCCATACTACTGTTGATCTCATTTTTTTTGAGGTTTGATTTTGTTCTTTAGAAGCTTAGGACCTAACCATAGGGATTTCTTGTTGACTATCCTAGAGGACTAGAATTTCAAACCACTTCCTTGCTCATTTTAGATTTTCACATGTGTGGTCTTGACCTTTAGCACTTAGAAGGTTAAAACCAACATGAGAAAACTCAAAAGGAGTCCCTATAGAACTATCAGGCCTTAGAACAACCCTAGGTGGCTCAGGTTTGGTCTCACACACACCTACACACACTCAAACCCATCAAATTCCCCACATACCCAAAAACCCTAAAACCACATTCACTGGACCTACCTCCTTAACTCTTTAGGAAACTCACAAGGGTGGTCCCGAGCCCTTAGCCTTTGGTGAAGATGGCTAAGACCAACATGCAGAGACAAAATGAGTTCTCATTTGGTGTCTTATTGTTCCAAGATAACTATTCATGACATGCATGATAACCTTATCCCATTCTCCCCAAATTATCAAAATTTCCTAAATTTCTCAAATGTCCTCAAAATTTCCCAAGATACCCAATTTAGCCCCAAATTCAAGCCATTCAAATTACAGTACCGAATTCAAATTTAATTTTTCAAAACTCCAGTTTCAGATTCAAATTGTAATTCCATACCCAAAGTCCCCAATTTTGAGCCAATTGTCCAAATTTATACCAAAATTCCACCAAGTCCAATAATTCACTATATTCGGCCTACAAACCAATTTGTATATGACAAACCCAAAATTAAATTTTCATGACAAATTCCAAAACCCTTCAAGCTCAGTTCTAAGCCCAAATTCAAAATCAAAATTCCAAATTTTAAAGCCACTTTCTTAAACATTAAAAGCCAAAATTAATCGATTCATTTCAAAATTTAAAAGCCCAAGAATGAAGCCCAACTTTAATTCTAATTAAGCCCATGATGAAAAATTTCCCCTTCATCAATTTTGACTAAAATAAAATAAAATTTAAACATCATGGCCATTCACCATGCATACATGATGAAACCCATAAATTTTTGGGCTTCATGACATTTTCTCACCCAATTTTCAAAATCTCCAAACTCCTCTTTCATGAAAATTAATCATGGCCTCATGCATGCCATGGAGTCACTCATAGAACCATACATGAACATCACATGGGTCATATACACCAAAGTTTGCAAAAGGAGGCTCTCCTTTCACATCCAACTAAAGTGCTTCACCACTTCCATGAATCCACCAATCCTGATTCTCATGCCAAACTAGCCACCCAAGCCATCAAAAGATGACCACCAACTTCAACCACCTTGGACATGACCGTAGCCAATTTTTATGGGGTTGAACCCATGGTTAACCCAAACTAACACAAACCCATTTCCCACTTGGGATAATTGCAATTATCCATGCTTGAACAAAATTAAGTTTACATGTCCCCACTTCTGTCCTCACACAGTGTGGAAGAGGCCTTACTTGGTCGGTCGGCTAACCCTAGTCACCAGAATATACCAAACCCGAGAAGGCCCCCATGGCTAAAACCCAAAATTTGAACGCCCTGACTTGGCTCACTCTAATTGGACATTGGAGCCTCTCTTCCATCCACCTAAGCACCATGTCGACTTTGGCCACCCTGGCTTGCCCTGTTGGCAGTCATGGCTTGGTTTGACCACCCTGGCTTGCCCTGTTGGCAGTCATGGCTTGGTCTATAATTAAGCCCCTCCTCTCGGCTGAAGAGGAAGAAGTGCCTTAGCCTTGGGGAGACTCTGCCAAATTGCTTTCAAACCTTCCCACAACCTTGTGAAATTCAGCCCTAATCATTTCAGCCTCTCCCCACCACTATGAAGTCCTATGTTGTAACTTCAAACCCAGGGAAACTTTTTGCCATACCACCTAACTTCTTCAAACTCCAAATTAAACCTTTCAAAAGCTTCACAACAACCTAAAACCACTTCCCCAATCAAAGCCCAATCATCCATAACCCTCAAACCTAGATCAATTCCACTCATAATCCACCTTTTCATCAAGACCATATCTAGGCCCAATCATAGATCAAAATGGCACTGGGAAGACACTAGTGGACTCAAGGTAAAGCTCTCCAACCAATTCAATTGAGGCATTACCACTTGGGCAATGGAATAACCCAAAATCCCTAAATTTTGTCTTGATTTGGACCTTTGTGAGAGAAATGTGTATTTCATACACATTTAACCATTTAGATAGTTTTATCTCACTTAGATTAAGGTGTAGGAACAAACCATAAGTTATTTCATCGAGTATTGAATGAGATTGAAGCATTTTAGAGTGGACGGTTCTTGGGTGTTAACCATCAGGGATGAAAAATGAATGTCGTCTATTTCTGCATGTATCAAACAAGCATAAGAGATTGAGCCAGGAGGGAGGGTGATATGCGTACTGTGGGCACACGTGGACGCCAAGGTGTAAAACACAACCATTCGCAGTGCACCATGTGTTCTTTGGACCGATACGAGGCTGACGCGGCCCTGAGTCTGATAAGTAGATAAATAGGGTTTTTTGGAATTATTTAAATGTAGAAAATGATATTTAACTTCAAAAATTCATATCTTGGTGTAGAAATATCACAAGAACAAAATAAAATAACCTCTGTACTCAGTGAACAGAGGAAAATTTATTGAACCAAAAATTAAAATATTTATTAAATATTTTATTTTAAATAAATTAAAAACTCCAAAAAGGAAATTAATTATAACTAATTAAAAAATTATCAAAATTAAGTGGAATTTTGAGGGTTTGTTCCTAATGACATTAGGGACCTTCTCTGATTTTTCCAAGGTAAGATGGCATCCTTATGATCAAAAGCCCTAATTTTCTAGGTTATTTAGCATTATCTTAATTAAAAATTCATAAAAAAATAGAATAAAATTTAGAAAGATACAAATCAAGTTAGGAAGGTTCATTATGATCAGAGGACCCTAAAAAGTTCAAAATCAAAATCAAAGGATCAAAGTGCAAGGTTTAATATTTCCTACTTTAAAATTAATAAAATACCAAAAAATTAGAAAAATATAAAACACACCAAAATGACCTAAATTGAAGATAATTACCTCAAAAAGCCTCTACTAAAATTTGAATGCGATAAAAATTATTTTTGGTATGAAAATGTATTTTCTAAGTAAGTAATGACTTTAGCTTAAAATAATTAAAGAATAAAAGGAAAATCAGAAAAAAAATATGAAAATTGGTTTGGAGTGTTTCTTGAGACTAGAGACACTACGAAAAATAAATTAAAGTTAAAATAAAAAGTTTATTTTCAAGCTATTTTCTTATTTTTTTAAAAATTAAAAATAATTAAAAATAACAAAAAAAAAAACTTCAAAACATCACCATAACTACAAAGAACAATTTAAAAATGCATTTATAAATTTTTTAAAAGTTCAAAAAACATATTTTATGTATTTAAATTTATCTTTAACTTTTTTTGAATAAAAAAAAATGTCCAATACGTACAAAATAAATTTCTCTTAGTTCTCTGAGGTCAGAGAGGTTCATGAAAAACATAAAAGTTAATTTTTGAAATAAAAATATATTTTCTATTTATTTAGTCATTAAAATAAATTAAAAATTATAAAATTTAAAAATAATTGAAAATTATTTTAAGTAGCCCTCTGATCTGGATGAATCTCCTAAAATTATCCTGAAGACCAAAAATATGTTTTGGTTATTAAAATTAATTAGTATTAAAAAATCCCAATTTTGAATTAAAATAATTGTTAAAATTTAAATAGATAAAAAAATATAAGTTCTTCTCTGATGTCTAAATAACCCATGAGTAGGGTAATGATAAATTTCCAATGTCATTTGAATTAGATCGAAGGAATTTTGAAGTTAAAAACCGTAGGGGTAAAATGATAATTATGAAATTTTGAACCACAATTATGATTCAGGTAACATTAATGATAATTAAATCTCTGAAATGATTGAAACACAAAGGGTTAAATGGTAGAAAGCAATTAATGCCATTTGCTACAAAAAGGAAAAAAGTGTAATTTTCCAAATTGTTGAGAATTGGAAGCCAATTGTCGACTATTTTTCTTTTGAAAATAAGATTTTAAAATTTAAATTTAGAATTTAATTAATTAATTTTATTTCAAAACGCACCGTCCGCGGTCGCCACAAATTCTTGTTCGTTCTCTCATGTCATTGTGTCTATTGTCGATAAGGACGTTGGAGTCACTACTTTGTTTATCTATCTTATTGCCCTTTTTTTTCCAATTTACCTTAATCTGTTGGATCAAGTAAGAGATCCTCAAGTATTAAAGGAATTAGGAAAAATGGAAAGGGCAAATGATAGAAAATAAGAGAAATGTTGGGTGGTAAACTTATAGAGAAGACTCTAGAATGTCAAAATCTCATATAAGGATAACCACATAAATGGTATGATAACCGGAGATTTAGGTTGATCACCTATTCTGAATTCTAAAATTCCCTATAGGAGTAAGCTCCTATAGTTAATTACATCTTAAACAACCGAAGTTACCTAAGAAAACTCTCGATAATGATTAGAGGTTTCGTCTTCAAGAATTCAACGTTCAAGTTTCCACGATTGTTCATAGGAAAATTCAAATGGGATAGGTTCAAATAGGAACAGTTATTTCCAGAATCCAAAGAAGTGAAAAGTAAGAGATGTCGAAGATACTGAAGGAGATTCAGTAACTTCTCAAACTAATCTACGGTTTGGCTTTACGTCTTTGAAAGAGAAATTATTTGATGTTTCAGTCATTCAAAGTATTTAGATGTTTGGGACTTGTATCTGCACGTCATATGCAAATAGTTTGAGAAAATGTGAGGATTTATGTCGTACTAAACGATGACCACGGAACTTTAAAAAATTTAAGACTTATATCGTACGATATGAAATCGTAGAAAGTACTAAAAGATAGTGTGATGATTTACGTCGTGAAAGATGAATTACCTTGATGTCCTATAGGTATGTTATTTAAATCTATCAAAATCCAGCTGAAGCTTCTTCTGCTGTCTCTCTATTGTCACCTCGACCTCTATCCAAAAATGAGTTGTCATTTGCTCCAGATTTGTAGTCTCGATTACTGCCCGGGGATGAATCACCAATTGACAATGTCGCTGTCTCGTTTCGAGAAGAAGGGAAGAAGAAGAGAGAAAACTATGCCTCGAAAGGCCTATCCTAGGGTTTTGTACGTACAAACATACTAGAAAGGTAATAACTAAAGCATGAATACTGGTAAATGTATACAATACAACAAAGAACATACAAAGAGACTATGTTGTAAAATGCGGTAAGAAAAATGCATGAAATATGTAGTGAAGTACAGTACAGTACAAAATAAAAAGAAATATGCAAAAAATAAAGTACAAAATTTTAAAAAATAAAAGTGCACCTGATCAAATTCTGCTAAAGCTTCAAAACATATTGCATGTGTATGATATAAATGGGTTAGATAAACTTCTTCAGATTATAAAAGAAAAGTTAAATGATGAGCATATGAAAATCTCAAGATGGGATATTAAATCTCAATTTAGGGATAGGCTCAGACTATACCTTTTTTCCTCTTTTATCTCGATCCCACAGGCAACTGGTATATCAAAGTCAACCCATCAATATCAACTAGAGGTCACCAATGAATCACCCCTATGATCAGATAGTCTTAGACCCTATCGTTTAGTGAATATGTGAACGGAGTAGTATCTGAACTCCCCAAAGTGTGGTGCACCTATACGTGAAATGTAGTATATGAACTCATCAAAGTGCAGTACACCTATACGTGAAATGTAGTATCTGAACTCATCAAAGTGCAGTGTATGCTTATGTGAAATGTAGTATCTGTTGTGCATGGCGTAGTGTGTGGTGTTCGTTATATAATATCTGAGGTGTATTATGTTATTCGTGACGTAGTGTATGAACTGTATAGTGTGTATGTGAGTGTAGTATCTATTTCTTGTGCAAGTGTAATATCTGTTCTTTTCTAAGTATAGTATCCGTGCAAAGATTCGTAGTATTTGTTCTTTTCTAATAGTATCTGTTCTTTTCTAAATACTAATTCTCGGGCACTTTGAAAGGGGTTAGAGCCGTTGACGATTTATGGGTGAAAGGGCATCACACTAATTGAGTATTGATTTTATATTTCATCTATAAACAAAGCTGTCAAATGGTTCTTTGCATCATCGCCTGTTAATAGGCCACCTCAATATTTCATATGCTCATCCAACAAGATTTTGTACATTCCATATCAAGAGAAATGAGAGAAGTATCTATTTAAGCATTTCTATAGCATCCACTTTCTACCTTTAAGCTCAAATTGTGAAGCTGTACATAAGATTATTGCATACTCCTTTAAATTTTCCATGTGAAAATAGAGATTATAGCATTTAAAATTAACTCTCAAAGTTAAGGGAAGGTTTTCAATATATCCTCGAACAAAGGGCAGCAAAAGGGACAAAATTTGGGTCTCAAGTATATATCTCAAATCATAAAAATGAATTCCAGTAAGTATTTGAACAAGGAAGGCAGCAAGAAGCATCAAAACGGAGCCCCAAGTGTATATTTTCGAGTCATAAAAGTAAATTCCAGCAGGTGTTTGAACAAGGGGAAATAAAGAAGGCATAAACCGAGCCCCCACATGCATCTCAAGTAATAAAAGTGGTTTTCAACATGTATTTAAACAAAGGGAAGCAAAGAGAGCAAAAACTGAGCCCCCATACAACTACTCAAAGCACCAAAATATTTTCAATGTTCATACTCGAATAAAGGGGCAGCAAGAAGGAAAACTGAGCCACCAACACTGATTACTCAAAGCAAAAAAAAAAAAAAAAACCCCACAAATGTTTCAAAAAAGGGGAGCACAAAACAAAGCCCCTAAATATCAGATAAATCCATGTGCATCCACTTCAAATCGAAGAAAACTGAGAAACTCAAAACAAAAGCCCCTATCATTAAATAAGTCCAAAATTTTCCTTCGAACAAAGGACGAATGAGAAGCTTAGAACATAGCCTACAACATCAAGTAAATTCAAAGTTCTTGCTCGAACAGATGATAAACAACAAGCAAAGAACATAGCCTCCAAAATTAGACAAATCCAAATGCATTGATTTCAAACTGAAGACAACCAAGAAGCTCGAAACAAGAAGCCCCAATTAATCAAATAAATCCATAAATCTCCATGTTAAAATAATGTAGTGAGAAGATGGTAATCAAAAGAACTAAAACACTTCTTGAAGTTTGAATATACCTTCCTAGCTAAGAGAAACTGCAGCCCAAAGGCTAAACAACCCAGAAATTTCCCATAAAAAACTCAGACAAAAAGGAGGGCTGCAAGCTAAAAAAATAAAGATCCGAATAGATGTTCTCGAGTAAGGCAACAGGAGATTCCCCCTTTAATTAAAACTTTTGGTAATGCATCAAGGCCAATATCACATGACATAAGACAATTTTATAAATATTAATCAAAAGGTTAACCAACTTGCTGAGCAAAGAAGGCTTCAGATCTACAAAGATTGTGAGATCTTTCATGATTTATTGAATTAAAATCGCATCAGTATGAAAGGAACTAATTGATAGTCGAAGAAAGACTTGAAATAATAGATTCTTGCCTTTTTCATTGTTATTTAGAAATCTGCAATGCTTTAAAAGAACTAACACTAAATAAAGCACAATTCATGTAATCAAGATGAACTTCTTGTGAACTTGATTATAATGGAGACTTAACTATTTTTAGCATCTTATACCAAGAGAAGAAATATTCTTAAGACTGATAGGAAGTAGAACATCGAATGAAGGAAATCCCTTGAAAAGGGCAAAGAAGAAGAAGAGAACTTACTTACAAATGTTTCCAGAAAGTGTAAGAAGGTTTAGAAACAATAAGCAAAGCAATCTCCAGATCCCACAAATGAAAGAAGTTAATCCAAAAAGGAATTGCCAGCCAATCGAACTCCTTCCTTAGTGTACGAAAAGAAAATCCAATCCCGAAACTCTCTCTGAATAGCTCATAAAGAAAACCTCAAGCCAAAAGAAACCTTCAAATCGTCTAATAAAAGCTCTTAAAATATGTTCCACTGAAATCTCCAAAAAAACAAATCAGCCCTTAAATTCTTCCCTCAAAGGGGTATTTATAGCCGGGGAGAGCAAAGGAGTTCACCGACGGTGAGGAAAAGTGAGGTAACGAGAAGTACCTCAAAGGGTAAAGAAATTCATCAAGATTCAAAATATGGGGTTACTAGATCCATTCGAGCTAGAAAAATCGTTATAAACTGGCTACCGATGAGGCTATCGGCGACGAGAGCTTGAAAAGGGAGGAGATGACCGGAAGACCGGTAAGGGATCTCCAAGATTCGGTAAAGAGAGGAGGGAAAGGGGTTTCGGCTAGAGCAAAGGAAAATAGAGGCGCGAGCAGGGAAGTGGAATAGTGCCCGGGGGAGATTATGTTTAGCGATTTTTTAAAACCCTTTTATAAGAAAAAAATTATTATTATTATTATTATTTTTTAGAAAATATCAAATTTCGTGCAATTCATTCCTGCGCGGTGCCAAAACAAAATGGGTGTCCTCCCTAGCTAAAATCGACGTTCTGGACACGACGGCGTAGTCTGTTTTGTCATCCGGAATCATCCGGACAAATTCGTCGTCGATCGTGTCAAATTAACTTCGATTCGTGCGTGGTGCGACGAATGAAATTTTTTTGATCCGATTGGAGCCGTTTAACGAGTATATCATTGACCGGTCCTCACATAAGCGACTACCAAAGTCAAACACATCGCTCGTAGTGGCAAATCAAACATTGCACGCATCACGGTGTCCACCTACGTCTTTTAAATTTCTATAGGAGCTCAATTTGAGCTTCAATATGTCGGCTTTTTGATCGACTCAATTGAATGTTGAGGATCTAAAACTGTTCATATGAAACTGCAAGGAGTGAAGAAATGACTTGAATTTCTAAGGGGGGTGAGTCCCAGTCTAGTCCTCTAAGAGAGTCAAAATATGGAGATCTTAAGGCTAGATCCTAGGGTATCTAGGGAAGGGAAAAGAAGACCTCAAAAATGAGGTCAACACCAATCAAGTTTAGAAGATCGTAAGGTACGGGCTTGATTTAGGAAGACAACAACTCATTAATTTGAAGTACCAAACCAATGGTTTAATGATAACTTAATCTATCAATGAGAACTAAACACAGTTCACTTCACTTCTTTAAAATTAGAAATTCACCCTAGAGATACATAAGAGCTTAGTAGTGGACTAGGTTTGATTTAAAATTACTTAGTGAGGCTTAGAAAAACAACATAAGTAATCATAAACATCATTGAGACATTACAAGCTCAAGTATAATTGAAAATGGTGGAAGGTTCAATAATAACCAACTTTACCCTAGGGGTTCTTACCCTTATAATTCATCAATACAATATTAAATGACTAGTTGCCCTACACATGGGTTAACTGAAACGTCAAAGTTCAGTGAGCACAAATTAAAATATCATAATTAAAATTCAACTTGACTGAGGTTGATCAATTCAACGATGTAATAAGATCAAATGCACTTGAAACAATCCAAAGTACTTCAAAGCCTTTTAGGGATATGCCCTGAACACCCTGGGAAGAGTTTGGGTACTTGGGAGGACATCTAAACTTATTACATTCTGTTGAAGAAAATTATTCTCCAAACTTATATGAACCCACCAAGATATGATTTGAGACCTGTTAATTCATAAATTCCAAAAAAATACCGTACCCTACATATCCTACAATAATAACCCAATGTTGAAGGTGTGAGTCTTGTATATTGTATTCAAACCCTCGTGAGAAATTGAGGATATTTTAATGCCACATATGGATCATCAGACTTGCGTAAGTAAGAGGTCTTGGTGGCGAGGGTGATGATGATAATGCTTATGTGTACAAATAATGGGACTTTAGAATAATATCTATTTCCTCAACAACCTTCAGGGAGGGGATAAGACTGATGATACTACTCCTCAATATTTGGTAAGAAGTTGCCCCTGACTTTTTTAGGTTGCCAATAGTTCTAGTCTAATTAGAGTGACTAACTTGTGGACTATTTAATTTTGTCAAAACATTTATGTATTCATGTATACCATAACAAAAAAATCTTTTCATGTGACCACCATTTATGACTTCTAAGTAAGTCCTACATGCATGAAAAAAATCAAAGAATTTTTAATAAAATCCTATAATGGTCCACTTTTTAATAACTCTAATTGAGGCCAGGAATTGCCCTCTTTAAGTTACTTAGTCAATAGCTCTTATCCAAAGCTAGGATTACAAAGCACACAACCCAACTCTGAGCCCCCACCTTTATCATATTCTTACATTTTGCCCCGGTCTTTTATATGTGACATCGATTTTTATTTCATTCGCTCGTACTTTATTAGAACGTATTTTTTTTCTTTACACCTGATTTCATTCAATTTCTTACACATTATTATGTCATATTGTACAAAGCCTTTTGCAGCAGGGGCAGAGGCCTAGGTACGCACTGTTATAGTTGGTTTTCCTTTTCTTTATTGCATTATGTAGCATGCTTTACTTATACACATTTTATTTATATACTTGCTAGACCTTTAGGGTAGAAAACAATAATATGATTACTTAGGATGGATCACTCATCATTATATGCATTCCTTGCTTCTATCTCTCCCAATTGAGTCTATATATTAATGATATCATATTGTTGAATCATGAGCCGGTCCATAATAGCTTCTAATGATGCACGACTAGAAGTAGATGCCTCTGCAGTAGATGTAGAGGGCCTGTCCCTTCTTCAACTTCTAGACTCAACAAACGATTCTACTCTTTGAATCATGTGCCTCCCAATCAGATTATGAGGTTGATGAGGTTGTAATCTCTCTTCATTTCTATGAGATTCAACTCCTGATTGTTCACATAAAGTGAAACTCAGGGCATGATATCCCAAGCCTCTCAAACCTCCAACAGTAGTACTACCAGCTATACTCCGAGCGTGATGAACTATAAGCGCTCCAACATCTATTGTCTTTATGTTCTGAATGTAATAGTTCAACACAGCTCCGTCCTTTGTAACATCGGCAAGATGATTTATAGGTAAAAGCCAGGCAGAGATGAAGTGATGCCATACTTTGGACTGAATCGTCAACATGGAAGCGGGGAAGTTAACTATTTTGTTATCCTTTATCTTCTACTCCCCTCTTCCATCAGTTAGAAAGGCAATGACTTCTTACAATGAAGAATCAATGATAACAAAAGCAGCATATTCATCATGGCTCTTACAATGAAGAATCAATGATAATAAAAGCAGCATATTCATCATGGAAGACATTCCTCAGCCCATATAATGCATTAATCCTTTAGGAGGTAAACTCAACTTGCATACCTCTCACCAAAATATGAACTTCTGCAGTGAACCTTAGGTTGGTGTAGAACTCCTGAACCATCAGGACGATCGCTATAGCAGTGAAGTAGCAAAATCGCTCCCAATTTCTGGCGAGAATCAACCTCTCAACCTTGCCTCACGAGTTTGCAAACGTCCTTTCCTGGATCAATCTTCGAGTTTCAATTTATGTATTGTAATAGTGTCAGGCCTTGAAATTAATGAACTTTCGAGCATCATATTTGACCGACGTTCTTCCTCTTTTTGTGCGGGGAGTCATCGGATATTCTACAAAAATTTAAATAAATTCTAAATAAATTACTAAATCAGAAATCTAACTCCATAAGCAAGACTATTTGGTAACAAACTTTTCACAATGAGTTTTCTTCAAGCATTTTCATCAAAAATCCCATTTTTCGATTCTCCCAAAATCCATGGTGGAAATAAAAAATTTCTAAGTTAAAGTGAAGCTCTTACCAAGAGAAGATGAAATCTATGATTTTTGGCCTCCAAATCCTTCTCCTTAGCCTGCAATGTGATGCCCTAGACTAAAGGTTGGAGGTGGAAGACAACCAAGTAGCAAAAATGGCAGTTTTCCGTGTGATTTTGTGATTTTTTAGACAATCTAGAGTGTTCAAACCTTTGGTGCATCATACACCAAATCTGGTGCATTATGCGTCAAGGCTCTGTAAGTTGGAGCATCATGTGTCAATCTGGCGCATCATATGCCAAAGCATATTTTGCCAGATCTCAGTTTCTCTGGAAATCTGCTCTGTACAACTTTATGTCAACCTCTATTTGGCACAAATAAACCTTTATAAGTATAATTAAACATCAATCTAACACTAAATTTTTACAAAAAACACAATACTTGTTTTTATATATGAAATCTACGTTATTACAAGCTAACATTTTTCAAGCCAACACATAACAAATTTGGTGTTCTAAAGCAAACCAACATCCTAACTCTGAAATCTAAACATCAAACTTCAAAGCAATAAACATAGATAGTGCAACAATAGAAAGTAGAGGTAATCCAACATAACAAACAAAAACAAACAATACTAGACAAAATGTTCCATGCTTAACTCAATCTTTAAACATCTTCTTCACTCTCGTCCTCTTGGATATTTCCCATACACTGGTAGTGCACATACAGATTGTAGAAGGGCCTAAATGGAAGTTCATTAGTGAATTTTCCTCCTCAATCCATGCATGCTTCTTGAACATACGTACCAAACTATCTTCAATATGCCCTGTATGTTCAAAATGTTCCTGGAGTCTCCAATTCAGGTGATCCATCATTTCAAAAATATTCTCAATTGTATGCATAAGATTATGCACCTCTTTCTCTATCTTCTTGATTCTCTTTGAAAATGAACTCTAGTTGTAATAGGGCTAAATAGGTGATGAATTATGGGATCCTTGATCCATTAGTATATTCATATCATTTTCATCTCCCATTCTAATGTAACTATAGTAGACTTTAGGATCCATCAGCTTCCAAGGCAGTAGTACTTTTTCCCAACTTTCATAAGGTAGTTGCGATTGACTGCAGAGTTGGAAAATAGTAGATGGATGTCCCAATTCAGTTGCATATCCATTCACAATCAAACCCAAAATTGATTTTATAATTATGGCTCTAATATCAATAGGTTTTCCAGTTTGAATATAGTAGTTCAGGATATCACTCTCCTTAGTGACCTTACTAATTTTCATAGTAAGCATTAATTTCGAGGAAATGAAGAAATATCATGCCTTTGAAGTACGATTTAACAATGATGAAGAAAAACTCACATTCCCATCATCTCGGGCTTCCTAATTAGCATCTTCATCCATAAGGTAACGATAGAGTTCATCCAAGTTGTCTCTTATAGGGGTAAAATTTGCATAGTGGCAGACAGACATGTTCTCGATCATAAATATTTCATTGATTCTCGAAAGAGTGAACTGCACAAATGTGCTTCGCACGTAGATAATTCCTTGGTTGATACCATGAAGATTTGCATAAATTTTTTTTTTCCACAGGGACGACTACAACTGCAGTAGTGTAGCAAAACACTTCCCAATGCCTCTACGCAATAACTTCTTCGATTGGAGTACTCAACATATTGAATCCTCGATTCATAAATACCCTCTTATTGATAAGCCTCTTCTTCATTATAAGTCATTCATGCAACTTCTATGCGTTGAAACTAATGAACCTTCTTCAGTTGAAAATTCCAAATTTAGTGAAGTTTCTAGAGTGGGATGCAATAAGAATTGAAAAGTGGTGACTCTTGCCTCGTTTCCTCCCCTAAAATATGTCTTGGAGTCAGTTTTTAGTAGTTATTTGAAGGTGTACCCGCCAAAAATTGCAATTTGAAATGTTTTAATTCATTTTCATCTCCGCAACGCATCATGTGTCGATCTGGCACATCATACGCCAATTCCAAAATTTTGGCCGTTTCAATTTTGATCAAATAAATTCTCAATCTTTTCACATAATTAGGCAAACAAAAATGTTTCTAAATATTTTTCTCAAATACATGGATTACATAAAGACATAAACATAAACATACATATAAGATTTTAAACAAAAACTCAAAAATCAAAGTAAACAACGATACATACTGGTTGCTTCCCACAAAGCGCTTGGTTTAATGCCATTAGCCTGACATTCCCAGTCTCATTCTGGGTGATCCAACATGATAGTCTCTTTAACATTTGGTCTTCAACCATCAAAATAAGGTTTCAATCTGTGCTCATTCACTTTAAATATTCTTCCAGTTTTTGGATCTTCAATATTGACTGCTCCATAGGGATAGACTTTTATAACTCTAAATGGCCTTTTCCACCTAGACTTCAATTTT
>NW_018164477.1:31481-31827 GCF_001263595.1 Phalaenopsis equestris | reverse complement strand
TTTAGCCAAAAATAAAGAGACTTTTGGAGGCCTGGAAGTTTATGAGTCGAACATGAAAGGAAATGATCCATTAGTGCGTAAAAAGCTTGATAGAGCGTATAACTGTGAGGAGTTCTTCGAGAATTTGTAAGAGTGGAGGGAAAGTGAGGGATTTCTTCCTCCTTGCTACTTCAAAGAGGAATTCTGTGTGCTGTAAAGAAATGAAGAGATTCAAAGAAACTTCGAGTGTTCTTGGGGAGATATCTAGAGATAAGTTATTTACTTGTTATAGTTTGTATGGCTTTGATTTTATATATGAATTTTAAGTTGTGTTGTGCTTTCCCCATGAGTTCTGAGTAGTTTTCTC
>NW_018164477.1:29843-30709 GCF_001263595.1 Phalaenopsis equestris | reverse complement strand
GACTTTAACATTATTGAATATTATATCTATACATCTTTATTAAATCAAACATATATATATATATAAAGCCGCAGTCAAGTTTTTGACATCGTTGTTGGAATTTAAATCTTCTAGTAGTGTCATCAAATTCTTGTAAGTGATGATTTACAAAAAAAGGTCGGTCAAGTTTTTGGCCCCGTTGCTGGAATTTAAATCTTCTAGTAGCGTCATCAAATTCTTGTAATTGTTGATTTACAAAAAAGGTCGGTCATATAATAAACAAAACATCCTATCCAGGTTCAAATTCTCTTTTTACTATCTTACGATCATGTCATTCTTTCATTTTTTCATTATAAATCATCGCAATATCATAAGATTCATTCCTAATTTCTTCAAGCTCATTAAATTGCAATAATCTTTTCTCACAAGCTTCTTTTAAATTCAAATTAAATTCTTTTATCGCCCAATAAGCTTTATGTTCCAATTTAACTGGCAAGTGATAAGTCTTCCAAAAAATTAATCTATATAGGGACATTCCTATAGGTGTCTTATAAGCTGTCCTAAATGCCCATAATTTAGTATCTAATCTAATAGACCAATCCATTTTTTTAGAATTAAAACTTTTTTCCAATCAGATACTTCTACCAAACCACTAGTCTAGGAATGATAAACAATCTAAACCACTAGTCTGGGGATGATAAGCGGTTGCAATTTTATGTATTATATTATTATTATATTATATTTTTCCACATTTTTCCACTAATCTTGCAACTATTGCATTTTTAAAATGAGATCCTCCATAAAAAATGATTACTCTCGGCAATCCATATCTTGTTAAAATATTTTTAATTAAAAATTTAGAAACACTCCGAGCATCACATCTAGGT
>NW_018164477.1:3357-29809 GCF_001263595.1 Phalaenopsis equestris | reverse complement strand
TATATATATTTCCAAATGAAGGCATGAATGGTCCCATAAAAACTAATTCTCATGCATAAAAAAGTTTCAATTTCCAAATTAAAATTTAGAGGTATTTCATTTCTTCTAGAAATATTACCTATTCTCTGACACCAATCATATATTTTCATATATATATATACATCTTTAAACAGAGTAGGACAATAAAATCCATATTGTAAAATTTTATGAACAGTTCTATCATTCCCAAAATTCCCTCTAAATTTAGAATCATGAAAATTTTGAATAATTTTCTGAATTTCTTTATAAGGCATAGAGCGTCTCATCATTAAATCTTTACTTTACTTATATAAATAAGAATCATCCAAAAAATAAGATTTTGCATCATGAACGAATTTCTTTTCCCCTTGTTTTTTTGTCCATCATATGATAAAATACTGCTAACAATATATTCAAAATATCAGCATACCAAGTTATTTCTCATCCTTTTACATCATAAAGTTGTTCATCAGAAAAAGTATCTTTAATCTCTCTCTTCAAATCAAGTATTTCTTCCTATTCTAACCTCGATAGATGATTAACTATTTAATTATCAGTCCCTTTCCTATCGACTAATACAAATTCAAACTCTTGTATCAAAAGTATTTATCTAATTAATCTTGTTTTGCATCCTTCTCTTGGATCAAATATTTAATAGTGGAATGGTCAGATGCACAACACATTTAGTTTCAATGAAACATGATCAAAACTTATCAAAACATAAACAATGACTAATAACTCTCTTTCAGTGGTGGTATAGTTAACCTGAGCATCATTAAGAGTCTTATTAGCATAATATATGACCTTAAAAATTTTATCATATTTCTTCCCTAAAACAGCTCCAATTATATAATCACTAGCATCACACATTAATTCAAAAGGTTTCTCCTAGTCTGGTGAAACAATTATAGAAGCAGTGATCAATTTTTCCTTTAAAGTTTCAAAGGCTTTAAGGTAATCTTGGTTAAAGTTAAACTTTGCATCTTTTTCTAGAAGTTAGTATAAAGGCTTAGTAATTTTTGAAAAATCTTTGATATATCATCTGTAGAATCCAGCATGTCCTAAAAAGCTTCTAACTCCTCCTACATGAGTTGGTGGAGGGAGGCTCGATATAATGAATTTTTGCAAGACCTACTTCCATGCCATTTTCTGAAATTTTATGTCCAAGAATAATTTCTCCTGAAACCATAAATTGACATTTCTCTCAGTTCAAAATGAGATTAATTATTTCACAACATTCCAGAACTTTCTCTAATTTATTTAAACATATTTCAAAGAAAGTTCCGAATACAGAAAAATCATCCATAAAATCTTCAATCCCTTTTTCAATGAAATCACTGAAAATTGACATCATACATCTTTGAAATGTTGCAGGTGTGTTACATAATCCAAAAGAAATTCGCCGAAAAGAAAAAGTTCCATAAGGACTAGTAAATGTTGTTTTCTCTTAATCCTCAGAGGCAATAGGTATTTGGATATAATCGATATATCCATCTAGAAAACAAAAATAATTGTGCTTAGCCAATCTATCCAACTTCTGGTCCAAATGGGTAAAAGAAAATATCCTTCCGGGTGGCATAATTTAATTTTCTATAATTTATGCAGATTTACCATCCAGTGACTTGTCTTGTTAATATTAATTCATTATGCTCATTTTTCATTACAGTTACACCTCCTTTTTTTGGAACATAGTGAATTGGACTCACCCAAGCACTGTCTGAAATAGGATATATTATTCTCGCATCTAGCAATTTTATAATTTCTTTCTTAACCACTTCTTTCATCATAGGATTCAATCTCTTTTGAGGATAAAATCTTGGTTTATGTTGATCTTCTAATAAAGTTCTATGCAAAGCTCTTATAGTGGCTAGGAACTCACCACACTACACAATACACACAACAGAACACTAAAAGAAACTCAATGACACACTAGCGGACAGCTTTTTCTTATCAATTTCCACTCTAAATAGAGCATAATGTCTACATAATGTCGGTTTTCCAGGAGGTGTATTAAATAACTCTTCAAAAAGCATCCAAATTTGTCTACTATTCTAGATTTTCACCCTGCACCGACTTCAGCGCTGTCGGTGCCCACGATGAGATCGTTGGCGCCTGTGGCCCGAATTAAATTTGTGCTCTCTATTAAATGGCACCATCGACGTCCATGCCGGTGCCTTCGGTGCTGAGTATTTATCTCCAAAATGCTATTTTGACTCCAAATTCCATCATTTTTTCTCCAAGTGCTAAAATAATCAACCTACAATAAAACTTGAAAAATACCTTCCTTAAAGTGCAATATCACCAAAAATGAGTATAAAATATAGGTCTAAAAATGCATATATTTTTGGTGCATCAGATATCCATTTCAATGAATGAAAATTTCTAATTTGGCGGCCGACTCACACCTATTGGAGGTCCATTTTTTGACCTCATTTTTGGTGAGGTATAGTCTTCCTCTTAGTACTTAGGATCTAGCCATAGGACTTTCCCTTGGACCATCCTAAAGGAGTAGTGATGAGACCCACTCCTTCTACAACTTCAAACCACCTCCTAGCTCTTTTTGAAATCTCACATGTGTGGTTATAAACCTCCATCACTTGGAAGGTTAGGACCAACATGTGAAGACTCAAGGAAGAGTTCCCATATAATTATGAGGCCTTAGAGACACTCTGTTGGGCATTCCACTCCACACACTCACCTCACATCCTCTCTCCTTTGAGGTTCACTAAATAGCTTGATCATTTTGGATCCTCACATGGATGATCATAAACCACTAACACTTGAAAGGATGAGACAACATGTGGAGGCTCCAAACTAAGTTCTTGTGGGACTATGAGGCTTTGAGGAGGATCTTCATGCTTTGAACATTTACCTTGCACTTCAGTACTTCCTTAACACTCCAAACCATACAAGATTCCTCCATATTCAATCCAGAATCGAGCCAACACCTCAAATATAATTCTCATGGACCCCAAGTTCTAATTCACACCACTTTACCCTAAATCCTATACAAAATTCTAGATCAAACTCAGCATCCTACCAAATTCAAAGCCTCATGGCCAACTTTGACCAATCCACATCAAATTCTCTTCAAATACACCCAACATTCTAAATCTAAATCCAACCCAATTTCATCAAATCCTTAGTTCAAATTGAACTTTCTCAAATTGACCATGCCTGAGAGTTCACCAGATCACCAATTGTGCTTTGGCATGTGCACATGAGTTAAATTGGTGTGTGAAACAAGTTTAGGTCCATTTGGGTTTGATTTGGGCTAAATTAAACCCAATTACACCAAAATACCACCCAATAACACCGTAAAAGTACCTAATAACAAAAAAAATTGCCAAAATAGCACCTAATAATACACCCAATAACACCAACTTTGATATCCTTCAATAACACCACAAAATGACAGCGAAAACCCACAATAACACCAACATAAATCCAAAAATACAACCCTAAATAATACCTAAGACCGTGTGCTGCATAAAATCCTAGATAGCGCCCACTCGCTGATTAATATGCCTGCTATAACACCCGTGGCCCAATTAATCACCAATAACACCGAGTTTTTGGAGATTAATTGCTTAAATAACCCCTATTCAGCAATTTTTTGCGTAAAATAACACCAAGCTTGTGATTGTCTTCTTTTTTTGCAATAAGTCCAAAATGACTCCTCCACTTCACCTCCAAACGACATTATTCAACTTCACCTTCAATCTTACACTCTAAAACCACAAAATACACCAAATACAACCAAATAACACTGACCCCCAAAACCAAAACACTTTCAAAACTCTTCCAACCTAAAATAGCCTACATCTTCTTGTCCAGATAACACTGACTAGCCTTAACCATGGTTATACATCATAATGCCACCCAAGAAACACCAAACATAACCAAGGAAACACCAAAATCCCTAGACAACACTTACCAAAGTGCAATAACTCTTCCAATAACCTCTAATGACCTTAAATGAAATCCAATAACCCCACATAACTCCATAAAACACTAAATAACACAATTTTGAGGGGTTTCTATTGTAGTTTTCTACTAATACTTCCATGGTACACCCATAATACAACCATAATACTACCATTCCATATAAAGCCATATTAGCATCCAAAATATTTTCAAAAGCACCTAAACCTCTTAATAACTTGTCCCTTATAGTATCACTGAGTTTTCAAACCAATATTATCACAATAAAACCAAAATACTACCACAATAACACCATGATGGACCAAATGATGCCTTTTGTCTCTTAACTTGGCTCAGCTGTACATGACAAAGAACAAGTTGACCATGACTTCACTCTTTGCCCTAGACTTCCCCTTCCCAAAGCTCTCATTCATTTGGGAAGGCATGTTTCCTTTTGTGTTAAAATGCACCCTTGGAGCTTGCCTTCATGAAATATATGAAGGGTAAAAGCTCCATCCTTTTCAGGAAATATTTTCCCATTAAATTTCTCCCTGCCTCCTCCCCTTTGCTTTGCTTATAAAAGCCACCCTTTTCATGGCCAAAAAACAACAGCACCGAGAAAGCCTTGGCAAAGCCTTGTTAAATTTCTCCCAGACCATCTTGCAATCTCCAGAAACTCATTCCCATAATTATTAAGCCTTCAAACAAGCCACCAAAGCCTAATTTCTCCATTAAAATCCAAGACACCTTTTTTTGGTCATCTCAAAAACCACACCAAAACTTCCAATTGAATCCTCCAAAAGCTTCCCAAAACCCTTAAATGTCATTCCCCATCAAAATCTCCCTCTATTGATCCCTCCACCATAGCCATAGACCAAGGCCGACCACCCATTTGATCCAGTTTGTACTTGGACTTTTACTGGAGGAAACCTGCTCTTGGAGGAAGTTCTTTAGACTGAAACAAAGCTTCAACAACCATCCAATTGATGCCTCACCTCTTGGACAAAGGTATTGACTCAAAAATTTATATATTTGCCACATTTTGGAACTTTATGTAGAAAGTTTACATTTCATGGTATTCTAGCAGTATGAATATCTTCTACATGCTTAGATGATGGTGTATGATCAAACTGATCTTCATTTCATTAAGTATCAAAAGAAATCTTAAAGTTTGAAGTTGGTTGGATTTCATTTTCTGGATTGATGAAGAAGAAGAATAGTATCTGTGTTATTCATGGTTTTATTTCTTTTTTTTTGGTGATTTGTCACCATTTTTCTTTTTTTTCATGCCACTTCATATGTTTTATTATTTACTGATGTTGTGAAGTTATTTGCACTTTTTTAGTGTTGTGTTTGCATGATATTTTGGTGTTATTATAATTTTAAGTGATTTTATTTTCATTAAGTTAAAAAGGGATTTTTCTGATCTAATTAATTTCATAAAGTGATTTAAACTTTGAAAATCATATCTTGGTGTAGAAGACCTATACAAATAAAACAAAAATATCTTTGTGTTCAACAAATAGAAGAGAATAATGTGGACCAAATTGTAAAAATATGTATTTATTTTTTTATTTTAAATTAATTAAAAATCACAAATACAAACAAAATCATAAAAAAATAAATACTTATGATCATAACATGAAACTTTGTGAGCTTATTCTTCATGATATTAAGGATGTTCTCTGCTTTTTTCCAATGTCAGAAAACACCTCTATGGTAGGAATCCCTAATTTTCTAAGGAATCTCCTTCTGTTCATTTGAAAATTCATAAGAAATAAAATAAAAGTCATAAAAAAATAAAAACTAGTTTTGTTGTGTTCCGTGAAGTTAGAGGCATCAATGAAAAATAAATTTGCATTTTAAAAAAAAATATTTTCTATTCATTTTTCTTCTAAATATCATTTAAAAATTATAATAATTCAAACACAATTCAAAAAATCACCAAAAATTACTTGCTGGACTCTCTAACCTTAGGGAACATCATATAATTTTCTCATGTATAGAAGACTTGTTTTGGAAAGTTAAACCATTTACCTTTGGAAATGCACAATTAAAGGGTTTAATTAAATACAATAAATAAATAAAATTCATAAAAATTTGGATTCTCCTCTGATGTGTTAATTGGCTTATGAATAACCAACCATCACACTTTCATGATTGCTTGAATGAAAATGTGGTAGTTATGAGATAGAAACCTCTAGGGGTACTTTGAGAATTTTACCTCTTACCCTAATTTATTTAACATTCAGAATAAATCAAAGTGGAGGGCATTTAAAAATAATTATTCACTCTTTGAAATGATTGGAACCTAAGAGAATATAGGGTAACAACTCACTCATAAAATTTTTCTACAAAAGGGAAAATTTGTAATTTTTAAGAATGTTAAGAATTGGAAGAAAAATGAAAGTTTAAATGATTCTAAAGTTTATATTCAATAATTTAAACCCTCAATTAATAGAGAAGTAAAATCCAATCTTTTTCAATCAAGATCAAGTGATTTTATAATTTTTTCCAAAATTACAAGTCTACCTCTAGGCCTTAAGAGTTTAATAGTGAATCATGTTTGATCTAATATCACTTGGTGATTAGCTAAGACATAAATATTAATGAACTTGAACATTTAGAAAACACTACAAGCTCAAGCCAATTTTAAGGGTAGGAATGTGAAATCCCTCTAACTCTCCAAGTACACCCATAGAGGAGTTTATCCACTTAATTCTTTCATTAAACATTGAAGTCAATCCCTTATCTTCACTCATGGGTCAATTAAAACATAAAACACTTAGCAAAACTTAAAATATAGCAATTCAACATAAGATGATTAATTTAGCAACATAGTTGAACCAATAAGAACTTGAGATAACCCAGGAGGCATTAAGGTTGTTCAGAGTCATTACCTGAACACGCTTGCAAATCTTAGATATCTTATAGGTCTCTTGGACTTATATCAATATGTTGAATAGAAATCATCCTTAAGCATAAGGATACACCAAGATATGATTTAAGACCTTTTTTTCCTTTTTTTTAATAAGACCTTTTTTTTAATTAAATCAACTAATGAAAATCCCTATAATAACTTAACCTACAGTTAAACCTAATGCTCTTGGATTCGAGCCCGATATTTACACTCAGATCCTTCTGGAGATTGTGGATATTTGAAATGCCACATATGGATCATCGAGCTGATATAAGTTGGATGGTCTTTAGTGGTAAGGGCAATGACGATAATGAGTATCTCATATCTAAACGACCTTCGAGGAGATATGACCGATGACACTATTCCCTAACTTTCTTAGGTTGCTGGTAGTTCTAGTCCGATCAGAGTGATTAAATTGTGGACTATCTAATTTGTCAAAACACCTACACATGACATAACAACAAAATATATATATGGCTTTTCTTAAGCCACAACTACTTTAAGCTGCTAATTAAACTCTACATGCATGACAACATCAGAGGATTTTGGATGTTATCCTATAAAAGTCCACTTTTTAATCACTTTGATTGAGGCAAAAAATTTCCCTCCTTAGTTTATTTGGTTAGTATCTTCTATCCAAAGTTGGATTATAAAGCACACAACCTAACTCTAAACCCAACCCAAACTTAAATTCTTATACCCACCTTCAATTTTTTATATGTGACATCACATTTTGTTTTATTTGCTTGGGCTTTCTTATGACTTGTTTATGTTCTCCTCGTGTTTTCCTACATTTTGTTTAATCTTCTTGCACATTACTGTATTATGTCGTACAAACCTTGCAGTAGCGGCAGGAATCCCAGGTACACGTTTTATTTTACATTTACTGCGTTTTGTTGCATTTGTACCGCACTTTATTTACTACTTTTACTTATGTAATTATTTAGAATAAATGCAAGGCCCTAGGGTAGACAACATTAGGACATATGCTAGGTGGTACCCTGCGACAAGCCATGACTCAACAATTTGCATGTTCACATAAACATTAAACGCATAATCGCTATGATATGGAGCTCGGGGCAAACTTTGTGGGTAACGTGATGAGGATGCGAGTGAACGAAAGAGGACTTCCACTGACAAATCAAGACCGGACATGAAGTAAGATCTACTTCAATTAAACTTTTCTTAGACTTAAACAACATAACCTATAGGACTTTGAGTTTTCCGTTTAGCACAGTGTAAATTCTCACTCTATCTTTAGGCTCCTGCACAACCTTGTCATGCAACATAGTCCTAACTCTCTTTATGCTCTGAGGTTGTTGTTTGACATGACGTAAGTGCTCCTATCTTTGTAAACTATTTGCATGATTAGATATTATGCAAGTTTAAGCCCTAAACAATAACGTTGGTAAGATTGAAACATTAAATAACATCATATCTAAAATCTGCAGCTGAACGACAGGATAGTTTGGTAAGTCACCGAAGTTCTCATGATTCGTGACATCCTCTACCTTTCACTCATGTAACTCCTAAAAATAAATGTTTCTACTTGAGTCATTCCCACTTGGCTTTTCCATGTCCAACCATGAAAATCTAAACTTTGAAATATTGAAGACGAAACTACTGATCTTAATCGAGAGTTATCTGAAATGACTTTGTTCATTTGAGATGTAATTAACTATAAGATTTTGCCTCTATCGGGAACTAAGAACCCAGGTAAAATAAGCTCTACCTAATCTTTATATTAGGTAGAATAACTTGTTGGCTACACCTAAAGGTTCGTAGACCAAACGAATGTCATACACTATTTATTTTATTTAATCGAGTTTGTCGTCAAGGAGCTTGTCAATATCTCCGGATAGTATATTGCTTATGGTATTGTGCTCGGTTATTTAAATTATTAAATATATGGGATCTGTTCAGTCTCATATTTTCCAAAATCAAAACATTTCTTTTCAAAATTACACATCTATGTTACATTAAATATATTTTTCAAATCGACCGACCTAAAATAACGACTGATAGACATATAAGAAGCAAATGAGAAATGTGAATAATTTGAAGCCATCTAAGTAAAATTAAAGAAAAAAAAATTTAATATTTCAAATAAACATGAATTAATATTTTATATTATTTTACTTTATTTTTTACCTCATATTACTCACATTGCTGCTGAACATATGCCTACTATATTTTTTAGTTTTCATAATGACATCATAATTGACAAACACAACACATGATATTTTATCATGTTCATTTAGTTTACTTAAAATAAATAGTTAATTTTTTTTTCTATTTTGTATATTGAGAACTACAGATGATTTTGAGTAATCTACTAAACTGTGGTTGCTCGTCGTTACTTTATTCATATTCGTTATTCTAGGAAAATGCAAAGCTTTCGTTTAGTAGAGACTATTGGTCGCAATTGAACATCCATATTAGGTATGTTGATACTTTCAATATAATGTTTACAGCCATGGTGATTTATATTATGTTAATTGAAAAATGTTCCCATAATTATTGTGTACTTTCTTTTGTTATATAATTGCGACAAGATTTGAATGTGTTTTAGGTATTCCTATGTTATGATATTTTGAAAATATTTGTAGCTTTTTGTTTGTGTAAATTGAAGAAAACTAAACAAATGAATTTCTTTTCAAATAGATTTTGAGTAGTTATTTAACTATTGTGACCTTGACACGAGGCAGTCTGCTATGATCTGTCAGGTGCATTGGGTCGGGCTGGGTCGTGACAATTCTTACAAATGAATTTCTTTTCAAATAGATTTTGAGTAATTATTTAACTATTGTGACCTTGACACGAGGCAATCTGCTATGATCTGTCGGGTGCATTGGGTCGGGCTGGGTCGTGACAATTCTTACATATAAGAATTGGTATAGGTTTAGCAGATTGAGAAGTCAAGATATGGTGCATGTTTTATTAACGATGGCGATTATATATGCTTGTAAAGGCATCTTTATTATGGTAAATTAAATCATATTTTTTTTGAATTATTATTATTATTATTACTATTATTATTATTAACAAGTGTTGTAAATTGAACTCCTATGATAAAATTAAATTTAATGATGCCATTTCCTGGACAACCTAGTCAACTCGCGTGTTTCTTCACTAACCCATGTAATTGACATTGATTATTAGCTCTCTATGATGTGAAATTTGAACATTTTTATAATGGACTATTACATCAGGAGCACATAAATGATGATGAATCAATGTTTTAATGATCTAATTAACTTGAATAATTTGAATAAATTGATTTCTAAAAAGGGAACAAAAATATCTCACTAATTTCTATGGATCATGGATGGTTGGCTAATAAAGATGCAATAGGTTTCAAGATTCTAATTATTTTAGGAAAGTTTGCAACGTAAATATATTGTATTAGGATGAATAGATGGCATCAATGCCTTGCTTATTCAGAGACAATTCCAATGAGCTAATTAAATCATCACTAGCCATCAACATGTTTATCAGATGCTTGTATGACTCATATTCATCTTATTACTAATTTAATGATAAAAAAGCCCGGGTCATTTTATTTTATATTCTCCCTTGTCTTGTAGCGTTCATTACTAATGGGGACATACTTGACGTTATTGCCTTAATCATTGACATACTGAGGGGATTTGTTTCCATTCTTGCTCCAAAATGCTTTTGTAAAATAGATATTCGAATAAGTTTTTAATCATGTAAGTAGTGGATTTCTTCTATTTAAGCAAATATGATAAAAAATTTCATTTTATTTTTTGGTGTTGTGGAGGGGAAGATCATCTCAAGAGATCATTTTCCTTTTTTTTTTTTTGAACTATGTATATTGCATATGTTTTATTCATAAGAAATTGGTCAACGGGTAAGTTTTAAATCATTATTTTCATTTTCCAAAAAATTTCTTCTCTCTTTTGAGAATGATATGTTGCTCAATGTTATTTATGAGAGATTCGATTATGACTATTATGCTATGTATTTGGAATTATGACTATTATGCAATTTCATAGGTGTATATATGTGCTCAATCTCTCTTGAATACATTACTATTCCTCTATTTCCTTCACGGAGATTTTAATAGAATCTGTCTGTCTTCGAGAAGCTTTAAAGCTGACAAATTTGATGGAAACATAAACTTGTTTCTTGAGTTGTTTCAATTATTTGAGTTAATTGATTTAGAATTTTTTCTTGTACCATCTCTTTATATAGCTAAATCAATCATCAAATGTTTCATGTTTCATTTTCTATTTGTTACATGACACTATCTTTATTTGATAATAAACAATGTTCTTTTATTTCAAAAAGGTAATTTTTAGTTGACCATTGCTATTAAAGTTATTTAGTAGAAATTCTTAGACACCCTTAGGCAAATTATGTGGCATAATAGTCTCCTCAAAATATTCACTTTTCAAATGGAAGCTTGCCTCCTCTATCTCAAAATGGTTGATGATTTACTTCATAGGGGCATAAGGGTCAAATAAGACTTTTGCAAATTGCCCATAAGATTTTGAATCTCATTTTAATAGCTCCTCATGTTTCTTATACTATATTAATAAAAAGATATAGTCTTCCTAAAGGGATTTTTTTCCCCTTTGAAACTCCATTAATTAAAGCTTTGGATGCGTGCACTATGTAAAACAATCATTTGTTAAGGAGCTTCACTTTACCACCCAATTCTTAGACATATATGCTTCCTAATGGGAATTTTTTCTCCTTTGAAACTCCTTTATCTAAAGCTTTGGATGCGTGCACAATGTCAAACAATCTTTGTTAAGGAGCTTCACTTTACCACCCAATTCTTAGGTATTTACATATCAAACAACTAAATTTTGCCCTTTGTATTTATGCCTTCCAAATCTTCCATATTATATCGCAAATACTACTATTTTAACTTTTAAAAGTGAAATACGCCTTTTTATGCATATGTAAGGTGGAAAATATGTCTCTTTTTGTATTTATGCCTCCCAAATCATCCATACTATATCAAAAATACCACTATTTTAACTCTTAAAGTGAAAAACGCCTTTTTATGCATATGTAAGGTGGAAAATATGTAAAAGTTAAGGTTTAGATATGTAAATATATAAAGTTAGTGACTTGTATGTAGTTCTTCCTTATTATTAACGTTTCTTCTTTATTATCTTTGAGTTTGAGAAACAACACGGCTCTGATGAATACAATCAAGCCTGAGGTTAATTTTAAACTTAAGATGTGAGCATCAAAATGCAAATTAACAACTTAAATTTCTACCGAGTGTTTCACCTGGGCTTTCATTTTACCTATTTTGGTGATGCAAGTGTTATATGAAATTTTGCCTTTTTGGATTGTAGCTGCTCTCAGTATTGAAGTTTATCCTGGTAGATGCCCATCGTTCCTCCTCATTGAGACGAAAATGCAACGTCTATTTGTATTATAAAAATGAATAAAATATTACAGTGCTACCAAAGTGCCGTAGGGAAAAGCAATCTTGAGCCTGCCCCTATAATTTATGCACAAGTTGCTCAATAATAAGAGGTTAGTGCTCTTTTTAAGGGAAGTACACCCACTAAAATTTATAATTACCTAATTGAGCTATTAAGAACCAACCATCTCAAAATGGTGGGGCTTGAAGGATTCTTTTTCTAACTCTCACTTCGCATTGCAGAACTTTGGTACTCTCTTCTATTTTTTGGGTAATTTATGGAATTCTTATTTATTAACATATATAATATCTGAAATTTATTTTTTATACCTGTTAGTTGTTATAAACAGATGCATTTATTTACATATCCTAGTTTTCGTCCACTTCAGTGGCATCGCCTTCTGCATTCGTGCTAGCTATGCCTCAGGGTATCCTCTACTGTGTTGGTTGATTAAGTGTAACCTCAACTTCCAGGGTGATCCCCGGAAATGAAGACCTATTTTTGCTCCCAAAAGTCATAGATGATCGTTGAAGAAGGATTCAATGTTATGGACGATGTTTAAACTCCTTCAACTAATCAAAATAAGGAGCTTGAAGAGAATCAATAAAAAGACTTTGATCAAGCTTTATTTGTTTTAAAACAAGCGATGACAGATGACCTCTGTCCTAAAACCATAGTAGGCGCAATAACTGTAAGACAAGTTACTGGAGGAGTTTTAATGAAGAAAGCTTAAACAAGATTTTGATAATCTTCAAATGAAAGATAAAGAGACCGTAAAAAATTGTTATTCTAAGATCAAGGAAATAGTTAATCAAATGAGAGCTTGTGGAGCAACCATTTCTAAGAGAAAGATATTAATTGCTTTTACAACAAATACACTTCATCAAATTACAAAATCTACTTAGGATAGGTTAAATGATCAAGAAAGGTTGATCTTTGAATTTTGAATGAGATGCTTGCACAATATATGACAAGTAGGTCAATCCCTTGAAATTGCAAAGATTAAGATGAAAGAGAACAAGTGTTTTCCTATTCAGTAAAGATACAAAAATACTATTTTCAATGAAGACAAGTAAATGAGTGGTGGCTTTGGCACAAGTAACTTGGACATTTCAACTTCAAAGGGCTGAAGATTCTTCATTAAAAAGACATGATAAAACATATCTCCGCAATAAAGAAAATCAAGGATGTCTGTAAAGGATGCTTACTCGACAAACAACATCGATAGCCATTTACCATAAGCAAAGCATGAAGAGATAAGAAAATGGATGAAAGAAGGAGATTCAACATGTCTCTACTAACACATCAATAAGTTAAAAAAGTCAATAAAAAATCTGAATTATCAACACAAGCACCTGTACAAGAGTTATATCAAGATGCAGATTCATCTCCAGAATCACCGCCTGGAAGAATAAAATCACTAGCAAAAAATTATGATGATTATAACTTCAAAGTCATGGAGCCATAAAGCCTCAAATAAGTCTCAAAACAAGATGTATGGAAGAAAATAATGATGATCGAGAAAAATAGGACATGGAGCTTGTAGACACGCCACAAGAAAAAGAGATATTTGGAGTTAAGTGAGTTTACAAGAAAAAACTCAACCTTGATCAATCAATTCAAATATATAATGTAGGATTGGTTGTCAAAGGATACTCATAGAAATTTGGGATGACTATAATGGGACATTTTCTTTAGATGCATGACTTGATACAATAAGAGAACTTGTTGCGCTTGCAACACAAAATAAGTGGAAGAAATATCAACTAGATTTATATTCTGCATTTATAAATGGCTGTTTATAAAAAGAGTATCATTTGGAATAACCTTTACAATTTGTAGTATAAGATCAAGAAGTCAAAGTTCTCATGTTAAAGAAGGCATTGAATGGATTAAAGCAAGCTCCAAGAGAACTGGTCTAGTCATATTGGCAACTATTTTATAGAGCAAGACTTCAGAAGGAGAAAAAGTGAGCCAACATGGTAAATCAAAACTCAAGGTATGAGCTACACTCTCATTGTCACCCTAAGCAGGAAATATTGAGAAGATGATCGAAGATTTTAAAGAATAATTGATGCAGACATTTGAGATGATTGACTTAGATCTAATGCATTATTTTCTTGAGACAGAAGTAATTTAAAATGAAGGGGGATCTTGATCTCACAAAAGAATTTTACAAAAATCTTTTAAGGATGTTTAAGATGTACAATCGCAAGATAGTAGCTACTTTACTAGACAACAAGACACTTATGAAAGATAATTTTGCACCTAAGGCAGACAACACATTCTATCTATGTCTTATTAAGAGCTTACTTTATCTAACAATGATGAGGGACATCATGTATGGAACAAGTCTACTCTTAAGATTTATGCAGTGTTCAAGTCAAGTTCATCAAGGAGTAGCTAAGAGAGTGCTTAGATATCTATATGGATGAAGAACCATGATATCTAGAATGAAATTATTCCTAACTCAAGGCTAATTAGATATCTGAACGGTGATTGGGACGGAACAGTAGATGAAATAAAGAGAATCTTAGGATAGGCATTCACACTATGTTCATGTATATTTTCTTGGACATCAAAGAAAAAAAAAACTATAGTTACACAGTCATCAGTTGAAGCTCCCACAACTATAAGCCAAGCTCAATGGATAAAATACATACAAGACGATTTGAGAGAACCACAAAATAGCTACAAAAATTTATTATGATAGCAAATCAGCTATAACATTGTAAAAAAATTAGGCATTTTATGGAAAAACCAGACAAATTGGTATCAATTGTCATTTCATTATAAAAGATGAGGCCGATAAAAAAATTAAACTCAATCACTACAAGATTGAAGAAGAATTAGCAAAATTATTTATATAGGCACTTCCAAGAGAAAATTTTGAACTATACGCAATATGATTGGAGTAATAATATTTCACATTAAGGAAGAGTGATAAGATTGATATTATTTCTCCAGTATTCTAAAATATTTTATCTAGTCTTAAGTAAATGATTCTATAATATTTGTATAAAAATGAAAATACTCTATAAAATTTAAATATGAATAATCTTGATTACATTTTTCTACAAAGAATTGTAAGAGTTTAGAAAGCTGAAGAATTCGTATCTCATGTCTATAAATAGGCATAAACATGATGTTTTCACGTAAGTTGAAAGCTATTCAACAATTTCTAGTAATCCAAATCTCCCACTTATTTTAAAAAATTTTCAACGCTGACCTATTCCATTAAATATTGGAGTTTGAAAGCTCATAGTTGTCCTCAGAATTTTAATTTTAATAGCCATTATTATAGTGTTGATTATTTTTCTTAGCATTGAAACCTCAGGTCAATCATTATTTACTACTTTCTAATTTTATTTAACTATGTCATGTCATGACCTTTGAACATATTTACTTTGTGGGATGTACTTCTTCCTCGAATTTAGCTTTAGTTGGATTTTTCCTTCAAGATTTGGGAATGAGATCCCATGTGGTTTAAATTTGAATGATTATTTTTTTTTGTTGTGTGTGAGAAGATTTATGATGGTAGAGAAGTGTTGTAATATCTTTGCATTACACAAAAATCCAACACACACACACACACACACACACACACAAACACACAAACTAACAAAGATAATTGAAATGTATTCGAAGGAGAGACAAAGATTTGTTATGTGGAAAACATTCGAAAAGAAAAAGATTATTGGATCTAGCTCAGTCAAAGTAACTCATTATGTGATTATAGGTGCATAGGCCCACTCTTCTAATAAACTAGAAAAGTTAAAATTATAAAGCTGATAATCATAGATTTAAAATAATAATTCAACAAAAATAACCAAAATTAGTAAACAACATTTGTAATTATCAGTTATAAATGCAATAGTTGTTCACAAAGACTGTAGTTAAAATCTGTAATAATATTAAGTGACCACAAATATAGCAGTTTATGGCTTCAATAATGTCAGTTGGTAATATAGATCGTATTAAATATTTATAGTAGTAGTTGGTTGCATATGCCTTGGTTATAGATTGCAATATCGTCAGTTGGCCATAAAAAGCTAAGTTGCAAGTTCTAATAGTAGTTGCTCAAATAGATCATTGTTGGGAGTTATAATAACGTTAGTTGTTCCTAGAGGCCATAGTTGAAAGTTGTAATAGTAGTTGACAATATATATTCTAACTAAGGGCTACAATAGGGTGAGCTTTCCACAAAGATTGTAGTTGTAAATTGTAATGCTAGATAACAATATAGGTTGTAGCTGGGGGATGCAATAGCTTTTGTTGGCCTTGCAGGGCATATTTAAGAGTTGTAGTTATAGTCGGTAGCCAGAGACTTGATCCCTTCTCTCATAACATGGTTATAGTTTTACATTATACACTGCATGTGTTAGTATTCCGCAAGAAGGAAGATACATGTGTTAGGTACAACAGACATATTCTGGTTATAATGGTTGTATGTAGGGGTATCGATGGTCTTTCAAAACAAAAGGTGATTGCTGGTAGTGGTCGATGGGGGTTAGAAGCTATGGAGGCCAAAAATTATTATTGGGTTATCAATATGATATTATATGTTATTTCCATATTTGAGATACAACATTAGCAAGCATGGACCACCGACTTGACAAGAAAAGCTAGTCAAAAGTGGTTGTTGGTGGTTGATGGGTGGAAGTTGATAACAACCTACAAACAGTGTGAATGATAGATGATAGTCGACGACTGGCCGCCAACAATGTTTTTGTGACTACGAATGTCCAAATTTATCATGAGGACTCGGATATGATGTTATATGTAATGAATGTATTTAGTATATGATTTC
This sequence comes from Phalaenopsis equestris, assembly GCF_001263595.1. NCBI lineage: Eukaryota > Viridiplantae > Streptophyta > Magnoliopsida > Asparagales > Orchidaceae > Phalaenopsis > Phalaenopsis equestris. Next base: position 12,726 of record NW_018164477.1, on the reverse strand, counting down.
AGCAAACAGGGGTCATCACAGGTGGTAAACAAGGGCAACTAGTGGTGGTCAAAGGTGGTTGATGAATGGTGGTCAACTATGTTTGACGACTATAGAGGCAAAAAATTATTACTGTGCCTCCAATGTGGTTTTATATGTCACAATTATATTTATGACACAATGTTAGACAAAAAGGGCCAGTTATAATGGTGAGCAGGGTTTGATAACTATGATGGTCGAAAGATATCATCAGGTTTCCAACCCGTTGTTATACGTTCGTGTTAGATTTGAAATATGAAGTTAACAAGCAGGGGCTACTGCTGACAGCAAGCAAGGCTCTGATGGTGATCGATAGTGACCTAAAGAGGTGGTTGACAATGTCTGGTTGCTATGGAGACCAAAAGTTATCACCATGTCTCCACTACAATATTATAATTTACAGCTTTATTTGGACTAAAACATTAAAAACCTAAGTTTACAATGATGAGATAAGGAGGCCATTGGTGGTCTATAGTGGCTGATAAGCGACACACTACATGAATTTAGCCTATTTATAACATTCAAATGTTGTTAGAAAGTTTTAGAAAACCATCTACTAATAAAAATCAAGCGTATTTTTAATAGTTTATAGAGATTAGCTAATTTGTATGACAGTAATCTCATAAACTATAGAATTTCTGATGGTTTTTATTATTTAATGACTTACAAATGGGTAGTACAAGTAGGTTTAAACTAAAATCATAACTATTGATAATCTATTGAATAACCATCAGAGACAGTTTTAAGATGTCAATTATCTTCAAATAAATACATATTGGTTATCTTTTTGTAGACCGTTAGTAATACACTGACAATCAAACAAAATTTAGTTATTTCTAAAATGATAATTTTGTTGGTTGCTCTCAGGTAATTTTGTAGGTTGATGACCAACATAAAAGACCATGGCTTTATCAATAGACATGGTCCAATTCAATATATACGAGTCTAAGGTGTTGAGTTGATTGGATTCAATAATTAAACATAAATGAAACCTTGTTGATCATGACAAATTTAATCCATAATAAAATTGGAACAACATTCCTAACACTTTGTTCTTGATGACTGACATGAGGGTAGCTGGGCTAGTGCTAAACTAGACTTACTTAGCCAATGTGGCAGCACTTATCAAGGGTTAGTTTAGTCTACAATGCTAACAAACTAGAGGAAAGAAAAGAAATAATTTCTAATGAGCACTACTAATAAATGGATTTGTTTGGAGACATAAACCTTACTTAGATTTAAAAATCCAAAGAAACTATTTGCATATTAGCATTTAACTGAATTGAGGCCAGTCAACATGACCTATTAATGATGTTGCCCAAGCAAGTTTGTACTAATATTGGTGATAAGAAAAAGAGTGTACGACTTTCAATGGGCTAGACTGAGAAAGAAGGCATCAAGTAGCATCTCCTTACTTAGACTTGCAGAGTCAAACGGTTGACATGAATAATTTGTTTTTCATTGCATCACAAACAACTAAATTGATCACATTGGAATAGTGCCACTATCGGCTTACTCTAAAACTAATTGACTGTAAATAGGAAAGAGTATGGTTTCCAATGATTCATGACAAGAAGGGTGGTGTATCTTTACTGGGACTTACTAGCTCATAAAATTGGCCTTATTAATCAAACTGGAATGAATCAATGTCAATTTAACTAAAATGCAATGTAATGGTGTCTTAAATGGATTACTCCAACATCAATGGATCTCCAAAAGATAACAAACCCATGAAAAAGTTTGAACATGTCAAACTAAGTCTAGAAATTCTGACTACAAGGACTGTAAAATTAAGCTTCGTGTCCCACAATGAAAAGGATTAGATTAAACTTACTTGAACACATTATGATGGAAATCCATAAGGACTAACATTCAACTGAAGAGGTGAACATGGTGATTAATCAGTGCAAGAAATAATATGGGTTCACTTTTGACCTGAGAGTTAATTTAAAGTAAATTTATTTAGTTGATTGTTTTGTTTGTTTATTGGTTTGTTTGTTTATTTGTTTCAAGACCTTGTTTTGTTTGTTTGTCTAAATTTTTTTTTTAGGTTTTATTATGTTTTTAGAAGGTTTAATTGGTTTGTTTATTTTATGATGGTTTGATTGGTTTTGTTTGTTTGAAGATTTGATTGATTTTGTTTGAAGGTTTCATTTGTTTGTTTGAAGGTTTCACTGATTTTTTTAAAAGCTTGATTGGTTTTCTTTGAAGGTTTCATTTATTTGTTTATTTTTTGAGGAGTTGATTTGTTTATGCATTTTTCTAAAAGAAAATTTGAGCTTTCTAGCAGACACTTTTCTCTAATAAGAAGGAAGTCTTAAGTGTTATCCAAAGCTCTATCACAACTTTATTTATGTTCTTTTAAAATTTGTTTATTTCATAGTTAATGTTTAAATCTGATTAGCAAAATGAAGAGGAAATTATTAGGAATCTTTTAAATAGAGTTGAAAAACTATTGTGTTTTAAAATGTTTGAGATTTAAGTCTGTTTAATTAAGTTTGAGTAATTTTGATGGAGTTTGAGTGAGTTTGATGACATGGGAGCAAATTCAATGAGATTTGAGTAAATTTAATAAGGTTCAATTGAGTAAAATTTGATTGGAGTTAGATCTTAGATTTCAAAATATAAATAATTTAATTTTTGTTCAAAAATACAGAGATTTTTGGTTAATAAACTACTACAAGTTACCCAAAAACTAACTTTATTGATTGGAAAATCCCTGTATAACATTTTGCATATTATTTCTCTCGGTAGCGCCCATTAATGGGTAGCATTGGTCATTCACCCTTATACTCTATCAACTAATAAGAACATTTTTCACACGCTTTGTCTACTGCAAAAAGACCATGTTCAAACTTGCTACCTATCTTTTGATAGGCTATATTACTCTTGTAAGAACTAAGACTCTCAAATGAAATATTCTAGGCCCAACTATCTTATGGTGAGCTTGAACCATTCATGCTTGATAGAGTTTGATAATTTACTCAACACTTAGACACATCTCTTCTAGTCCTTTGAGCTCTTATAACCACAATTGGATGTTCTATTCTGAAGGTTTCATTAGACGCACAACAATTCTCAATGAGGGAATTTACACTTCCAAAGCGAGCACAGCCTCAAACTTAAAAACTAAGACAAATAGGGTGGATTGAGTTTGTGTTTGATATGTGGTTTAGTAAGCCCATAGAACTTCCACCAACTGCTCATGCCACCACTGTTTATTGTTGTAAAGTTCCCTATTCAAGATTTGAGCTAAAGTCTCGTTGAATGCTTAGCTAGTTTGTTTACTCTAGTGTATTATATGTTCGAATGTCTTCATTTAATGTTGGGATGCTTCAAGAAGTATTTTTTATGCTTCTGAATGTAAAGCTACTGTCTAATATAACTCATTGGGGAAGACTGAATTGGTTTAATTTATGGTTCTTAATGAATACCAATATATGTTGACCTCAATTTTGGTGAGGACTTTCTTCCTCTTAGTGCTTAGGATCTAGTCATAGGACTTTTGTTTTAACTATCCTAGAAGACTAGAGATGGAGCCCACCTACATAGAAATTCAAACCACTTCTTTACTCTCTTTGAAACACACATGGATGATCATGAACCTCTAGCAATTGGAAGGTTAAGACCAACATGTGAGGATTCAAAGGATGGGTGTCCACTGAACTTATTCCCCCTGTCCTATGACCCCAAAGTCACACCCATTGAACTTATTCCCTTTTGCTCCTTTTGGAAACTCATGTGGGTGGTCCCCAAGCTCTTAGCTCTTGGCTAGGGTGGCTAGGACCCACACTTGAAGATCCAAAGTAAGCTTCCCCTTGGTCCCACAGATACAATAAGTTAACTTTGTGATTAATACCTTCAATGGATTTCAATTCTACCCAAATTCCCAATTTTGGCCTTTTAGCCCCAAACTTTTTAAAAATTACCAAATTGCCCCTATAATCCTAAAATTCCAGAAAATGCCCAAATTATTAATTTTTACCCAAAAACCATGTCAAACCATTCCAAATCATCCAAATTGACCAAAAACCCCCAAAAATTTCAAAATTACCAAAATACCCCTAAAATTGTCAAAATTACCAAAATGCCCTTCACATCCCAAAAATTCCCGAAATCTCCCAAAATCATTCCATACCTCCCCTAAACCAATCCTAACCACCCATTGGACCCAATTTACCCAATTTGACAAATTTTGACCAAAATCCTAATTTTTCCCCTGACGGCCTAAATTTCCCAAATTAATCCCAATTTCCACTGAATTCATTTCAATTTCACCCAACTTTAATCCTAAATCATTTTCAACATATACAATCCCAATCTACACCAATTTGGAGCCCAATTGAGCTAACCTCCAAATCCTAATTTCAATTTTGAGCCAAAATCCCTAATTTGAACATACATCCAAATTCCATCAAATTGAACCCCACGACAAATCCAATTCTCCCAATTTTGAATTCTAAACTCTTCATAACTTCCCTCCAGATCAATTTGAATTCTAAATTGGATTAGACCCAAACTCTAGTCTAGCCTAAATCCAAGTTCAAACATATTTATCCAAAATTGGCCTTAGGCCAAAATTCCATTGAATTGAAGCCTTCAATCAACTCAATTCATCCAATTTCAGTTCCTAAATTCTTCATGACATCCCTTTGGATCAATTACAGCCTTTGAACAATGTTTAAACCAAGCCCAAGTTAAGACCAAATCCAATTTTTAGCCCAAACCCCAATTTTGAGCCTAAAATCCAAATTAACCAAAGCCGTTAGAATCAACCCAAACTTAATCCTTTCCTATCATGCTTAGCCTCCTAGAATGCTAATCAAAATCACCAATGATCTCATTTTGGTTCCATGGACCAAGGGTTTTCCAAATTAAGGGCACTTCACTCCTAATTTGTTTAATCCAACTAACCCATGCAACTAGCTCACCTAGCCCCAAGCTTATCACCATTAAAACTTCCTTGACCTTCCCTGACCTTGCTAGACACCTCCCCTGGTCTGGCCAGCCAGCCAAGTCACCAGAAAACCCAAAATTGAGAAGGTTGTGCTTGGCTCAAACCCAAATTTTCACCCATCCAATGTGGTTCACTCTCATTGGTCAATTGCGTAGTTCAACCCTCCACCTAAGCTTCCTTCTCCACCCCCTGGCTTGGCCAATTCAGCATTAATTCCTCCTCTATTTAAACTACCCCTCTCACAGCTATGGAAGAGGCGCTACCAATTACTTGGGGTGAGCCTTCTAAATTGCTCACAGAGTTTCCTCCAATATTCCTGAATTCAATCCCATCATTTCAGCCACTCAAACCCACTGTCCAAGCTCAATTTAGTCACCCAAATCTAGGGTCCTTTTCTATCACCCCACTAAACTCCACCAAACATCAAATTAATCATTCCAAGAGCTTCTCTAGACCAAATAAGGAAGTTCCACATCAAAACCCCTCTCTCTCGAGCATTCTAACCCAATGTTAGACCACACCCGAATCACCTCTTAATCAAACTCTTGTCTAGGTTCAACCTAAGCTCAAATTGGTGCTTGAAGGAGTTTCATGAGGTCACAACGAATGTCTACAACCAATTCAATTGAGGTCTCAGCTATTGGGAAAAGTTATATCTCACTAACCCTAAAAATTCCCTCGGTTTCACCAATTGTGAAGTGAACTTGCTTTTCATATGCAATTAACCGCATGGATGTGTTTGTCTCGAGTAGATGAAGCTATATGAACAAATCGTGAGTAATTTGGTTGAGTCTCAAGCCTGATCAAAGCATTTTAGTGTGGACGGTTCTCGGGTTGAGTTACTTGGGGATGTGTTGACCTCACTTTTGGTTGAGGTTTAGTTTTTCCTCTTTAGTAGCCTAAGGTCTAGCCATGGGACTTTCCTATTGACTATTCTTAGAAAACTAGACAAGGAACCCTCACCATTAGAAATTCTACACTCTTCTTTACTAAACTTGAAATTCCACATATTGGTCCTAACCTCTAGCACTTAGTAGGTGGGGTCATTACGGGGGAGCTCAAGATGAATTCCCTTAGGATTTCTTGACCTTAGGGTTGACCATGGGTGTTGGTATAAGGCTAAGGCACTCACTTTCAATCACTTACACTCACAATCACTCACTACCCTAAACCCAGAATTTCCTGGCTTTAGTCCCTTGATACTTTTGGGAGACTCATGTGGGTGGTCCCCTAAACCCACTAGCCCTAGGCCCTGGTTTAGCTAAGACTACATAGAGGACCCAAAATGAGGTTTCTATTGGTCCATGGCTTATTGATGGTGGTTGACACTCCAACTCTGCCAAGATACCCAACCTAGCCTTTTGCCCCTAAACTCCCTCAAATTACCTAGATACCCTTGGGAACCCAAATTTGGCCAAAATTCCCAAATTTACCCAAAATACCTAAATTGGTTCAAAAATCATTTCGAACACCTTGAAAACACCCAAACTATCCAAAATCACCAAAATTGGTCAAATTACCAAAATGCCCCCTCCTTAGCCCAAAACTCTAAAAATCCCAAAAATTCCCAAATCTTCCCAAATATTCTCAATTTCATTTTTCTCAACTATTACATGACTCAATTTGGCCAATTTGACCACCTTTGATCAAAACCCCCAAATTGCCCTTTAAAGACCCATATTTTCCGCAAATCACTCCAAATGTTTATGAAATTGGTCTCAATTTACCCAAATTTCAATTATAAACTCAAATCCACTCTTGATGTGACCAATCTAGATCAAATCCAAGCCCAATTAGTCCATCATTTGAGCCCAATTTTGATTTAGATCAAAACCCCATTTTTGGCCCCATGACTTGGTTCCACCAAATTAAGCCCATGGCCTACTCCATTTGCCACAATTTATGTTGAAAAACCTTCATAATATTCCCATACATAAAAATTGACCTTCAATTGGCCTTGGTAAAGCCTCAATTTCATTTGATTTCAACCTAAGTCCAAAAAGCCTCAAATTTGCCCCAAACTGGCCTTGTCTCAAAATCTCACCAAATTCATGGCCTTAGCCCCAAAATTTCCACTCCATCCCTTCATGAAAAATCTTCACAACACCTCCCATGATCATTTAAACCCCTTGATTATTTGAACCATTCAATGTAGACAGCCCAAGGCTAGCCCAACCTAGACCCATGGCTAGGCCAACATACACATATTGACCAAATTTGAAAAATCCTTCAAATTGACCCTCCAATTGAACTCAAAATCACTTCAAACCTTCTCCAAAAATCTTTATAACAATCATCTACACAATGTTAATCAATTAATTGGGTCAATTTACATGGCTAGCCTAGCCCAAACCCAAGCTTTGATTACTTGAACCCACATTGAACTCATGCACTAAAGATGGCCTAACTACCCCAAGGTCACCAAATTAATGACTCCACGGCCATGGAGAGAGTGCTAAAAATTCCTCTAAGAGACTTCCCCAAATTGATCCAAAATCCTCTTTGAGACCTCCTCAGTGCAACCCAACAACCACATTGCTCTAAATCCCCTTGCTGGAGCCCAATTTTTGAGCTCAAAACCTTGTCGGAGACAGGACAAAGCTCTACACACCTCTAAACTCCACCAAACTCAAATTAAACTCATCCACACCTTCACCACATTGAGAGAAGCCAAAGCCATATCAAATCCTCCTCCCACAGAGCCCCTAACATAGCTCTACACCAACACCTGAAATCAGCCTTAGTCGAATTTGGTTCTAGACATTTCACCATAGCAAGAGGCTTAATTCCTAGCTTCTTTGAACCCCAGTGAATGTGCCGAGACTCTTTGATCGAAGCTTCTCTTCTCAGAGCCAAGGTATTGAACCTCTCCTCCTGTCGACTCTATTTTGATTCTCTATTTAATTAGGCTTAATTGAATTGCATGATTACCGTATGGATATGTTCGTCTCACTTAGACGAGTTCATAGGATCAAACTCCAAGAGATTTGGTTGAGTCTAGGCTGAGATATTAGGGTTTTAGTGTGGACGATCATGGGATCACTATATCGGGGACGATGACGGGGAGTTGTCCGATCGCGTGTGTATCGGATGGACTGAGGAGATAAAGCCGGACAGCGCTTCCTTACATGAACCGCGCACCGAGTCAGCGGCTACGTGGATAGCGGCCTCCAACCATAGCGCGCCACGCGTGCTTTCAAAGCTGCCTAGGATACAGTCAGTGTCGCGCGTTTAAATAGATAAATAGGGAATTTAAAAAATCAGAAAATGATCCATAGCTTTAAAAATTCATATCTTGGTGTAGAAAAATCATAGAAATAAAATAAAAATACCCTCTTGCTTAATGAACAGAGAAGAATAATCTGGAAATGATTTGGAATTCATTTCATGCATATTTTATTTTTAATTAATTAAACACTGATTTGGATATTTTGATTCTCCATGCATGTAGTAATGTCACCATGGCTTGAAATTTTAGCATGTTTTTTCCTCTATCTTAGGGAACATTCCCTGATTTTTCCAAAGTTAGAGGAGGTCCCTAGACAAAGAATCATATTTTTCAAGTGTATGTGCATTATTTGCTTAAAATAATCATGAAAATTAGTAGGTTGCTTAGAGAAATCCAAGAAAATTTTGGAAGGTTTATGATGACTAGGGAGCCTTTAGGAAAGTTTCTCATGAGTCAAGTCATTCAAAATACACCTAATCTTTTCAAACCCTAAATCACTAAGATAATTAATTTTGAAAAATACAAATAACAAAATCACTTGATTTTTGATCTCCACTATTGTTTAGGATCCAAAGAACTCACCATAAAAATTTCAAAGCATTTTGAGTTCATTTGGTGACTTAAGTTGATTTTTAAAGATAAAAAACATTTTTGGCACTAAAATAATTTTTAAAAATCAAAATATAACTTGAAAAATTATAAAACTGAGTTTTTTGAGTTCTTTTTGATCGGGGACTTTTTCCAAAAATAAAATTGAGTTTAAAATAAAAACTTGATTTTTAACCTATTTAAAATATTTAAATTAAAAATACATAAAAATCACAATAAAATAAAATTTATGGAAATGTTCTAAATTAATTCCTAAGCACTTAGGAACAATTAGAATATTTTTCCTGATTTACTAAATAAAGATACTAAATTTTAAAGCTTAAAAATAATTTTTAAAGGCTAAAAATGGGTTTTCACTAAAACTAATTCCAATAAATCAAATAAAACTCAAAAAAATATAAAATTTTCTCCTCTGAGTTCTTTGACCTTAGGAAGATTTTTCAAAAATATAAAACTTAATTTTCTCCATTTAAAATATTTTATATTTAATAAATATCCCATAACTTAAAATAATTCTTAAAATTCAAATAAAATTCAAAAATCATGAAATTTGGTC
>NW_018164477.1:0-3298 GCF_001263595.1 Phalaenopsis equestris | reverse complement strand
TTTCAAGGGATTAAGATTTACCTTGGTCAAGTTAGAAATTTTCTTTGAAAAATCCTAGTTTTGCATGAAAATAATTATATAAATTAATTTTAATTTTAAAAAATCACATTTTCTCCTCGGATGTCTTAATTGACCCATGAGTGAGGTAGAATAAAAATTTCAAAGTCATTTGGATTAAATTTGATAAATTATGAAGTGTTAGAGCCTTAAGGGCAAATGTGTAATTTTGGAAATTTAGCCTTAATTACCATTTAGGCTTAATTCAAGGAGGGAAATGGGCAACCTCTGATCTTAATCAATTTATTTGGATGTTTGATACGCAAGGGCTTAATTGGTAGAAACCAACCTCACTTTTTTAATTGAAAAGATAAGTTAATAAATTTCTAAATTATTAAAATTTGGGAGTTTATTAAAATAAAATGAACCTAGGACTTAGGGGTATGACCTTTGAAGTCAATAATTAATCAATTTAATACCCCTATTTTATTTTCAAATGAAATTCAAGTAATGAATCATGACCACCTAAAGCTTAACTTTTTCAAAACTAATTAAGACACTAACCTAGGTCTTAAGCGCTTAGTAGAGACTTAGGCTAAATCAAGTTTCATTTAAATGAGGATTAGAAATACAAGCATAGTTAAAATTAGAACATCTTTCAAACACTACAAGCCCAATTAGGACCAAAATTTGGCTAAGTGTTCCAATAGCACTAACTTGCCTCTTTAAGGGTCTTCACCCACATAATATTCAAAATTAAATTACAGATGATAATAACCTTACTCTTAGGGATAATTAAGACATCAATGTTCACTGAGCACTAACGGTATTTACAGGATGAATTATTAAGCAACATAATAAGTTTAAAAGAACTCAGGATTCTCCACCAGGCAGTGAGAGAGTAGCACGGACCTGTTTCTTTCTCTAGAACTGTTGGATAGCTCGGAGATCTAATAAACTTAATATATTTTGCTTGAAAAAAATCATCTTTAATTAAACTCCTAAGGACCCACCAAGATATGACCTAGGGTCTGGTAGGTTGTCAAAAAGATAAGTCGTCAAGATTTTACTTCCCCATCTCATATAAACTGCCTTAACATGCCTTTTATGTTTCAGGTGGTGGAACGAAAAGACTCGTCAGATATGCTCTCGCCAAGTAAGCTTTTAGAGTTTTTAGCGTTGTCTTTCTTGTATTTTCATACTGTACTTTTATACCTACAAATCTGCATGCTAAACAACGACGCCACCCTGCATGAAAACCAAAGCCAAAACCAAAACTAAAACTAAAATCAACCAAGATAAAATTCACCGTCACAACAATCGAAATATAAAACAACTCAAAATTTAATCACAAACATCACACAAAACTACAATTGCAACTAAATTAAGATGTCTCTATCGAATGATCGGGAATTCCTCGGAGGAGGTAACCTATGGTTGCTAACGAGGCTTCACACGGTCTAAATGAAATTATGGAACTCATTAAGTTGAGTTTAGTAAATTCATTTGGACTAAGTGTCTAATAGAAAATAGTGATACTGGAACGAGGGAACCGTAAGATCCTAACCGGTGTCGCTCTAATCAACTTTAATATGCCCTCGTAAAAGTTAAAGAACTTCAACCATAGGGCCACCTGATTTGACATCATAACTTGACACACCAGAAAACTCAAACTCGTCGCGGTGAAGAGCTTGGAGCTAGCATGGTGGGCAGCACGGCCATCTTCAACAGCAAAACTTGTCTTCCCTAGTTAAACCAATCTTCCTTCCTTAGATATAAACAACAAAGTCATAGGACTTCGAGGTTGCTTGCTTATGCAACGTAAATCCTCTCCTTATCTTTAGGCCTTTGCATAGCTCTGATGTTCAGTATAAGCCCGACCTCGTCTTAGGATTCCGAGGTTGTCGTTTGTCATGACCTAGACCCTCACATATTCCAGACTATTTGTGTGATCGCTTCACACGTATGTAAGACCTAACAAATAAAATTGGCAAGATGAAAAACTTAAATATTTATCCTCAAAACTGAACCCAAACATTAGGATAGCTTGGGAAGTCACCTCTGGATCCATGACATCTGGATCCATGACATCCATGACATCCGCTAGTTCTTCCTCATTTGGACTCTACAACAAAATGTTGCAAATTTGAATATATCCCCTTTCACACCTCTATGTCCGATCTCATTGAAAATTTCTACCCTTTGAAACTCCTTAAAGATAATATTTCCTGATTTTTATCCAGATTCTTCTTAGGTGACTTTGGTCATTTAAGATGTAATTAACTATAGGGGCTTGCCCTTATAGGAAGCATGTCCGAACCCAGCTTAAGATAATATTTCCTGATTTTTATCCAGAGTCTTCTTAGGTGACTTTGGTCATTTAAGATGTAATTACTATAAGGGCTTGCCCTTATAGGAAGCATGTCCGAACCCAGCTTAATATAAAATTCACTCTCCGATCCCCAGCGAGAGTCTCTACCCTTTGATTTCAACCAGACGATCACCTGCTAATTCCCCGGTAGAAACAAATCGCACACGCAACTCTACACGTACTTTTGGGTCTGCTGACTTAGAAGTCTGTATTGTATCTTTGTCAAATCCAAGCACATTTGCATTAAATTATTGTGATGGATTCCTATGGGTTCCCTGAGCTCCTAGCCACCTCCCCCTGGCCGGTCGGCCAGCCTAGTGGCCAAAAAAGCCCAAAACTGAGAGCCATTCCCATGGAACCTCACCCAAATCAAACCTAGAGGCCAGCTCATCCAAATCAAACTATGGAGCTCTTCTGCCCTACACCTAAGCACCACAATGCACCCAAACTTATGTCGTGAGAGCCACCCCATGGCCATTTTTATAAAAACTCACCTCCCACGGCCATGGGAGGTGTGCTAAAATTTCCTTAGAGAGGTCTCTCTAAACTTCACACAGAGCTTTCCTAAGATCCCCTCAGTGCATTCCAACCATTTTTCCTTACCCATTTCCATTGCCGGAGCTTGATTTTTGAGCTCGAAACCATGCCGAAAACCAGGACACAGCCCAAAACACCTCCATAATCCACCAAACTTCAATTACTTGAGCCCACACCTTCACAAGAGTGAAAGAAGCAAGAGCCCCATCAAATCCCCCTTCCACAGAGCCTCTACCATAGCTTTAGACCAACACCTGAAATCGAGCTTGGTCGAATTCACACCTAGACTTCACACCAAGATGAGGGACTTAATCCCTAGCTTCCTTGGACACCAAGAAACGTGCCAAGCACCTCTGACCAAAGCTTCCCTTCTCAGAGCAAAGGTATAAAACT
>NW_018164476.1:2175-3785 GCF_001263595.1 Phalaenopsis equestris | reverse complement strand
AGCTTTCTTATTCATGTGAAAAAAGATGGAGAAAAAGAGAGATTAATTGGCCACATAATAAGTAAATTTTTAATATTTTCATTAAAAAATTAAAATTTCATGCCCTATCATTAATGTGGCTAGTTATATATGAATTCAAGGAAATTTTTAATTGAAAAAAAAAATCTAAAATTTAACAATCCAAAAATTTAAATCTCATCTTGGGCTTTGAAATGAACTTTTATTTAGGCTTTCTTTTGATTGGGCATTAGACTCGTTATATTAATGGTTCCAAATCGTTGATTTAAATTATATATATAAGGGCACGCACATATAGACACGATAATGTTCACTTTTGAGATCAATAAGACATATTGATGTATGAAACACATGTAATGATCGAGAAACATACTACACCATCCAATGAAGTACTTATTTTTTTCAAAAATGACTAGAATACCTTCGAAAAAAAACTATGCACATGCAATTTTTCTAGGATACTTTTTGGTGAAAAGCTTTTCAAGACTTAATAGAATTGTATAACTCTGACCGCTATTTTAAACCTCAATCAACTTTCAATGGGATTCTGCATGTCTTGATTTATCATTTATTTCTCTCGGTCAATATAACTTTCCTTCAACTTCAAATTGAGCACCTTCTGACATTCAACTTTCAACCCTGATATTCATCATTGCCATCTATTATCAACTAACGCTATAACCATCATCTTCTATCATCCAACGATGAATGCCATTAATTATCCTTTATCACTTTTCATCAACTAATATCATCATCATCATCCACTGTCATCATCAACTGATTTTCATATTGCCCATCACCAAGCATATACTTGCCAACTATGTTGCCTCAAATATACCCTACCATCATTATTGGCCACATCCCTTGTAATTCAAATATTATAATTTTGTCACCTCTTAATGTGAAAAAAGGTGGCTCCTTCTAATATTTAACCTATATATTGGGTTTGTTTTAATAGGTATGGGTCTAGGCCCCCATATCTTTTCCCTTGTACTGGCTTGATTTTTGACAAATGTGATGATTTTGTGTATTCTTCAATAATAAATGCATCATATGTATATGCTGATGTATTAAAAACTAATTATAGAATGTTTCTATCTAAGGTTTTCCCCTTCATAAAATTTAACTTTTATTTTTTTTTTTTTTGAAACAGAAAATTGTAAGTATTTGTATAATACTAGTTTATTCACAACAATTTCTCAAATGTCATTTATAAGGTAAAAAATGATATTAAGAGTAGGACAGGGTTGATGGACGAACACATCACGCATAGTTCTTCCATGCGATTGTCTCGTATGCAACTTTTTTCATTTTTTGAATTTTTGAATTTCTGCGGGTTGCGGGCAGAGTTTCGTGGACAGCATACCATACATTCAGAATTTCAGATCGCAAGTGTTCGTCTAGTTTTTGCGTGTGGAGAGCGCACGCAGAGTTCCGATCACAGCCGAGCACATACAGCCGCGATGCACGACTGTGATCGGAGCTCTGCGTGCGCTCTCTGCACGTAACAATCGCTCCAAGTGTTGGGAAGCAGCCAGTTGTATAAACCCCCTGCGGTTTGGATGTATTGGGTGAAATAAGAACTAATAAAA
>NW_018164476.1:0-2075 GCF_001263595.1 Phalaenopsis equestris | reverse complement strand
AGTTGGCCACTCGATCAGTCATTGATCGCTTGACCGCCGTCGTTCTATTATTATTGCTTCGAATACCCTTGCATTGCTTAAGATTCATTTTTTGGCTCGTCACTTGTTTTAAATAGTTGAATCCATGGAAGATTTGATCAAGAGTATTTTCATTGCACATATTTTTGTTCCTCGATTCTCTCAAATCTAAGCAGGCTACACGACAATAAAAATAAGAGAATTAAATGTAAAAAATGACTAGTTATTATTAAATAAACTTTTAGAGCAAATGATTTTTATACTTATTGTGTGGAGTCGTCTCTCTAAATTTTTCTACCTAGCGCCTTCCATTTCTTAGTCAGTTGTCCTGCTTCGTGCGAGCTTTTATTCTACCTATCTTTGACTGTCATCCTTTTGTTTCACGGGAGCTCTCATTGGACAAAATTTTGAAGTTCCAAATTTACAACCCGAACGAGTTCCTAATCCGTGTGATGCTTACAAAAGAGAAAGGCAAGAAGCGTTGTGAGTCGAATGAAGAGAGGAAAATTTTGATGAAAATAAGGACGGTCTTAGCTTTAAGTTAGGTGGGCTCTTCTACAAGATCCCTAAAATAAGCCCAACTGGTTGCCATGACCCAAGACCCAACTGATTAACCTATCCTTGCGACACATGGTTAGACTAAGTGCTGAATCACTCAGACAGACATTTGGGTTTCCTCATTCCTGCAAAGAGTTCACTTAGAGGAACCAATAATGTCAAAATGATAAGGGCTTTAGGTGTTGGGGCCCTCGACCATTTAGTAAATTCCAGCTTTACCCAGACTTCTAATTTTTTAGTTCTTTCATGTTTTCGATGCTTCAGCTTAACTAAACTTAAATAAATGAAGCTCTGAGTATGTTGGCACAGGATGATGAGTAAGCAGTAGAAGGAGATGGTCGGCCTACCAATGAGGAAGTGGGATTCGACCTTCCAAAATATCTCCCAACCCTTTTAGATACATGTGAGGGTATCGTTAAAGAGGTTCAGGAGGACCATGATATGCTGGTTCATTTTTTGAAGAAAATCGAGTGTTCTTTCATGCTTGAGGACATCATATTGTAAAGTTTTGAGACACATGCCTTATCATCTTGCATAATGAAGTTGGACAAGAAGGTTTTTGTGTTGACATAGATGGTTTTCACACCCCATAAGGAACTCATAGATCTATATGAGAGAGCTTGGGTCTCCCAAGCTTAAGTTAAGTCTAATAGGCTAAGTTAAATTAGATCTTGGGGCGAGTTCTTGCTTTGAAGGCCGCTTTGACTGGGTATGCCTTGACTGAGATTGTCTCAAACGCCTTTGTAGGGTAGTTCTTTCCTCCGAGTTGAGTCGGGGTGAGGGCTTATTGTAATAATTTTTCTTTCATTTAAATAACTAATTTTATTTAGCTCTTTAATTTTTTGTGTTTTTTTTTTGTTGGTCGATCTTCCGAACTGAGTTCCACCGTCCACTTAAGAAGTCTAAAGTGCTCCATTTTGGTGAGAATTGCCTTGAGGGGATCATATGTGATTTTCCTAATTGGGTGTGTGTGAAAGTATCAATCAACCCTACGTACTTAAATAATGAGAGAAAAAGTCACTTTTCCAAAATTGAGTTCTTAAGTTTTTCTCCCATGAGGACTCACCTGACATTGTGAACTAAAAACTATTTTTCTTACTCCTCTCAGAAAAGGATGGAGTGTATGGCCTAGAGGTTGATTCCTAGGAATAATGAAAGTTTTTCATTTAATTTTGGGCCTTGAAGGAGCGACAGAGAAGCTATAGAATCTTCAAACTGTTGAAAAGCTTTCTCGCACTCATCCCAGCACATGAATTGTTTAGCCTGCCTTACGATTTTGAAGTACGCATCACACTTTTCACCTAACTTGGAGAAGAATATGCTAAGCCCTCAAATTCAGCCTATTAACCAATGCATGGACCTTCTTTGGATTGATTTTAATTTCTTCAGTCAACAATAGGTACCCTAAAAATCTTCTTATTTTCACTCTGAATGTGCACTTGAGCGGGTTAAGTTTCATGTTATATTTTCTTAAAGTTTCTAAAGTTTTCTTTAGTTCC
>NW_018164475.1:105313-109767 GCF_001263595.1 Phalaenopsis equestris | reverse complement strand
AAGGTAAGATCTAGCATCATGAATGAACTTTTCTCATTGGTGGTATGTTAATCCATATGACATATAATCACTAATAAAAAAATTTACCGTGTCATTATACCACATAATGCACCACTCAGTAATAACATACGGTTGTTCATCAGGAAAATTCTCATTAATTTCATCTACATAAGTGTATGAATTTCTCTCATCTAGTTTAGATAAATGGTCATCAGTTTGATTATCGGATCTTTTCCTATCTGCCACTTTGTTATCAAACTCTGACATTAAGATGACCCATCTAATCAATCTTGGTTCAGCACCCTTCTTCAACATAAGATATCTATTACCATAATGATCTGTATGAGCAATACATTTTGTTTCAATTAACCAATTAAATGAGATCTAAATTTATCAAAAGAATATACTATAGTAAATAATGCCTTCTCAGTTGCAGTGCAATTGATTTTAGCTTCATTAAAGGATTTACTGGCATAATATATAGCTTAAAAATTTTTATCGTGCTTTTCCCTAAAATTGTCTGGATAACATAGTCACTAGCTACACACATCAACTCAAATGGTCTCTCCCAGTCACCTGAGACTATAATAGGAGCAATGACTAATTTTCCTTCATTACATACTAGTCTAAAATGGTCACCCCCAGTTAGCTGAAACTATAAAAAATTTGGGCCATCTCCATCTTTACATACTGATCTAACATGGGTTGATTTGAGACCATTTAATGATTGGATTTTAGTATTTAAGATGTAATTGAAATCATTTTGGCAACTAACTTAGTTTGATTGTAAATTTATTTTTTATAAGGGTTCATTTGATAATAAGGGTTCATTTGATTTAACAATCAAAGAAATGTTATGCTATAAAGTGTTGGTCAAATGCTTTTCAATTGCAACATACAACAATCTCATTTTGACCTATAATTTTTCTCTTACTCTGTAATGGATATGTAAATATATATCATGTTAAACCTATTATTATTATACATCCTTAAAAAAAACTAGATAAATAATGATGTTATATTTGTTTCTTCAATAATGAAGCAAAAGTTATACTTCATTTTAAAATAGATTTATCACTTGGAAAGACATTTATTTAGCATTTTATCCTTCCAAAAAAAATCTACAAGAGTTTTTCCTAATGTCAGTTTACTGAAGCCTCATTATTAATTATTCTCAATTGATTTCTTTGTTATTATATAATGAATTTGTATTCCACAACCCAAAATTATCAGAACAAAATTTTAACTGAAAGAGTGATTAGAACATCTTATGCTAAATAATAAAAAGACATTGGCGGGAAATTTATCAATAAACCATAACTCTTATCTAATTAAACAAAAACAACCATAACAAAAACTACAACAACAAATACAACAATAACTACAATAACAACAACTATAAGCCTTTGGCCCACTATGAGAGGTTGGCTACATTCATCATTTTTCTCTTATTCAATTAAACAATTACATAAATTTCCCATTAAGTTGAAATGTAAACATTCAAACAAATAGTTGAACCACCCTATCATTAAGCGGTTGCACAGGCCTTGCATTCTTTGCATAACCCTACATAATGAGAAATTGTGCATGTTAATAGATTACAAGCAATATTATAGAAAAATAACTTACTTTATATTTTTTTGGCATTTTGAGAAAACTTACATGTATAGCAGCACCCTTTAACAAATTTAGCTGCTCTAGAGATATAGTTCTGATCTGTACAAATAAATTGTATTGTTTATAAGTTAACAAAATCACAATAATTTTTAGTAATTAGACTGCAGGTTGAAATCTAATTTATAAATGAGAAAATATTAATAACCTTTTTATTGATAGTCCATGTGACACCTTCAGTGCAAGGTGGAATAGTGATAGATCCCTTCAATCTATAGTAGTGTTTTCCGAACTTTCTAATTACCTCCATAGGATCAATGTTTCCAATGTCCGCCGTTGCATCAATTTTCTTACTTATTGCACGAATATGCTTTTCAACCTAATATTAAGAATAATTTTGATTTACTTTAATAATGATAACAATCAATTATTAAAATAATTACATTAATGCATAATTAATTATAAATATTTATAGATATACACAACTTATTGCTTAATAACAAAACAGACTCATGAGTAAGATGGAGCATACATGCATAAACTTAATGGAATAGAAACTGAATACCTTGGTAAAAAATGGATCTGGAGCACCAACTTCATATAAGAGGCTTACCATAGCCATTGGTTGGTCAGTAGTACGTTGGTGAAGCAAATGAACCTCTAAATCAAATCTGAGTTGGCCATTATATTAATAAAAAATACTTTTAGTACTAGGATAGTATGAATATAAAAGAGAGTACTGATGATATACCACATCATAAAATAAGAATATGATAGTAAAGTTTTTAATTTGTTGTAACTAAAAAATTGTTCATAATTGGTCAATATATGAACTAGTTGCTTTGATAAGTATTATATGTGTTGAAGAAAATGATTAGCTTCTAGCATAAATCTTTATTGTCATTACCTTTTTTATACTATTAAAGAAGGCATTTTGCAACTACATTCTCTATTTTTTATGAGATATACAATTTGAATATTTGGTTATAACACATACTTTTTTCCATTAAGTGTGTTCTCTGAAGGCGTGTGAAAGTGCACTTGCTTCAATGGATATTCTGTTTTATTGATCCATACACCACCCACTACATCTTCGCATTGGATCTGTCATGTCATTAAAATCTCATAATATTAGCTCAATGACATTTTTCATACGTAAAACAATCTTCATAATTTTTTTTAAATAACATAAGAAAGCTCTTTTTAATTTACCATGATGTTGTGACCAAGATTCTTCATCACAGCTTTTTCAGGATGATAAATCCATTTAAGATCCTCCGGTTGATATACAAACTCGGTCTTTTCATCATATATTGATACTGGTGATTGTGAGTGCCCAATTTTACATGTCTCCCAGTCCTTACGGATATCTCCCCAATGATCCGGACCATTCCAGGCCCCCACCGTATAGCTAAACTCCTCATGCTCTGCTATTTATGACATCATTATAACATAAAACATTAAAAAAAATGTTCAAATAAATAAATATGGTAACTTCTTTATATCTATAATAGTTCATATACTGTAGGCCATTGCATCATGATCAATGTAGAGAAAAGCCATTATAGCAATGATGAGGGCAAGTTGCTTGAAGTGTTCCATTATGGATCTCAATAACTACTAGATAGTAAGGGAAAGTTGATATGAGAATGAGATTTTGATAAATTTGAGGGAAATTTATAGTAAGCTAGGCTCTATCCCTCCCATACATAGTCAAAGTTAAGTAGCGTTAGAATATTGTCAAGGGAGATAATATTATAAATTATTGGACTATATTCTAATAAATTTACATATTCAACACCTACTTACTATATTTATACACAAATAATGGACATCAGATAAAAGATATTGCCATCTTAACCTTAATAAAACGAAATACACCCTTTCATTGAAATAAACCCTTTGATTAATAGGAAAAGGGACATGTGTATGCAAAAATTGAAGCTTAGGTGTTAGATATGTAAACACCAAGAAATTAAATGGTACACTGTAAATCTTCAAATATTTTTTTTTTAATTGTTAGTGTTTCAAATGCCTGCTATCAAATTTTGAATTTCTATTTGTCGAAAATGAGGCTGCCAAATAGCCGGCCTTCAAGCTTGAAGCATGATCCAATGTAAATTCGCAAATGCCCAATACTAGTTCATCATAAGTGATAAGTTTATAAATTGTACAACATAATCATAATATAATTTTGAAAAATTAAACTGCATACCACACAAAATTAAATCATGCTTATGTTTATTGCATCTTCAATAAAGTTTGATCCCCTATAATTGCTTGCAAGATCTTGAATAAAATATTTCTATTTTATTCACTTCTCTTGGTTAATCAAAAGAAAAAAACAAACCAAGAAAATCATCCCAAGAATCACAGAGGCATTGAAAAGCTATTTAGCCGCTCATGGCCCGAGAGAAAAAAAAAGAAGATTTTATGGAAATAAAACCTGCAAGAAATATTCTTATTATAGAAAAATACATACAGCCCTTTGATTTCCTCTTACAAGGATAACCTCCAATTTCTCTCACAACGCTCTCAGAAAATATAGATTAGCCTCCTCTGCAATTCTCTCTCCAAAAACCTCCATAAATCTTCTCTTTACAAAGATTTTATTGAATACTTTTTCAGACTCATCATAATCCTGCATTAAAATTTTTCCAAAACTGAAAAGATGTTGCGGAGTGACCACGCTCGAGCTGCAGCTTAAATACGCGTGGGCTCGAGTTGGGCGGCGTGGTCACGCCATGTTTCGGTGTGGCTATGCTAGAAGCTCTTTTGTGCGGTCTATTTTGGCATATTGAAAATAGATATATTTTTTTATTTTAAATTATACATATATA
>NW_018164475.1:76576-105109 GCF_001263595.1 Phalaenopsis equestris | reverse complement strand
TATATATATACATATATATATATATATATATATACATATATATATATATATATACATATATATATATATATATATATGAGACCTGCATGAATTACTATATCTGGTTAATTTCAATATATTTTTCTCTTTTTTATGAGTTCTAACTCTACCTTAATCAAGTGCTTACCCACCCCTTATCATAATTCCTAGCTCCTAAATAGATTCAATTGAGTTAACATTCATTCCTTATTGAAATAGGACATTAATTGTTATGCAATTTTAATGATAACTCCTTAACCTCAAAATTCCATATTTCTAAATTTAAAAAAATTTCTATATTTAAATCAAACAAAATGATTTTAGGCACTCAATTACTCATATTCATTTAATGTCCTAATCTTAAATAAATTTCACATTTTTTAATGTAGATTCTTGCTTCTTAGTATTAATGGACCAAGCTGTATGAAATGAGCCAATGAATAAGAAAAATGTCAATAAGCTTAAGAATTACCAGTGGCAGCCTGATGATGATTCTTCCCTCAAGCTTGTTCCACATTCAACTGGCAACATATGAATAGTGCACAACAGAATAAACGACAACACATGCTATGAGTCATAACTCAAACTATAATAGGAAAAGAAAATCTGGAGACATGCTATCAAACTGCTTAAAATTATTATTAATATATATAATGGTGGGGGCGGGGTTTCTCTGCTCTGCTAGGGTTTTCTCTCTAATGGCGGCTCCCCAACAACCTTCCCAGAGGATCCTCTACTGGTTTGACACACTTTTAGTTGTTTTTGAAGCATTCTGGCTGCTTGTTTTGAAGTACTCCTTACCCTAGTGGTTAAGCTTCTTATCCCACTAAAAGAGTTTTTTGTTTACTGTTCCATTGCCTAGCTTCCTTTCTTCTTCTGTGTTTGGAGGCTTCTCTGATGTTTTAGTGTCTGTGGATGCACTTCTCCCTGTTTATTTTGATACTAATATCCAAAAGACTAATGCTACTTTTGCTGATATAGGACGAAGAGGTTTTGATTGTTTAAATGATACTGAAAATCGGGTTTCCCTCAGTCTTACCATGATGCTGCAGTTTTTAAGTTTGATTGTTCTTTTGTTAAACCTTTGAGGAAAAAAAGTGGTTAGCTAACGGCTTTCTACTCAGATAGTGAATTACATGCACTAGCTAAAGCCAGGAAGTTCTCATTGGTTGGGAAATTTCAGTTCAGCCACCCAAAGATCGATGTAATAAGGAAATTATTCGATGATTTAAAGCTAGCTGGTTCTTGGAAGGTAGGTTTGCTAGATGGAAGGCATGTCATCATTTCCCTTGCTAAGGAAGAAGACTATGCTACACTTTTTGCTAAACAAATATTATGTTTGGATGGGTTTTCAATGAAACTATTGAAGTGGACCACTGATTTTGATCCCTTCAAAGAACCTCCTACTGTACCTATATGGCTCAAACTTCCTGGATTGAAATTGCATTTCCTTAATCACCAAGTTCTCTTCACTATAAGAACTGCTATTGGCAGACCCATGAAGTTGGATGCTCCTACATTTAACCTAACTAGGCCATATGTTGCTAGAATTCTGGTGGAAAGAGATATTACTCAGCCTGATGTGGATGAGATTTGGTTAGGAACAGTCAACAATGGTTATTAGCATAAAATAGTGATGGAACAAAAGCCATATTACTACCATAATTGCAAAATGTTTGGCCATATTGATAATAAATGCTTTAGACTGCATCTTAAATTAAAAATAAAGCTTTTATGGGCTCTACTTCTGATTCACAAAACCTGAAGGCTCAACTACCTCTTGATCCTAATTTACCCTTTGATGCAACTGAACCCAACCCAGTGCCCGAGCCAGGACCTGAGTCACCTTCCCCATCCTAAGCCCATTTTGTTGTTGTACAGGTGGCTAACCAATCTGAGATAGTGGATATTCTAGCTACAGATTTTTCTAAAACTGTTCCAACCATTCTATCTGAACCTTACCACCATCCCATTCCCATCTCTCCTTTTACCTCTCCCCCTCTACCCTTTGTATTGGAATCTTATGCTGAACACACACATTCAGTTCCCCTTGAACTCAACCAATCTATCATTCTCAACCGTCCTCCCTTACTGTTGGACAATCCTATTTTTTCCAGTGACATGGAACATTTGAACTCACTAACATCCACCTTTGTTGAACCCACAAGTTCTGCTCCTTCTAAACTCCATCAACCCATCAATCCCCCGATCCTTCCCCTTTACTTTTAGCAACTCCACATACTTTGCCTTGTGAAGTGGAACACATCACCCTTACCTTCACTTCTAACAACGCTGCCCCTACGCAACTTACTATTTTTGCCCATCTATTCCTGTTGATTTTGAGGATGGTTTAGTTCAAAAGTTGAATTTGGATCTTGAAGAGGAGTGACAGCTCCATCAATCTAGAATAAAAAGTTAATCAAGGAATTAAATAATTCTATCAATGTAAAGTCCACAGCTGGTGTTTCTCAGAACAACCCCCTGAATTCCCTCTACAGACCTAAAAGGAGGGGAAAGCAGACAAATGATTAATATGTTATGCTAGAATGTTAGGGGGCTAGCAAATCCTAAGTTCCTTGGAAGATTAATCCACTTGAATAGGATGTATAAATTATGCTGCATTGTTATTTTAGAACCTATGATTCTAAAATACTAGGATAGAATTATTAATAAGTTCCCTGGTTTTCAATTTACTGTAAACTGCAACAAAAAAATTTGGCTTCTGTCCAGGCAAGAAGTCACTTGGCAAGTTCTTCAGGATCATCCTCAATTTCTCCATGTCTCTTTACAACTGTCAGGTCATTCAGCTAATGCCACTTTTGTTTATGCCTCAATCTACTCTAATGGAAGACAAGAACTTTGGACTGAATTTTTCAACCTCAGCCTCAGATCCAACTCTAAATGGCTAGTTTGTGGGGATTTCAATAGTGTGGCTTCTCCTTGTGAAAAGTCTGGAGGTAGACCTCCTGCTATTAACAAAATGAATTTGTTCAATGATAGTATAACTCTTGCCAAACTACATGATTTGGGTTTCTATGGACCTAAAATTACTTAGAGGAGGGGCAATATCTGGGAAAAATTAGATAGAGCTTTGGCTAATGATACCTGGCTTAATGACTTTCTTCATACTATCATTACCCATCTACCTATTTTTGGCTCTGATCAAAGACCTCTTTTTCTGAGTATCCAGAGCTCTCTACCTCTAACTAAAACTCCATTTAGATACTGTTGGTCTCACTTTTGGTTGAGGTTTAGTTTTTTCCTCTTTAGTAGCCTGAGGTCTAGCCATAGGACTTTTCTATTGACTATTCTTAGAAAACTAGACAAGGAACCCTCACCATTAGAAATTCCAAACTCTCTTCTTTACTCAACTTAAAGTTTCACATATTGGTCCTAACCTCTAGCACTTAGTAGGTGGGGTCACTATGGGGGAACTCAAGATGAGTCAACCTTAGGACTGCTGGACCTTAGGGTTGACCCTATGCTGAACACACACATTCAGTTCCCCTTGAACTCAACCAATCTATCATTCTCAACCGTCCTCCCTTACTGTTGGACAATCCTATTTTTTCCAGTGACATGGAACATTTGAACTCACTAACATCCACCTTTGTTGAACCCACAAGTTCTGCTCCTTCTAAACTCCATCAACCCATCAATCCCCCGATCCTTCCCCTTTACTTTTAGCAACTCCACATACTTTGCCTTGTGAAGTGGAACACATCACCCTTACCTTCACTTCTAACAACGCTGCCCCTACGCAACTTACTATTTTTGCCCATCTATTCCTGTTGATTTTGAGGATGGTTTAGTTCAAAAGTTGAATTTGGATCTTGAAGAGGAGTGACAGCTCCATCAATCTAGAATAAAAAGTTAATCAAGGAATTAAATAATTCTATCAATGTAAAGTCCACAGCTGGTGTTTCTTAGAACAACTCCCTGGATTCCCTCTCTAGACCTAAAAGGAGGGGAAAACAGACAAATGATTAATTTGTTATGATGGAATGTTAGGGGCTAGCATATCCTAAGTCCCTTGGCAGATTAATCCACTTGAATAGGATGTATAAACTCTGGTGCATGGCTGTTTTAGAACCTATGGTTCTAAAATATCGGGATAAAATTATTAATAAGTTCCCTGGTTTTCAATTTACTGCAAACTGCAACAACAAAATTTATCTTCTATGGAGGCAAGAAGTCACTTGGCAAGCTCTTCAGGATCATCCTTAATTTCTCCACGTCTCTTTACAACTATCAGGTCATTCAGCTAATGCCACTTTTGTTTATGCCTCAAGCTACTCTAATGGAAGAAAATAACTTTGGACTGAACTTCTCAACCTCGGCCTCAAATCCAACTATAAATGGCTAGTTTGTGGGATTTCAATAGTGTGGCTTCTCCTTGTGAAAAGTCTGGAGGTAGACCTCCAACTATTAACAAAATGAATTTGTTCAATGATAATATAAATCTTGCCAAACTACATGATTTTGGTTTCACTAGAACTAAATTTACTTGGAGGAGTGGCAATATCTGGGAAAGATTAGATAGAGCTCTGGCTAATGATACCTGGCTTAATGACTTTCTTCATAATATCATTACCCATCTACCTATGTATGGGTCTGATCACAGACCTTATTTACTGAGTATCCAAAGCTCTCTACCTCCAACTAAAACTCCATTTAGATACCTAAATGTTTGGTCTTCACATCCAGATTTTCTATATCAGGTTCAACAGATTTGAAACAACTATAATCACAACAACCCCTGAGTTAAAATTTGGATTCTTCAAAAGAAATTGGGCACCCATCTAAAAAGGTGGGACTGGCAAGCCTTTCACAATTTACATTCCAAGGTCAGAGAAGCTGAGGACCTGGTTTTACGGCTGGAAGGTAAGGTGGTTGAAGATCCATTCTTAGAATCTGAACTTTTTACTGCAAATTAAGCACTCCTCATTGCTATCCAAAGGCAGGAGTTATTATTACATCAGAAAGCTGCTCAAATTATGTTCTGTGAGGCGGAGAAAAATTCTAAATATTATCATGCAGTGATCAATTATAGGAGGAAATGTAGTGCTATCCACAAGATCAAAAATTCCAATGGGGATCGGCTTAAATCTGCAAAGTACATCTTTGATAGTGCTATAAAGCATTTTCAAGATCTTTTCTCTTAGCCTCCTTTTGAAAGGACTACTGTAAATAACTCTCTTTTAAATCAAAACAGAAGCTATACATCCAATCTTCACTAATCTTATATTTCTACTGAGGAAGAAATTAAAACTACTCTTGAATCTATTGACAGCAACAAAGCGGCAGGCCCTGATGGTTATTCTGCTGATTTTTATAAAAAATCTTGGAGTATTGTTAAAGGAGATGTTATCAAAGAAGTGCAAGCCTATTTTAATGGTGGTGATCCTCCCAACTATTTCACTTCTTTCTCCATCACTCTCATTCCGAAGGAGACCAACTGCAAGAGTTGGGACCAGTTTAGACCAATCAGTCTAACAAATGTGTTAACTAAAATCATTAGCAAGATTCTTGCTGCCCGAATCCAACCACATCTTCACAGAATAATCTCCTTAAATCAGATTGCTTTCATAAAGGGAAGAAGCATTGTTGATAATGTTCTTCTTGCACAGGAACTTGTCCAAGATCTTAACAAAGTCTGCAGGGGTGGCAATCTGATCTACAAGTTAAATATCAACAAAGCTTACGATACTCTCCACTGAGGTTTCATTGAGGAAGTCCTTCAAGGAAGAGGTTTCTCACAGGACTTTATTAATTTGATTTTGAGTTGGATTGATAACAATGCCCATCCTGTTCTCATCAATGGTTCTTCACATGGTTTTTCAAAGCTCAAAGAAAGATTAAGCAAGGTGATCCTCTTTCCCCTACCATCTTCATTCTTGTCTTTGATTATCTATCTTTACTGCTTAATCAGATTTCAGAAGTTTCACCTTAACACCAGTTCAAACATAGATCCAATGTAGTTATTAGTCATCTTTCATATGCTGATGATAAAATAATTTTTTTTAAAGCCACCAAACTAGCTGCTAAACAAATCCATAAGTGCTTAATGGCTTTTCTGTCTTATTCTGGGCTTCTGCTGAATAATCAAAAATGCTCCCCCATCTATGGTGATGGTGTCAAACATCAGTTTAAATATTGGTTTTTCTGATTTCACTGGTTTCAGAACCTCCATCTCCCCTTTCAAATACTTAGGTGTTTATCTGCTCAAGGGAAGTACTAGACAGATGTAGTTTGATGAGGTGGTGACAAAAATATAGAAAAGGCTGCTCAACAACACAAATGCTTTTTTTTCAATGAGGGGAGAATCACATTAATTAAACATATTTTATCTTCTTTCCCTTCTTATATTCTCCAGATGGCAACTCTAAAGAAAAGCACAAAGCTACTTCTTGAAAGAATGTTTAATAGATTCCTTTGGTCTGGCCACAAGAACCAATTGCACTGGACCTAATGGAATTCAGTTTGTAAACCTGTGGATAATGGGGGCCTGGGCTTTAGAAGCTTCACACATCTCCAACATATTAGTTTCTATAAATTATGGGTTCACTTCATAGCACATGAATCACTTTGGGCATTATTTTTGAAAGGTAAATATTGCAGAAATTTTTACCCTTCAATGACATCTGCTAAATTAGGAGATTCCAAAATTTGGTCCCATATGCTCAAGGTAAATGATAGTGCAGAAAACCATTTCATTTAGGAATTAGGAAAAGGTAAAATTAACTTTTGGTTAGATAACTAGTTGGGGGATGAGAAGCTGGCTGATATCTACCCAAACCAAGTTAGCTCTATTTCTTTGGTTTCTGAATGTTGGAATGAGGGGCACTGGAACATTCAAGCACTCCGTAATATTTTGGAGGATTCTACTTTTCACAGAATAATCAATACTCCTATTGACACCAGCGGGAAGGATAAACTTATAACTAAAATGGGTATCTCTCAAACTCTCTCTGGATATATTTACTCAAAACAACTACATGGTCCTAAAACCTTTTGGAGAAAGATTCTTTGGAGTAAATTCCTGTCACCATTAATGGCCTTTTTTGTCTGGAGACTGATCTATGGCTTCCTCCCAACTGATGATATATTTGAGGGCTTGAGGGGCCCCTCATGCTGTCACTTATGGAGAAACTAGAAGGAAACTTTAGACCATCTCTTCTTTCAATGTCAGTTTGTTCAAAAAGTTTGAGCATCTGTCCTTAGCCACTTGCAAGTACAAACCATCAACCTCTCCTGGTCTCTTTTTCTATCTAGTTGGAAGGATTGGAGCAAGGTTAAGCTGGACAACATTCCTTCTGTATTTTCCTTGTTTGTTTGGATGGCTAGAAACAAAGCTAAATTTGAAGAAATCAAACAACATAACACTAAAGTGTCAGCCAATTTCATTGCATATTTGAGAAAACTCTCCCACTGGAAAGCCTTCCCTGATATTCTAAGGGGTGCCACCAAAAGCTTCATGCCACAACAGATTACTCAGGTTTTCTGGCTTAAACCTAATTTAGGCTAGATTAAAGTCAATGCTCAGATGCTGGTATCGAGGGAATTTTAGAGACTCTCATGGCTCTTGTTTACTGCACTACTCCTCTCCCATCTTGGCAGAAGATGTTTTAGGGCTGAGACTGCTGCAGTATATTGGGGTATCTACTATGCTACCAGGGCAAACATTCAGAATTTGCTGTTTGAATCTGATTCCCATATTCTAATTAATATACTCCTTCACCATATCAGTTTCCCTTGGCATATTCTTTATTGTATTCATAAAATTTACAGCCTCTCAGCCAGTATTAACCTGAAGTTCAATTTTATCCCTAGGGAAGGTACAGACCTGCTAACTGGTTGGCTAGATCTAGGCTGAGGGCAATTTCTCCGTCTATCTCCAAAGTTGCTTCAACTCCTCTCTATTTCCTTATTAAGGGAGACTTCCTTGGCCTACCTTACTGCAGAGTTGTGTAACTCCTTTTTGTATTGTTACACACACACACACACACACGCACACATAGAGGGAGAGGGAGAGAGAGAGAGAGAGAGAGAGAGAGAGATATATATATATATATATATATACAAACTTACTTAGGTTTGGTTTAACATCTGTTTCCTCATTTATTTTTCCCCTTTTTTAGGGATCTGTTTGGGTTTTTTTGGGTCCTCCAGGATCTTTTTGTTTAGTGGGGATCCTCATGTCCCTCCCTCTTTATGTATTTCTTTTGTCTCTTAGCATATTGGTGCAATCCTTTGCTCTTTTTTTAATATATATATATATATATTTCAAAATTTTTGTGAGTAATAACATAAATATTCTTAGAACGCTAACGGCATTAGAATATTAATAAAAAATAAAAAAAAAATTATCAAATAAAAATTAACTCAAAACTAAATGAGTAATTAATTGACTTTCCAGCTAACAAAAAAATCTATTAATAAATAAGAATGAATAATAAGCATTTAAATCTTCCAACGAATTTATTTACATTATATTATTTGAAACATTTGTTTGAATCTATCAATTATATAAATATATAAATATAAGTATTATAGCAACACAGTACTATTGCCCAAGGAAAAAAAATTCATTTTCTACAGCTTGTTGTTTGGTTATAGGTGAAATAAAATCATAAAATGTGTTTTTATAAGCGACTCACACGTTATTGAGAAAATATTGCATCGTGACTCTGCATGTAGAGTTACGTTCGGAGTCCAATGAAATTACGTCACGTAGCGTTGACAGAAAAAAAATATAGAATATGTACGGTAACACAAGAGAATATTCCTCCAGTGTTATTCATGTGTTATTGTGTGTTATTCAGATATTATTGTGTGTTATTCAAGTGTTATTGATGTATTACTATGTTATTATAACACCGAGAATAATCATAAAATACAATAACACCTTAATTCTCCATGATCATAGACTCAATTTAAAGCTTGATCAACTGTATGGATATGTTCTCGCAGTCTAAAAGATTCTATAGGAACAAACCACACTTAATTTGGTTAAGTATCGAGCAAGATATTTAGGCTATAAGTTGGACTGTTCTCGGGCTAGGGACTTGGGGACAATGATCTGATGCTGTCAGTTTCCACATGTATTGAATGGACGCTCTGGATCGCGTCGGACGGCTGGATGGAACGAAGCAGCCGGACGCGTGGCAGCTTACTCGGGTGGTGGAGTCAAATGGGAGCGTGCCACGTGTGCTTTTCGAATCTAGCTAGGTTGACGCAGCGCCCGCTTATGTAGATAAATAAGGCTTTATATTATTTATTTAATAGTCAGAACTTCAAAAATTCATATCATTGTGTAGAAAAATCATAATAATAAAATAAAAATACTTTCTTTCTCAATGAACAGAGTAGAACAATGTGGAAATGGTTTCATATTTTCTTGATGCATGTTTTTTTTTTAATTAAATAAAAGAGTAGAACAATGTGGAAATGGTTTCATATTTTCTTGATGCATGTATTACTTCTAATTAATTAAATAGTGTTTTCCTTCTTTGAATTCTTCATTTTCTTAGACATTTCACCATGGCATGGGACCATAAGGCTTTTGATATATCTTCTCTTAGGTATATCCCCTGATTTTTCCAAGGTTAGGGGGCACCCTAACTAGAGATATCTAATTTTTATGTTAATGACCCTTATTTTGGGTAAAATAATTATAAAAATTAAAATAATCATCATAAAAATACAAAATTTTTTTTGGTAGATTCATTGTTGTCAGAGGACTTTAGGAAAAATATAAACTTGTTTTAACTCATTAAAAATAATCCTAATTGTTACAAACCTTTAAAAATAAAATAAAATCAATTTGGAGTAATTATAAATGTAAATGACATAAAATCATTCTCCACTGTTATTTAATGTCATAGGAGCTCCCAAAAAAACTTTCAAGTCAATTGGAGTTAATTTGTTCATTAAAATGAATTAATCAATTGAAATTGTATGTTTGGCATGAAAATAATTATAATAATTAAAATACAATTCAAAAAATTATCAAATTGGTTTTGGGAGCTCATTATGACCATAGGAACCTAAGAAAAATAAAATTGGAATTAAAATAAATACTTCATTTTTGAGCTAATTTTAGCCATTTAAATAATTAAAAATCATAAAAATTACAAGATTGTAAAAACACACTAAAATGTCACATTTGGCTCTCTGATCACTTGAAATCAATTAAAATATTTTTTCTAATTTTCTAAGTCAAGATATTAACTTTAAAGTCTTAAAATTGAAATTTATCTAATTTTTCACTAAAATAATTCTTAATTATTTTATCTAATTAAAATCCCCAGACCCAGAGAGATTTAATAAAAATATAAAACATAGTTTTACACTTAAATAATATTTTATATTTAATTAATGCTCAAAAAAAACAAATAAATCTAATAATTAAATTAAATCTCTAAAAATCATGAAAATTGGTCTAAGTGGTCCTCAGACTTAGGTGAACCTCCAATAATATTCTTAAGAACAGATGTTTTATTTTGGTTGAGTTATTAAATTTTCATTGAAAAATCTCTATTTTTGCATTAAAATATCACAATATCACAAAACGAGGTTGCAAATTCATAAATATCACAAAACGACAGTTGCAAATAAATTAAAACGACTCTATCGGATGATTAGGAATCCCTCGGAGGAGGTAACCTACAATTGCTAATGAGATTTCCCACAGTCCAAATGAAAGTATGGAACTCATTAAGTACAGTTTAGTAAATTCATTTAGACTAATTGAATTTGAAAGAAAATAGTTGTACCGGAACGAGGGAACTGTACGATCTTAACCGTTGACGCTCTGACCAACTTTAATATGTTTCATAATATTTGAACAACCCTGGCCCTTATGAACATTTGATTTGACATCATGACTTGACATATTAGAAAACTTAAACTTTCTACAAAGAGAAGCTTGGAGCTAGAATCGTGGGTAGCATGACCATCTTCAACAGTAAAACATGTCTTCACCAGCTAAACCATTCGTTAGAATTAAACAACAATCCATTGGACTTCAAGGTTGTTTGTTTATGTAACATAGATCCTCAACTTTTCCTTAGGCCTTTATATGGTTCTACTATACAACAT
This sequence comes from Phalaenopsis equestris, assembly GCF_001263595.1. Classification (NCBI taxonomy): domain Eukaryota; kingdom Viridiplantae; phylum Streptophyta; class Magnoliopsida; order Asparagales; family Orchidaceae; genus Phalaenopsis; species Phalaenopsis equestris. Next base: position 93,988 of record NW_018164475.1, on the reverse strand, counting down.
AAGCCCTAACTAATCTTAGAATTTTGAGCTTATCATTCATCCCGACCTAAATCCTCACTTCATTTAGGATATTTGTGTGATTTTTTTACATGAATGTAAGCCCTAATTCATAAAATTTGTAGAATGAAACATTAAATAGTTTTTCTTTAGAATTGAAGCCAAATAGTATGATAGTTTTGGGAATTCACCGAGGTTCTCCTCTGAATATATGACATCCCCTACCTTCTTTCCTTTTGGATCACAAAATAAATGTTACAAATTTGAGTCATTCCCCTTTCACACCTCTTTACCCGATCTCGTTGAAAAGTCCTTATCCTTTGAACTCCTTGAAGATAATATCCTCTAATTTTTATCGAGAGTTTTCTTAGGTGAATTCAGTTATTTCAGATGTAATTAACTATAGTGACTTGCCTTTATAGGAAGCATTTCTGAACCCAGCTTAAAATAAACCCTATTTAATTTTTTATATTAAATAAAGGAACTTGTCGGCTTATAATAAAAATGGTTTCGCAGACTTAACGGATGTCACACAATCTTTAGTTTAATCGAGCCTTACCAGTAAGTGGTGTGTTTATCATTCAGGGTGAATACATTACTTGCGGTATGAGGCTTGTTTATTTAAACTACTGGAGATATGAGATTGGTCGGTCTTGTATTTCCAAAAATCCAAAATACTATTTTTTTTTCAAATTATATATTAAATTAAATTAAAACAAGTGTTAGGATATCCATCCTGGCAACTAACAACTCCACAACCCCTCAACCTTTTTAGTGTCGAAAAATTCTGCAACCAGAAATCAAATAAAAGTCTAGTCTCAATGAGAAGCTAAGGAATCATCACCTTCATGACTCACTGAAAACAAAACAATATATCACAAACCTAAACATCAACAAGCACATCAAACAATCTATTTAAAAAAAACAATAACACAACACACTACAACAAACACAAATTTAGGTTGCTTCCTAAGAAACGCTAGGTTTAACGTCATCAAACAGAAAAATCCAGATACTTACTCGGTTGACCCATCTTTAAGACCTCAATAATTATAGGCCTTTCTCCATCTATGTAGAGTTTAAGACTTTGTTTAATCACTTTAAGCACCCTACCACATTTTGAATCCTTAATATCGATTACACCAAAAGGATAAGCTTTACTTATAGTAAATGACCTCTACCACATTTTTCATCTTTTCTTCAGAAAACTTTTGCATTTTCATAAGATTCTTGTCTAATTTCCTCGAGTATATTTAGCTGCAATAATCTCTTCTCACCAGCTTCTTTTAAGTTTTAATTAAATTCCTCGATAGCCCAATAAGCCATATGTCCTAATTCCACTGGCAAGTGTCGAGCTTTTCTAAAAATGAGCTTATATAGAGATATTTTCATAGGAGTTTTGTAAGTAGTCCCATAAACCCATAATGCATTTTCTAGTCTTAAGGACCAATCTTTCAACTAGGATTGACATTTTTTTTCTAAAATCCTCTTGATTTCTCTCTTAGATGCTTCTACTAAACCACATATTTAAGGATGATAATATGTGTCTATTATATGTTTAATTCCATATTTAGCAGCTAGTGTCTCAATTTTTCTATTCTTAAAATGACTTCCTCCATTACTAATGATCTCTAGGCATGTCCAATCTACTAAAGATATTCTTCTTTAAACAAATTAGCTACACTTTGAGCAACACAGTTTGGAAGAGTTACTAGCTCAATTCATTTTGAGACATTATCCATAATTATCAGAATATAAAAATTTCTAAAAGTTGGTATAAATGGTCCCATAAAATCTAAACTCCAAACATAAAAAATGGCAATCTCAAAAATAAAATTTACAGGCATTTCATCTCCGTTAGAAATATTGCTTATTCTCTCGCATCTAACACAAGTGTGTGCGTCTATATATATATATATATATATATATATATACTCACATCCCTAAAAAAATTAGGCCAATAAAAATGAGATTGTAAAAACTTATTTGTAGTTATATCATCACCAAAATGTCCCCAAGATTCAGAATCATGAAGTTTCTTAATAATTTTATGGGGTTTTGTCTAAGGGTACTCTTGTTTTGATTACTTGATCCGTACACTTTTTATACAAATATGAGTCATCAAAAAGGTAAGATCTAGCATCATGAATGAACTTTTCTCTTTGGTGGTATGTTAATCCATATGACATAATATCACTAATAATAAAATTTACTATGTCAATATACCACATAATGCACTACTCAGTAATAACATACGGTTCTTCATCAGGAAAATTCTCATTAATTTATTCTACATAAGTGTATGAACTTCTCTGATCTAGTCTAGATAAATGGTCATCAGTTTGATTATCAGATCTTTTCTTATCTGCCACTTTGTTATCAAAATTTGACATTAAGATGACCCATCTAATCAATCTTGGTTTAGCGCCCTTCTTCAACATAAGATATCTATTACCATAATGATCTGTATGAACAATACATTTTGTTCCAATTAAATAAGATCTAAATTTATCAAAAGAATATACTATAGTTAATACTGCCTTCTCAGTTGTAGTGCAATTGATTTGAGCTTCATTAAGGTGTTTACTGGCATAATATATAGCTTAAAAATTTTTATCGTGCTTTGCCCTAAAGTTGTCCGGATAACATAGTCACTAGCTACACACATCAACTCAAATGGTCTCTCCCAGTCACCTGAGACTATAATAAGAGCAATGACTAATTTTCCTTCATTACATACTAGTCTAACATGGTCACCCCCAGTTAGCTGAAACTATAAAAAATTTGGGCCATCTCCATCATTACATACTGATCTAACATGGGTTGATTTGAGACCATTTAATGATTGGATTTTAGTATTTAAGATGTAATTGAAATCATTTTGGCAACTAACTTAGTTTGATTGTAAATTTATTTTTTATAAGGGTTCATTTGATTTAAAATTATTTAAGAAACTAGAATTTGAAACCAATTCGATGGCTAGTTTTATGATCTATGCTTTGTGTAAAAATCATGTGCAATGAAATGATTTTTTTAAATATAAAAAATGACTAATATCATACTATTTGATATTTTTTTATCTTTCAAAGAAATGTTATGCTATAGTGTTGGTCAAATGCTTTTCAATTGCAACATACAACAATCTCATTTTGACCTATAATTTATCTCTTACTCTGTAATGGATATTTAAATATATGTCATTTTAAACCTATTATTCTTATACATCCTTGGAAAAAATAAACTAGATAAATAATGATGCTATATTTGTTTCTTTAATAATAAAGCAAAAGTTATACTTCATTTTAAATTAGATTTATCACTTGGAAAGACATTTATTTAGCATTTTATCCTTCCAAAAAAAAATCTACAAGAGTTTTTCGCAATGTCAGTTAATTGAAGCCTCATTATTAATTATTCTCAATTGATTTCTTTGTTATTATATAATGAATTTGTATTCCACAACCCAAAATTATCAGAACAAAATTTTAACTGAAAGAGTGATTAGAACATCTTATGCTAAATAATAAAAAGACATTGGCGGGAAATTTATCAATAAACCATAACTCTTATCTAATTAAACAAAAACAACCATAACAAAAACTACAACAACAACTACAAGAATACCTACAATAACAACAACTATAAGCCTTTGCCCCACTAAGCGAGGTTGGCTACATTCATTATTTTTCTCTTAATCAGTTAAACAATTACATAAATTTCCCATTGAGTTGAAATGTAAACATTCAAACAAATAGTTGAACCACCCTATCATTAAGTGGTTGCACAGGCCTTGCATTCTTTGCATAACCCTACATAATGAGAAATTGTGCATGTTAATAGATTACAAGCAATATTATAGAAAAATAACTTACTTTATATTTTTTTGGCATTTTGAGAAAACTTACAGGTATAGCAGCATCCTTTAACAAATTTAGCTGCTCTATAGATATAGTTCTGATCTGTACAAATAAATTGTATTGTTTATAAGTTAACAAAATCACAATAATTTTTAGTAATTAGACTGCAGGTTGAAATCTAATTTATAAATGAGAAAATATTAATAACCTTTTTATCGATAGTCCATGTGACACCTTCAGTGCATGGTGGAATAGTGATGGATCCCTTCAATCTATAGTAGTGTTTTCCAAACTTTCTAATTACCTCCATAGGATCAATGTTTCCAATGTCCGCCGTTGCATCAATTTTCTTACTTATTGCACGAATATGCTTTTCAACCTAATATTAAGAATAATTTTTATTACTTTAATAATGATAACATTCAAGTATTAAAATAATTACATTAATGCATATTTAATAATAAATATTTATAGATATACACAACTTATTGCTTAGTAACAAAACATACTCATGAGTAAGATGGAGCATACATGCATAAACTTAATGGAATAGAAACGGAATACCTTGGTAAAAAAGGGATCTGGAGCACCAACTTCATATAAGAGGCTTACCATAGCCATTTGATGGTCATTAGTACGTCGGTGAAGCAAATGAACCTCTAAATCAAATCTGAGTTGGCCATTATATTAATAAAAAATACTTTTAGTACTAGGATAGTATGAATATAAAAGAGAGTATTGATGATATACTACATCATAAAATAAGAATATGACAGTAAAATTTTTAATTTGTTGGAACTAAAAAAATGTTCATAACTAGTCAATATATGAACTAGTTGCTTTGATAACTATTATAGGTGTTGAAGAAAATGATTAGCTTCTAGCATAAATCTTTATTGTCATTACCTTTTTTATACTATTAAAGAAGGCATTTTGCAACTACATTCTCTATTTTTTATGAGATATACAATTTGAATATTTGGTTATAACACATACTTTTTTCCATTAAGTGTGTTCTCTGAAGGCGTGTGAAAGTGCACTTGCTTCAATGGATATTCTGTTTTATTGATCCATACAGCACCCACTACATCTTCCCATTGAATCTGTCATGTCATAAACATCTCATAATATTAGCCCAATGACATTTTTCATACCTAAAACAATCTTCATAATATTTTTTAAATAACATAAGAAAACTTTTTTAATTTACCGCGATGTTGTGACCAAGATTCTTCATCACAGCTTTTTCAGGATGATAAATCCATTTAAGATCCTCGGGTTGATATACAAACTCGGTCTTTTCATCATATATTGATACTGGTGATTGTGAGTGCCCAATTTTACATGTCTCCCAGTCCTTACGGATATCTCCCCAATGATCCGGACCATTCCAGGCCCCCACCGTATAGCTAAACTCCACATGCTCTGCTATTTATGACTTCATTTTAACATAAAACATAAAAATAAAATAAAATGCTCAAATAAATAAATATGGTAACTTCTTTATATCAATAATAGTTCATATACCGTAGGCCATTGCATCATGATCGATGTAGAGAAAAGCCATTATGGCTATGATGAGGACAAGTTGCTTGAAGCGTTCCATTATTGATCTCAATAACTAGTAGATAGTTAGGGAAAGTTGATAAGAGAATGAGATTTTGATAAATTTGAGGGAAATTTATAGTAAGCTAGGCTCTATCCCTCCCATACATAGTCAAAGTTAAGTAGCGTTAGAATATTGTCAAGGGAGATAATATTATAAATTATTGGACTATATTCTAATAAATTTACATATTCAACACCTACTTACTATATTTATACACAAATAATGGACATCAGATAAAAGATATTGCCATCTTAACCTTAATAAAACGAAATACACCCTTTCATTAATCGGAAAAGGGTCATGTGTATGCAAAAATTGAAGCTTAGGTGTTACATATGTAAACACCAAGAAATTGAAGCTTAAATGTCAGCTCATTTGGCACACAAGCGATGATTAGTTTGTGCCCAGCGATCAAATTTTTAGTTTTTATTTGCCGAAAATGAGGCTGTCAAATAGCCGGCCTTCAAGCTTGAGGCATGTTACAATGCAAATTGGCAAATGCCCAATACAAGTTAGTTTATCATGAGTGATAAGTTTATAAATTGTACAAGATAATCATAATATAATTTTGAAAAGTTAAGCTGCATACCACACAAAACTCATTTATTTACATTGACAAAAATATTTTTGGATATTGCCTTCTTGCCTTGCTTATATTGTTGTTTACCATTGGTAATTTTACCTTTCCTCCAAATAACTTTTTCTAAGAAAATAAATTTGCATGCTATTGTAAATTTCTTTTTTCCTGAATATAATTCTAAATTAAATCATGTTGGTAACAATGATTTAATTCCCTTTTCTATGTAGTATGTTTCATTATAACAAAGTAAAATTTCTTCCTTAGCTTCATTAATTCAGATAGAATAAAGTGAATGATGTTAAACTATAACATATCAGAAGATCTAAACTTATCAGGCTGATCAAATTATAACAATGCAATGATTTATTTTCTATATGTTAAACAACAGAGAGAGCTTTATGCAGTAAACTAGATCTCGATAATTTTCTTGACAAGAGCACAAGCTAATGATTTAAAAAATGCCCATAATTTTCTCATCGGATGAGAAGTTAAGAAATTTTTTGTCTGAGTATTCAAATAAATTGATTAATTGTTTGCTCATAGAGAACATACAGGTAAGAGCATCACTTATTTGATTTTCTACATGCATTTGTTTGATTATCTACACTATTGAATAAGCCTTATTTATGATTAATATTAAGACGATCAATCATTAAGAGTGTAATATAATTATACAATAACTCTTTATAATATTTATAGCTTAGAATGCACATTCAACTATTATGATATCAATTAGTAATATTGGAACAAGCTTTACAAAGGAGTACACCAAATGATAAATATATTTATTCTTAGTATTCAGTAATTTTTGTGTAAGCCTCTGATGCGCCAAAGCTTAACGTGAAGCAAGTTTGCCGCACAATGCAAGTACATATATCAAGCAATAATACGGTTAAAGAGTACCATATATTGATCCCAAGGGGAAGCTTTTTAAGAAATCATTTTGAAAAGACAGAAGCTCTAGTTTACTAAGTACTCCAACCTACTTTGGCTAACTCAGAAAGCAAGAAAAGAAAATTCTAAGTCTAGAAGATTTTGAAGAAAGCAAAACAGAAGAAAATATTGATCAAATTATGTTGGTGTTTTTCCAATATAATGATGAATGTGCCTTTGTGATTTAAGAGTGGCACTTGGCTTGATTTTCAAACAAATTTCTCTTTTGTGGTGATATTTAAGAGTGGCACTTGGCTTGATTTAAAATCTAGACGATTTGATTGGACTCGTCTTGAAGTTCAAATGAGCTCTAAGGATTGATCTCAAGTGTCACAATTTTGATGTAAACCTTATTGAAAAGAATATGTTAACAATATTGTTAGTTCACTGTGGAAAAATCAACGATTACAAATTTGAATATCTGCTAAGTTTTTCTCTGCAGCAACGACTACAAATATTTCTGATGGTTCTGCCACGATCCTAAAAAGATCAGCAACATCATTTCTAGCGATTTTTGCTTTGGAATTTCCAATCGGCGATTACATTTTAGTACTGATAATTATTTTGCAATAGCCATGATAGTCTCAAGACCTTTGGATTCTGATAGGGAAAATATTAAGAGAAAAAGTTATTTTTATTTATATAATAATTATTTATTGTATATCTTTTACGTCTATAACTTTTATTTCTCCCACAACATATATATTTATGTAATGTGCCTGATACATAAATATTAATTAAAGATAAATAAATAATTATATAAAAAAGTAACTCTTGATTAACTGAGTCTTTTATTGAGTTTTCAACAAACAAAAAGTATATATATATATATATATACTCACACTGAGATAGATACAGAATTAAATATATATACTTCCTACAACTTTTGTAAGCATCTCTATATAAACTAACTTGGATAGGTGAGAAGGGAGTGGTTTGAGTGGTCTATCACTCATTTTGTAATCCAATTTTCATCTTAACATGTAAGGAGCCATAGACAGGTCTTTCTTTCAATATATATATATATATATATATATGCTCACCCCTCTTTCATGAAAAGAATTTTAAACTCTATAAAAAATATAAACTTTCATTTATTGCTATTTTAGAGCCTTTGGTTCATAAAAATCCACAACAAATCTCAATGGTGGTGGCGGCTAGCCTCTCTGTTCTGCTAGGGTTTTCTTTGTAATGGTGGCTCCCCAACCACCTTCCCAAAGGAACCTCTACTGTTTTGACACACTTTTAGTTATTTTAAAGCATTTTGGCTGCTTGTTTTCAGTACTCCTTACCCTGGTGGTTAAGCTTCTTTCCCGACTAAAAGAGTTTTAAATTTATGTTTGCTGTTTCATTGCCTAGCTTCCTTTCTTCTTCTGTGTTTGGAGGCTTCTTTGATGATCTAGTGTCTATGGATGCACTTCTCCCTGTTGATTTTGATACGAATATCCAAAAGACTAATGCTACTTTTGCTGATATAGGAGGAAGAGGTTTTGATTCTTTAAATGATACTGAAAGTTGGGTTTCCCTCAGTCTTACCATGATGCTGCAGTTGGTAAGTTTGATTGTTCTTTTGTTAAACCTTTGGGAAAAAAAAGTGGTTAGCTGGCGGCTTTCTTCTCAAATAGTGAAATACATGCACTGACGGAAGCCAGGAAGTTCTCATTGGTTGGGAAATTTCAGTTCAGCCACCCAAAGATGGATGTAATCAGGAAATTTTTCGATGATTTGAAGCTAGCTGGTTCTTGGAAGGTGGGCTTGCTAGATGGCAGACATATCATCATTTCCCTTGCTAAGGAAGAAGACTATGCTACACTTTTTGCTAAACAAATATTATATTTGGATGGGTTTTCAATGAAGCTATTGAAGTAAACCACTGATTTTTATCCCTTCAAAGAGCCTCCTATTGTACCTATATGGTTCAAACTTCCTGGATTGAAATCGCATTTCTTTAATCACCAAGTTCTCTTCACTATAGGTACTGCTCTTGGCAAACCCATGAAGTTAGATGCTTCTACATTTAACCTAACTAGGCAATCTGTTGCTAGAATTCTTGTGGAAAGAGATATTACTCAGCCTCATGTGGATGAGATTTGGTTAGGGACAGTCAACAATGGTTATTGGCAAAAAATTGTAATAGAACAAAAGCCACATTACTACCATAACTACAAAACATTTGGCCATACTAATAATAAATGTTTTAGACTACATCCTAAATAAAAAAATAAAGCTTTTATGGGCTCTACTTCTGATTTACAAAACCTGAAGGCTCAACTACCTCTAGATCCTGACTTACCCTTTGATGCAACTGAACCCAACCTAGTGCCTGACTCAGGACCTGAGTCACCTTCCCCATCCTAAGCCCATTTTGTTGTTGTACAGGTGGCTAAACAATCTAAGATAGTAGATATTGTAGCTATAGATATTTCTAAAACTGTTCCAACCATTCTATCTGAACCTTACCACCATCCCATTCCCATTTCTCCTTTTACCTCTCCCCCTCTACCCTTTGTATTGGAATCTTCGGTTGAACACACATTTTTAGTTCCTCCCAAACTAAACCAATCTATCATTCCCAACCCTCCTCCCTTACTATTGGCCAATAGTATTTTGTCCTGTGATATGGAGCATTTGAACTCACCAATTTCCACCTTTGTTGAACCCACAAGTTCTACTCTTTCTGAACTCCATCAACCCATCAATCCCCCTATCCTTCCCCTTCACTTTTAGCAACTCCACATACCTTGCCTTGTGAAATGGAACGCATCACCCCTACCTTCACTTCTAACAACGCTGCCCCTACAGAACTTACTATTTTTGCCCCTTCTATTCCTATTGATTTTGTGGATGGTTTAGTTAAAAAGTTGAATTTGAATCTTAAAGACGAATGACAGCTCCATCAATCCAGAAAAAAAAAGTAATTAAGGAATTAAAGAATTCTACCAATGTAAAGTCCACAGCTAGTGTTTCGTAGAACAACTCCCGGGATTCCCTCTCTAGACCTAAAAGGAGGGGAAAACAGACAAATGATTAATATGCTATGCTAGAATGTTAGGGGGCTAGCATATCCTAAGTCCCTTGACAGATTAATCCACTTGAATAGGATGAATAAATTCTAGTGCCTCACTATTTTAGAACCCGTGGTTCTAAAATATCAAGATAGAATTATTAATAAGTTCCATGGTTTTCAGTTTACTGCAAACTACAACAACAAAATTTGGCTTCTATGGAGGCAAGAAGTCACTTGGCAAGTTCTTCAGGATCATCCTCAATTTCTCCAAGTCTTTTTACAACTGTCAGGTCATTCAACTAATGCCACTTTTGTTTATGCCTCAAGATACTCTAATGGAAGAAAAGAACTTTGGACTGAACTTTTCAACCTTAGCCTCAAATCCAACTCTAAATGGCTAGTTTGTGGGATTTAAGTAGTGTGGATTCTCCTTGTGAAAAGTTTAGAGGTAGACCTCCTGCTATTAACAAAATGAATTTTTTCAATGATAGTAGAAATCTTCCCAAACTAAATGATTTGGGTTTCACTGGACCTAAATTTACTTGGAGGAGGGGCAATATCTAGGAATGATTAGATAGAGCTCTGGCTAATGATACTTGGCTTAAAGACTTTCTTCATACTATCATTACCCATCTAATTATGTCTAAGGCTGATCACGGACCTTATTTACGGAGTATCCAAAGCTCTCTACCTCCAACTAAAACTCCATTTAGATACCTAAACGTTTGGTCTTCACATCCTGATTTTCTATGTCAGGTTCAACAGATTTGAAACAACTATCATCACAACATAAATATTCTTAGAACCCTAACGGTATTAGAATATTAAAAAAAATAAAAATTTATCAAATAAAAGTTAACTCAAAATTAAATGAGTATTTAATTGACTTTCCAGCCAACAAAAAGTATATTAATAAATAAGAATGAATAATAAGCATTTAAATATTCTAATAAATTTATTTACATTATATTATTTAAAACATTTGTTCGAATCTATCAATTACATAAATAAATAAATATAAATATTATAGCAACACGGTACTATTGCCCACGTAAAAAAAGTCATTTTCTACAGCTTGTTGTTTGGTTATAGGTGAGATAAAAGCATAAAATGTGTTTTTATAAGCGACTCACAAGTTATTGAGAAAATATTGCATCATAACTCTGGATGTAGAGTTACGTGCGGAGTCCAATGAAATTACGTCACGTAGCGGTGACAGAAAAAAATATAGAATATGTACAGTAACACAAGAGAATATTCCTCCAGTGTTCTCATGTGTTATTGTGTGTTATTCAGATATTATTGTGTGTTATTCAAGTGTTATTGATGCATTATTATGTTATTATAACACCGGGAATATTCGTAAAATACAATAACACCAGAATAACATATAATAACACCCTAATTCTCCATGATCATAGACTCAATTTAAAGCTTGATCAACTGTATGGATATGTTCTTCCAGTCTAAAAGATTCTATAGGAACAAACCGCACTTAATTTGGTGCACTTAATTTGGTTAAGTTATCGAGCGAGATATTAAGGCTAGACGTTGGACTGTTCTCGGGCTAGGGACTTGCTAACAATGAACGAATGTTGTCCGTTTCCACATGTATTGAATGGATGCTCTGGATCGCGCCGGACGGCTGGATGGAGCGAAGCAGCGGGATGCGTGGCAGCTTACTCATGTGGCGGCGTCCAATGGATGCATGTCGCGTGCGCTTTTCAAATCTAGCTAGGTTGACGTAGCTCCCACTTAAGTAGATAAATAGGGCTTTATTTTATTTATTTAATAGTGAGAACTTCAAAAATTCATAGCTTTGTGTAGAAGCTTTGTGTAGAAAAATCATCCATATCTTGGTGTAGAAAAATCATAAAAATAAAATAAAAATTCTTTCTTGCTCAATGAACAGAAGAGAACAATGTGGAAATGGTTTCATATTTTCTTGATGCATGTATTATTTTTAATTAATTAAATAATGTTTTTCTTCTTTGAATTCTTCATTTTCTTAGACATTTCACCATGGCATGGGACCATAAGGCTTTTGATGTATCTGTTGTTAGGTATATCCCCTGCTTTTTCCAAGGTTAAGGGGCATCCCTACTTAGAGATATCTATTTTTTAAGTTAATGACCCTTATTTTTGGTAAAATAATTATAAAAATTAAAACAATCATCATAAAAATACAAAATTTTTTTTGGTAGATTCATTGTTGTCAAAGGACTTTAGGAAAAATATAAATTTGGTTTAACTCATTAAAAATAATCCTATTTGTTACAAACCTTAAAAAATAAAATAAAATCAATTTGGAGTAATTATAAATGTAAATAACATAAAATCATTCTCCGCTGTGATTTAATGTCAGAAGAGCTCCCCATAAAACTTTCAAGTCAATTGGAGTTAATTTATTCATTAAAATGGATTAATCAAGTGAAGTTGTATCTTCGACATGAAAATAATTATAATAATTAAAATACAATTCAAAAAATTATCAACTTGGTTTTGGGAGCTAATTATGACCATAGGAACCTAAGAAAAATAAAATTAGAATTAAAATAAATACTTCAGTTTTTTTGCTAATTTTAGCCATTTAAATAAATAAAAATTAATTAAAAATCATAAAAATTACAAGATTGTAAAAACACACTAAATGTCACATTTGGCTCTCTGATCACTTGAAATCAATTAAAATAATTTTCCTAATTTAATTTCCTAATTTTCTAAGTCAATATATTAATTTTAAAGTCTTAAAATTGAACTTTATCTAATTTTTCACTGAAATAATTCTAATAATTAAAATATAAATCACAAAAATATGAAATTTGTTTTTTTGGGTTCCCAAGACCCAGATAGATTTAATAAAATATAAAACTTAGTTTTATACTTAACTAATATTTTATATTTAATTAATGCTCAAAATAAATATCTTAAAATTGAACTTTATCTAATTTTTCACTGAAATAATTCTAATAATTAAAATATAAATCACAAAAATATGAAATTTGTTTTTTTGGGTTCCCAAGACCCAGATAGATTTAATAAAATATAAAACTTAGTTTTATACTTAACTAATATTTTATATTTAATTAATGCTCAAAATAAATAAATAAAACTAATAATTAAATTAAATCTCTAAAAAATTATGAAAATTGGTCTAAGTGGTCCTCAGACTTAGGTGAACCTCCAATATATTCTTAAGGACAGAGGTTTTGTTTTGATTGAGTTATTAAATTTTCATTGAAAATTCTGTATTTTTGCATTAAAAATAATTATAAAATTAAATAAATTCAAAAAAATCACATTTTCTCCTCTGATGTTTTAATTAACCCATGAGTGGGGTAGCTTAAAATTTTCAAGTCATTTGAGTTCAATGTAATGAATTATAGGATGTTAAGGTCTTATGAGCAAAAAGGGCAATTTTGAAATCTAAGGCTTAATTAATATTTACGTTTAATCAAAGGACTACATGGGCAACAAATAATCTTAATTGATATGTTTTGATGATTAGAATATGAAGAGGGATAAATGGTAGTAACCAACCTCACTTTGGTCTTATAAATGATAAATTTGTAATTTTCTTAAAATTGATGAAATTTGGAAGAATATTTAAATAAGAAGAAATTAAGGTGAGAGTTTGATCTTGGAAGAGTATAACTCATTGATTTTAAGCTTCAATTAATGGTTTTGAAATGACTTATACTTCATGATAAGACATTTCAAATTTTTTTCTCAAATTACAAATCTACCCATTATTTTTTTAAGGCTTAGTAGTGAACTAAGCTTAATCAAAATTTTGTTTAATGAGATCTAGAAAATAATCTATAACTAATTTATAACTTTTTAAAACACTACATGCCCATCTTTAAAATTAAAGTGCTAAGTTTCTTAATTAGACCAAATTGCCCCTAAGAGCCTTTACCTATATAATTTATAAATAAAACATCTAGTGATAATTATCCCATCCTTAAGGTTGGCTAAAACATTAGTTCAGTTGGTATGATAGAGATGAGTTATTAAACAACATAACGACTTTGAACAAACACGGGACTTTTCAAGGGATGGTGAGATACCTGGGGCTTGATCCCTAGATTTTTTTCATTCTCTTTTGGATATATTGAAGTATGATTAAACTTATTATGCCTTGCTTCACAAATCATTTATACATTTAAATGAATATGACTCATTAAGCTATGAAATAGGCTCGACTAGACACACATTAAACTTGTACTTCCTACTTTTTCTACAAGCATGTTTCAATTTCTGCAAGATTATATATAAGCCTCGCAAGTACTGAACTTTCAGGTGGAGAAACGAGAAGACTTGACATGTACATTTTTATAGTTTGCAGTACATTCTTTTCTTGCAATTTCTTTATTGTATTATTCCTGCTTATGAACTTGCATGTTAAACAACGATGTCACTCTGCAGGTCAAAACTAAAACTTTTAAGATAGCCACAGAACTGAAACTAAAAAAAAATTAAAAATTAAACAAGATTAAATTCACCACCACAACATTCAAAATATAATACAACTCAAAATTTAATCACAAATATCACAAAATGACAATTGCAAATAAATTAAAACGTCTCTATCGGATGTTTGGGAATCTCTCGGAGGAGGTAACCTACGATTCCTAACGAGATTCCCACAGTCAATATGAAAGTATGGAGCTCATTAAGTACAGTTTAGTAAATTCATTTAGACTAGTTGAATCCAAAAGAAAATAATTGTACCGGAACGAGGGAACCGTACGATCTTAACCGTTGTTGCTCTAAACAACTTTAATATGTTTCATAATATTTGAACAACCCTGACCCTTATGAACATTTGATTTGATATCATGACTTGACACATTAGAAAACCTAAACTTGCTACAAAGGGAAGCTTGGAGCTAGCATCGTGGGTAGCATGACCATCTTCAACAACAAAACATATCTTCACCAGCTAAACCATTCGTTAGAATTAAACAGCAATCCATAGGACTTCGAGGTTGTTTCTTTATGCAACATAAATCCTCAACTTTTCCTTAGGCCTTTGTATGGTTCTACTATACAACATAAGACCTAACTCATCTTAGAAT
Source organism: Phalaenopsis equestris (assembly GCF_001263595.1). Lineage (NCBI taxonomy): Eukaryota > Viridiplantae > Streptophyta > Magnoliopsida > Asparagales > Orchidaceae > Phalaenopsis > Phalaenopsis equestris. The sequence goes on along the minus strand of NW_018164475.1, from coordinate 78,924 downwards.
TTTGAGCTTGTCATTCATCACGACCTAAATCCTCACTTCATTTAGGTTATTTGTGTGATTGTTTTACATGAATGTAAACCCTAATTAATAAAATTTGTAGAAAGAAACATTAAATAGTTTTTCTCTAGAAACGAAGCCAAATAGAATGATAGTTTTGGGAAGTCACTGAGGTTCTCCTCTGGATCTATGCCATCCCCTAGCATCTTTCCTTTTGGATCACAAAATAAATGTTTCAAATTTGAGTCATTTCCCTTCCACACCTCTTTATCCGATCTCGTTTGAAGGTAATGTCTTCTAATTTTTATCGAGAGTTTTCTTAGGTGAATTCAGTTATTTAAGATGTAATTAACTATAGTGGCTTGCCCTTATAGGAAGCATTTCTGAACCTATCTTAAAATAAACCCTATTTATTTTTTCGTATTAAATAGGGGAACTTGTCGGCTTATAATAAAAATGGTTTCGCAGACTTAATGGATGTCACACAATCTTTAGTTTATTTAATCGAATCTTACCATGAAGTAGTGTGTTTATCCTTCGGGATGAATACATTATTTGTGGTATTATGCTTGTTTATTTAAACTACTGGGGATATGAGATCAGTACAGTCTTGTATTTTCAAAAATCCAAAATAGTTTTTTTCTCCAAATTATATATTAAATTAAATTAAAACAGGTGTTGAGATATCCATCGACAACTAACAACTACACGACCCCCTGACTTTTTTAGTGCTGACAGTTGTGTGTTAGTTAATCCAACTATAACTAGAAATCAAATATAAGTTTAGTCTCAATGAGAAGCTAAGGAATCACCACCTTCATGACTCACTGAAAACAAAACAATACATCACAAACCTAAACATCAACAAGCACATCAAACAATTTATTTCAAAAAAACAATAACACAACACGCTACAACAAAAAAAAATTTGGGTTGCTTCCTAAGAAGCGCTTGGTTTAACGTCATCAAACAGAAAAATCCAGATACTTACTCAAGTTGACCCATCTTTAAGACCTCAATAATTATAGGCCTTTCTCCATCTATGTAGGCTTTAAGTCTTTGTTTAATCACTTTAAGCACCCTACCACATTTTGAATCCTTAATATCGATTGCACCAAAAGGATAAGTTTTAATTACAGTAAATGACCTCTACCACCTATACTTAAGTTTTCTAAGAAATAATTTTAATTATGTATTATACAATAAAACCTGCATCCATTCTCAAAATGTTTTCTAAGAATCTTTCGATCATGCCAATTTTTCATCTTTTCTTCAGAAAACTTTTGCATTTTCATAAGATTCTTGTCTAATTCCCTCAATTTCATTTATCTACAATAATCTCTTCCCACCGCCTTCCAGCTTCTTTTAAGTTTTAATTAAATTCCTCAATAGCCAAATAAGCCTTATGTCCTATTTCCACTCGCAAGTGACGAGCTTTTATAAAAATGAGCTTATATAGAGATATATCTCTATAGGAGTTTTGTAAGTAGTCCTATAAACCTATAATGCATCTTCTAGTCTTAAGGACCAATCTTTCAATTAGGATTGACATTTTTTCTAAAATTCTCTTGATTTCTCTCTTAGATACTTCTACTAAACCACATATTTAAGGATGATAATATGTGTATATTCTATGTTTAATTCCATATTTAGAAGCTAGTGTCTCAATTTTCTTATTCTTAAAATGACTTCCTCCATTACTAATGATCACTCTATGCAAGTCAAATCTACTAAAGATATTCTTCTTTAAGAAATTAGCTACACTTTGCGCAACACAGTTTGGAAGAGTTGCAACCTCAATTCATTTTGAGACATTATCCACAATTATCAGAATATATAAATTTTCAAAAGATGGTATAAATGGTCCCATAAAATCTAAATTTCAAACATAAAAAAATGTCAATCTAAGAACAAAAATTTACAGGCATTTCATCTTTGTTAGAAATATTGCTTATGCTCTTGCATCTATCATAAGTGTATGAATTTCTCTGAACTAGTCTAGATAAATTGTCATCAGTTTGATTATCAGATTTTTTCCTATCTACCACTTTGTTATCAAACTCTAACATTAAGATGACCAATCTAATCAATCTTGGTTTAGCACCCTTCTTCGACATAAGATATCTATTACTATAATGATTTGTATGAACAATACATTTTGTTCCAATTAAATAAGATCTAAATTTATCAAAAGAGTATACTATAGTCAATAATGCCTTCTTAGTTGTAGTGCAATTGATTTGAGCTTCATTAAGGGGTTTACTGGCATAATATATAGTTTAAAATTTTTTATCGTGCTTTGCCCTTAAATTGTCGGGATAACATAGTCACTAGCTACACACATCAACTCA
>NW_018164475.1:75804-76476 GCF_001263595.1 Phalaenopsis equestris | reverse complement strand
TATTTCCCTTTGAGCCTTATCACCTAATAATTGATAGAACATTGATCAAAAATTTTAAAATCTATTTAAAATCTAGACAATTTTGATTGGACTCGTCTTGAACAAAATACCATGGTGAATTATATGTTAGAGAAAATACTATAAAATTATATAGTCCTTAGAAGTTCAAATGAGCTCTAATGATTGATCTCAAGCGTCACAATTTTGATGTAAACCTTATTGACAAGAATAGGTCAACAATATTGTTAGTTCGCTGTGGAAAAATCAACGATTACAAATTTGAATATCTGCTAAGTTTTTCTCTGCAGCAACGACTACAAATATTTCTGATGGGTCCGCCACGATCCTAAAAAGATCGGCAACATCATTTTTAGCGATTTTTGCTTTGGAATTTCCAATCGGCGATTACATTTTAGTACTGATAATTATTTTGCAATTGCCATGACCGTTTCAAAAGCTCTGGATTCTGCTATGGAAATTATTAATTTTTTTTTTATTTATATAATAATTATTTATTGTATATTTTCACTTCTATAACTTTTATTTCTCCGATAACATACATATTTTTATAATGCGCATCATATATAAATATTAATTAATGATAAATAAATAATTATCAAATAAAAATTAAATCATAATTAACTGATTCTTTTATTGAGTTTTCAGCAAACA
>NW_018164475.1:66397-74842 GCF_001263595.1 Phalaenopsis equestris | reverse complement strand
GAGGGAGTGTGGGGGGGCGGCGGGGTTGCGGGGTGGGGGCGGCGGTTTTGGCGAAACCGCAGGGTCGCGTTCGCAACCTTTCGTGATCGGGCGCGGGAGCGGGAGATCTGGAGTGGGATCGGGAAAAATCGGGCTCCAGCGCTAACAATCTCCAACTTGGAGATCGATACAAAAGCTTCAACGTCTTCTTCCTCGAACTGATATCCTCCACTAGCGGTGTCACCCTTTTCTCTTCAAACATGAATCCTCCACCATGAATCCTCCAACTTGAATCGTCCACCTCTGCAACTCAAAGTCTTGCCTTCACTCCAAAAGACCAACTGAAGTAGTACACAATTTCAATTTCTCAAGAGTAACACCCTTAGTCAACATATCAGCAGGGTCCAAATAGCCTTGCACCTCCAAGTTATTTCCTGATTTACCCTTCTCTCTCCTTACAAATCCCACTGCATAGGCAATATACTGCTTCTACTGAAAGTCTTTTTCAAAAAGTCTAGCTTTGTACCTCTTATTGCCATCTTGCTCAGTCTTCACCTGGTACACCCACTTATTGTGTAATACCTTCTTCCCTAGTGGAAGTTCTGTCAGCTCCCACTTGCTCGAACTTTCATCTTGCAATATTTCATCATAGCTTTGTGGTTCTCCAACATTGTCGGCATTATTTTGGTTGGAGTTGCCCGTAAGAAGTTGTAGCTCACCGGCATGTTAATGTTCCAACTCATTTAACAAATTGCTCAAATTTAATTATTTATTATATATTTTATTATTGCCATAATTTTTACAACTGATAACATAAATATTTTTGTTGTGTTAATATATGCATATGTTGCGAGATTTAGATATACTAGTTATAGTAAATCAAACAGGAGAATGATCGACGAAGTGAAAAAATAGAACGAGAAAATTCACACCGGAAAATAATAACAGCGGAACACACAGATTTACGTGGTTCGGCAATTTGCCTACTTCCACGGAGTTGCAGAGGATTTTACTATACAAGAGGAATTCACTAGTCGATCACCTCGACTCCTTCGTTGCTCTCTCTTCTTTCTTCTTCTCTCTCTGTTCTTCCCTCTCTACACCGAGATACACCGAAAAAACTTTACACTAAGATACACCGAAGAAGATAAACTTACAAGAAAAATAAACTCAATTTTTCTTTAGCCACAAGCCACCGAAAAGAAGCAAAGGGAGAATAATCTTATTCTTCTTTTTTCTTCTTCCTTCACCGCAAAGAACTACTTCTTGCACTTTCCTTCCTCTATCCCGAGGAAACCTTCCTCTATTCTAAGGAAAACCGAAGAAGAACACGGTGACTTCTCTTAAACTGAAATGAGATCTGTGCGATACCTTTTATCACGAGAGAGGATGCAGGAGCGGCGAGGTTTCGAGGTGGGAGCGGCGGTTTTGGCGAAACCGCAGGGTCGCGTTCGCAACCTTTCGTGATCGGGCGCGGGAGCGGGAGATCTGGAGTGGGATCGGGAAAAATCGGGCTCCAGCGCTAACAATCTCCAACTTGGAGATCGATACAAAAGCTTCAACGTCTTCTTCCTCGAACTGATATCCTCCACTAGCGGTGTCACCCTTTTTTCTTCAAACATGAATCCTCCACCATGAATCCTCCAACTTGAATCGTCCACCTCTGCAACTCAAAGTCTTGCCTTCACTCCAAAAGACCAACTGAAGTAGTAAGAATACTTTTATGCAAGGAAATTCTTCCTCCATTGGAAAGGAATATCTGGGTCCAACTTGAGAGATAGGAGGTGATTTTATTAGGTACCTCATCAAACTAAAATTGCTTTGATCTACAAGTAATAAGAAGAATGCCAAGTTAATCTATAGGGACTTGAGAACGCATCATAGTTCAATATCCACTGCTTACAGTTGGGGGAAGATCTTTTATTAAAAATCAGTAGGCACTTTTCTAGATTAAAAATCATCCCAGAGTGAGATTGGAAAATATGCAAGCATTGGTAAACTTTTTTAATAGCATTCTTATTAGCATTGGAAAACACAATGATATCATTATCGACGCTATTTTTGGTGGGGGAGTTGCCCGTTGGAAGGACGTTTTAATTTAAATATATATTTAGTTTTAGAAAGATATAAAATCAAGCTGACCACATATTTTTCATAGTTTAACTGAAAGAGCGTTACACCTCAAATCGTGTATCTATCCCGAAGGATAAACACAAGACTTGAGAATGAAGCTCGGTTAAATAAACTAAGGAATATATGACGTCCATTTGGTCTGTGAAACCTTTATATTTTCCAAGAAGTTCCCGTATTTAATATAAAGAATTAAATAGGGTTATATTAAGTTAGGTTCGAGAAAAGCTTCCTATAACAGCAAGCCCCTATAGTCACTTAGTTGAAATTATGATTTTTGTGATGTTTGTGATTAAATTTTGAGTTGTTTTATATTTTGAATGTTGTGGTGATGAATTTTATCTTGGTTGATTTTTACTTTAGTTTTGGTTTTAGTTTTGTGACTATCCTGATAGTTTTAGTTTTCATGCAGGGTGGCATCCTTGTTTAGCATGCAATTTTGCAGGTATAAAAGTACAGTATGAAAGTATAAGAATGACAACACTGAAAACTGTAAAAGCATACCTCACGAGTCTTCTTGTTCCACCACCTAAAACTTAAAATGCATGTTAAGGCATTTATGAAGAGCAGGAAAAGTAACATTTTGGTAGTTTTTCTAACCCTATGTCATTTCTTGGTGGGTACTAAGAGTTTTGTTAAGGACGATTTTGTTAAGCAAAACATATTAAGTTGAGTAGATCTCCCAGGTATCCAACAGATCTAGAGATAGAAGCAGGTCCGTGCTACTCTCTCGCTATCTGGTGGAAAATCCCCCTCTCACTACCTGGTGAAAGGCCTCGAGCTCATTTAAACTTATTGTGTTACTTAATAATTCACCCTATGAACACCCTAACGCTCAATGAATATTGATGTCCTAATTATCCCTAAGAGTAGGGTAATTATCATTTGTAATTTAATTTGAAAGATTATGTGAATGAAGACCCTTAAAGGGGGTAAGCTAGTGTTGTTGGAAAACTTAGCCAAATTTTAGTCCTAATTGGGCTTGTGGTGTTTTAATAGTGTTAAACTTTAGCTATGTTTGCTTTTCTAATCCTCATTTAATCAGCATTGATTTAACTTAGATCGCTACTAAGCCCTTAAGACCTATGTGAGTGTCTAATTAATTTTGAAATTGTTAAGTTTTAGGTGATCATGATTCACTATTTGAATTTCATTTGAAAATCAAATAGGGGTATTAAATTGATTAATTATTGACTTCAAAAGTCATACCCCTAGGTCCTAGGTTCATTTAATTTTAATAAACCTCCAAATTTTAATAATTTAGAAGTTTACTAATTTATCCTTTTAATTTGGAAAGTGAGGTTGGTTGCTACCAATTAATCTCTTTTTAATTTAAATCATCCAAAAAAGCTGATTAAGATCAAAGGTTGCTCATTTCCCTCCATGAACTAAGCCTAAATATTAATTAAGACCAAATTCCTAAAATTACACTTTTGCCTCTAACACTTCATAATTTATCAAATTCAAATCAAATGACTTTGAAATTTTTATCCTACCTCATTCCTAAGTCAATTAAGACATCAGAGGAGAAAATGTGATTTTTTAAAATTTAATTTAATTTATATAATTATTTTCATGCAAAAATGGGATTTTTCAAATAAAATTTGCTAACTTGACCAAGATGAATCCTAATCACTATAGAGACATTTGGACAAAATTTCATGATTTTTTGAATTTTATTTGAATTATTAGAATTATTTTAAGTTCTGGGGTATTTATTAAATATAAAATATTTTAAAGGGGGAAAATTAAGTTTTGTATTTTTGAAAACTCTCCTTGAGATCAGAAAACCAAGAAAAAAAAAATTTATATTTTTAACCAAGAAAAAAAATTTTATATTTTTATGGGTTTTCTTTGATTTATTGGAATTATTTTAGTGGAAATCCATTTTTTAGCCTTTAAAAATTATTTTAAGCTTCAAAATGCAATATCTCTATTTAGAAAATTAGAAAAAACAATCCAATTGCTTCTAAATGCTTAGAAAACAATTTAGAATGTTCCATGAATTTTATTATTTTTATGATTTTATGAATTTTTTTATTTTTTTAAATATTTAAAAAAAGGCTAAAAATGAAATTTTTATTTTAAATACCATTTTATTTTTATAAAATTCCCCTGATCACAGAGAACTCCAAAAATAAGTTTTCATAATTTTTTTAGTTATATCTTGATCATTAAAAATCATTTTGGTGCCAAAAAAGATATTTAACTTGAAAAAACAATTTAGTCCATCAAATGACTCAAAATGCTTTGAAATTTTTATGGTGAGTACTCTGGTACTAAAAAATAATGGAGATAAAAAATCAAGTCATTTTGATGTTGGGTGTTTTAGGGTTTAGGCAAATTAGGTTTATTTTGAATGACTTGGCTCATGAGAAATTTTCTTAAAGGTTCTCTAATCATCGTAAATCTTCCAAAATTTTCTTAGATTTTTCTAAGCAACATGCTAATTATTATGATTAATTTAAGCAAATAATGTACATAAACTTGAAAAATATGGCTATATGTCTAGAGGTCTCCTCTGGCTTTGGAAAAATTAGAGAATATTTTTAATCATAGAAGCTACAACATGCTAAAATTTTAAGCCATGGTGAAATGTCTACATGCATGGAAAATCAAAAAACTCAAAATAGTGTTTAATTAATTTAAGAAAATATGCATCAAATGGACTTCAAAATAATTCCACATTGTTCTCCTCTATTCACTGAGTAGAAGGGTATTTTTATTTTATTTTTTTGATTTTTCTACACCAAAATATGGATTTTTGAAGTTTCAGGGAATTAAATAAATCCTAAAATATTTTATTTTTCCACTTATCCACGTCAACCTCGGCAGCGTCTAACGGGCCACGCGTCCTCCTCCGGTTGGCTAGCGCTATCTAGTTTGACGGCGTGTTCATGAACCAAAGTGTTGTCCAACCGTATCAGAGCCATCTATTCAATACACACGTGATTTGACGGTCTATGGTCTTCGACCTCATCTGGCCTAAACCCACAACCGTAGGTTTTCTAACCCTAATTTCTTCCTCGATTCTCAATAAAATTTCATGGAATTTGTTTCTAAACGTTCATCTAACATAGAGGAACAAATCCATACGATTGATCAATCATGAATTATAAGTTTGCTTCACAATGTCCCAAATCGAGCTCGAATTTAGGGGAAAATGGCTCATACCTCTGTCCAATAGGTTTAGCCTCAATTGGATGCTTGTGAAAGGTTCAGTGGAGTCCGATGAGCCTTCAAGATCAACCAATTTGAGCTTAGCTTGGGTCTGGTTCAGAACTCCTCCAATGGGTGGTGCGGCTTTGGTCTAGAGCTAGGTTAGAGTTACTGTGGGATGGGGGTTTTATGGGGGAACTTCCTCTTTTAGTTTAGGGAAGCTCAAGGAACAATCAATTTTTAGTTTGATCAAGTTTTAAAAAATTCCCTATTTTTTGGGCTTGAAAATGAGCTCTAAATTTGAGCTCAAAGAGGGGAAATTAGTGTTGGAAGTTGGTGGAGATGAGGTTAGGAATGCTAGGGGAAGGCTTGGGAGCAATTTTGGGGACTTCCTTTGAGAGCAAATTTCAGCAGCCTCCTTGGCCGTGGGGGATGGCTTTTTAAATAGCCATGGCCATGGCCATTCTCAGGGCAAGCTAGGGGTTGGGATTAACTGCCTTGATGAGTAGAAGAAGATCCCAAGTGACCAATGACATTGGGACACATCAGCAAGACTTAATTTAATTTTAAAACAAGTTGGGTTCTCTCGGCCTGGTGTTTTCCGGCCACTAGGCCGATCGGCCATGGCAGGGGGAGGTGGATAGGTGTCAAGGGACCTCAGAGGAATATGTCACAGCAATTTAATGGGCTAAGGTTTAGTTTTGGCAAAAAGAATCTTAAGCTTAAGCAATTATGGCATGAAATCCCTTGATTTAAGGGAACATTGGTCCATTTAGGACCATTGGTCCATGGCTTAGCTTAGGTGGTTAGGTGAGTTTTGGCTCAGTCTTAGGGTCCAACTAATGGCTGTGGAGTCATTAATTTGATGGATTTGGGGTATGTATATGATTGTCGCTACATTTAGTGCATGGGTCCAAGTGGGTGCAAATGACTAAAACTTGGGTTTGTGTTAGGATAGCCATATGCTTGAGCCCAATTGATTGATGCACTTGATGTATATGATTGTAATGAACATTTTTGGTGAAGGATGAAAATGGTTTTGAGTTCAATTGGAGGGTCAATTTGAAGGATTTTGGAGATTTGGTCAATTTGGGCATGTTGGGCTAGACTTGGGTCTAGATTAGGCTAACCTTGGGCAAAGTCCAAATTGATGGTTGAAAATGGTCAATAAGAACCTCATGAAGAGTTTTCAACATTAATTAGGTGCCAATTTGGGGTTAAGACATTCAATTTGATGAGATTAGGTCATGTGGCCAAAATTGGGGCTTTGATTTAAATCAAAATTGGGCTCAAGGAGTGGACCAATTGAGATTTTATTTGGTTTTGGATTTGATTTATTTTGGTCACATTGAAGGTTAATTTGAGTTTGGGATTGAAATTTAGGGAGATTGGGATCAAATTGATAGACATTTGAGTTAAATTTGGGAAAATTTGGACCTTTAAAAGCAAATTTGGGGGTCTTGGTCAAAGATGATCAAATTGGGTCATGTGGTAGTTGAGAAAAATGAAATTTAGAATATTTGGAATATTTAAGAAATTTTTGGGATTTTTTTGAATTTTTGAAATTTTAGGCTGAGGAGGGGCATTTTGGTAAGCAAGTTTGGGTATTTTGGATAAATTTGGGAATTTTGGCCAAATTTAAGGTTTCAAGGGTACTTAGGTAATTTGAGGGAGTTTAGGGGCAAAAGGTCAGACTGAGTATTTTGGGTAAAATTGGGGAACTAACCACTAAAAGTAAGCAATGGACTAATGAAAAACATGCTGAGTATTTTGGGTAAAATTGGGGAACTAACCATCAAAAGTAAGCAATGGACTAATGATTAGCTAAACTCTAGCCTAAGGCTAGTAGGTTTAGGCGACCATCTATCCCATTTGGGTCCTATATGTACTGGTCTTAGCTAAAATCTAGCCTAGGGCTAGTAGGTTTAGGCGACCATCTACATGAGTTTCCCAAAGGTTCAAGGGACCCAAGTCAAGAAATTTTGGGTTTAAGTTAGTGAGTGATTGTGAGTGAAGTGAGTGCCTTAGCTCTAGACCAACAAATAACCCTATAGGAACTCTCCTTGAGCTCCCCATAAAGACCCCACCTACTAAGTGCTAGAGGTTAGGACCGATATGTGGAACTTCAAGTTGAGTATAGAAGAGTTTAGAATTTCTAATGGTGAGGGTGCCCTTTTCTTGTTTTCTAAGGAGAGTCAACAGGAAAAACCTATGGCTAGACCCTAGGATACTAAAGAGGAAAAACAAGACCTCAACCAAAAGTGAGGTCAACAACCATCTATCTGTGGAACAATAGGAATGGGTGCCCTGTCCCACTATCCTCTTCACTTCCATCATCAACAAAACTATAAAATGCTAGCAATAGTGCATCTTGTACTTCTTCAGATACCACATTTGCGCTATCACTCTCCATTTTCTTAGGATTCCTGTAGTTCCTCTTTATGTGGTCAGCCTTGCCACAAATCAAGCTGATTGTCTGCTGACCAGACTTTGATTTTGATCTCCTTTTATTTGAATTCTTGTCATGTCATCTCCCTTTGAAATCAACATTCAACGTCAAACTCATACCCGAGATCTCGCCATAATCTTCCTTGAGAACCTCCTCAGCCAAAATCAAATCACGAATATCATCACATTTCAGTTTAGATTTAGTTGCAGAACTGCTAACTGCCATCCTCAATTTGACAACGATGTCAACAATATCAGCACACATATTTCATCATCAAACTCAATTTCAACAGACAAAAATTGATTTGTGATAATATTAAAATTATTCAGGTATTGAGCAACAGGAAGCACCTTGAGCAACAAAACAACTTTTTCCATCTTCAAGTTGAATAACTTCTTCATCAAGTACACCTTGTTATTTGTCGATGGCTTTTCATACATACCTGATAAAGCAGCCATGAGATCTACATTCGTCCTTTCCTTGACGTCATTGTGTGAAACAAACCTACGTCATTGTGTGAAACAATCCTCGATAGGGTCAATCAAATAACCCCCAGAACTTGTCGATCCAAGAAATTCCATTCAACATCATCCATCCTTTTAGGTCTTTTCCCCAATAACGGAAGATGAAGTATCTTCCAATAAAGATAATCCTATATCTGCATCCTCCAATATCCAAAATCTGTGCCACCAAACTTCTCGATCCCTGCAACCTTCACTTCATCTGCA
>NW_018164475.1:45163-66186 GCF_001263595.1 Phalaenopsis equestris | reverse complement strand
AATTGCGTCCGTCCACGGAGTTGCAGAGTATTTTACTACTTAAGGACAAGAAGAATCTCTCACTCTCACTTCATTGCTCTCTCTTCTTCTCTCTCTGCTCTTCTCTCTCTACACCGAGATACACCGAAGAAACTCTACACTGAGATACACCGAAGAAGACAAACTTACAAGGGAAATAAACTCAATTTCTCTTCTGCCACAAGCCACCACGAAGAAGCCTAGGACAATTTTCTTCTTCTTCTTTCTTCTTCCTTCACAGCAAGGAACTACTTCTTGCACCTTCCTTCGTCTTTCCCGAGGAAACCTTCCTCTATCATAAGGAAAATCGAAGAAAAACACCGTGACTTCTCTTGAACTGAAAGAAGAGCCGTGCGATACCTTTTATCGTGAGAGAGGAGGCGGGGTTGGCGAGGTTTTGCGAAATGAAGGCGGGAGCGGCGGTTTTCGCGAAACTGTTTGGTCGCGGTCGCGACCTTTCGCGATCAGGCGCGGGAACAGGAAGCGGGAGCGGGATCGGGAAAAATCGGGCTCCAGTGCTAACAATTGGTTTTCGCGAAACTGTATGGTCGCGGCCGCGACCTTTCGCGATCGGGTGCGGGAACAGGAAGCGGGAGCGGGATCAGGAAAAATCGGGCTCCAGTGCTAACAATTTTATAATGCACATGACATTAGAATATTAATAAAAAAAATTATCAAAAAAAAGTTAACTCAAAATGAAATCAGCATTTAATTGACTTTCCAGCCAACAAAAAAATATATTAATAAATAAAAATGAATAATAAGCATTTAAATATTCCAACAAATTTATTTACATGATATTATTTAAAACATTTGTTCGAATCTATCAATTACATAAATAAATAAATATAAATACTATAGCAACAGTGTACTATTGCCCACGGAAAAAAGTCATTTTCTACAGCTTGTTGTTTGGTTATAGGTGAAATAAAAGCATAAAAGGTGTTTTTATAAGCGACCCACACGTTACTCAGAAAATATTGCATCGTGACTCCGCACGTAGGTTTACGTGCGGAGTCCAATGAAATCACGTCACGTAGCAGTGACAGGAAAATAAAATAAAATATGTCTGATAACACAAGAGAATATTCCTCCTGTGTTATTCATGTGTTATTGTGTATTATTCAGGTATTATTGTGTGTTAGTCAAGTGTTATTGATGTGTTATTAAGTTATTATAACACTGAGAATATTCCCAGAACACAATAATATCTGAACAACATATAATAACACATAAATAACACTGAGGGAATATTCCCCGTATTACCGGGCCGATTTTTTTTTCTGTACCTCTAGGTGACAAGATTTCATTGGACTCCACATGTAACTCTACGTGCGAAATCCTGATAGAATATTTTTCCACGTTATTAGGCGTACGTGTACTCGCCATTATCATTTTATTATAAGCTCCCAAACTTAAATCTCTTTAAAAAAAGCCTTTAAAAAGCAAAAGAAATTTCTGCCAACATTGTCTAGTTATATTATTATAATGCTGTAGTTAGGTAAACAAGACTAACTGTTTGGCCAACACACAATATTAACATCATTTAAACCATAATAAACAGAATAAAAAACCTTCCGCGACTCTGAAAATTTGAATTTCAGAAAATACAAAAAAGGTATTATTATGTGAATAATTTAACAGTGGAGATTGTATTTAGAGCACATATAGTTGCATGTAGATAAAAAAGTATATATTTTTTATAAAATAGAAATTACTTGGCACAAGACAACTTATGAGATATTTTATTGGTAATCATATATTATTTCATATAGTCAGCCTCATGAGTCGAGCTAATAAAGAAAATTGAGATTGTCAAAGAGAAGAAAGTCCTATATGATAAGGTATTATTATGTGAATAATTTAACAGTGGAGATTATATTTAGAGCACATATAGTTACATGTAGATAAAAAAAATATATATTTTTTTATAAAATAGAAATTACTTGGCCATTAGTGTACTTGACACAAGACAACTTATGAGATATTTTTTTGGCAATCATATATTATTTCATATATAGTCAGCCCCATGAGTCAGCCTAAAAAAGAAAATTGGGATTGTCAAAGAGAAGAAAATCCTATATGATGGATTTGAAAGATGCATGAGTTATAATCTCTAGCAACATAAAAATTGCTTGTAGAAGGTGGAAATAAGATAGCTTAATTATAAACAATTAGAACTACTCAATTAAATTTACAATCTTATATGTGTCAAGACTACCATTATCCAAAGTGCTAAGACCATAATAATGCCAATATTAGATCATTTATCCTAAGATCATGATATTCAATGCAAGCTATTTATTTTAAAGTGAGGAAGACAACCAAAAGTTTGCAAACTTGGCATTATTATTGAAGTGAATCATGGTTAGGGACTTTAATCATAGGAAAGCTCTATTATGTATTGCATCCAAGAGTACAAATAGACAATTTTACTTTATAAGTGTCTAAGGAAAACTTTAATTTTTAATAAAAATTATTTTTGAACTGATTATAATTAAATTGATAATTTTTAGAATTGATTTAAAAAAATTATTCCAAAGGCTTATCACAAACATAGGAACCCCAAATAATCTACCAAACTAGTAAGTCAAAAAAACATCAAAGAACCAAGCTATGAGCAAAAGCAAAAGGTAAATATAATAATGTGTTTAATGGCATATAAGAGAATAAACTTTTGACCGATACAAGTAGGTCTAATTTTCTCTCATACAGGATGGAAAGTGAGTATGGCTTTTTATCGACATATCCAATTCTAGATTTTCACAAAAATATAATAAAAATAAGGTAGAAGTTTAGGTTTACTTTTTCATTTAATTCTTATAACTTGGAACATTTTTTTTTCTCGATGTGTTATATATTCATGGGGAACTTTTGGACTTGATTCTAAACAATAATTTATAGAGAATCCTTTTCTTGTAACTTATTATACAGAGGTAACTTTTTTAGACCAAATAGTCCATCATACAAATGTGAGAGAAATATTAAAAACATATCATATTATAGTAAAAAATATTTAACAGATATTAAATATCTTACATGCATGAACCCTAAAAAAATTTTAAATACAACCTACATTACCAGGTTTATGTCTTGTGGCTATTAAGAATGTATCTTTTATTCAAGTGTAAATTATTGTTATGATAATTAGTTATCATAAGAAAACATAAAGAGCTATAAATTGTAATAGAAAAATATGAACTTAATTACACCTCAGCCCTATGCTAAATGACAAGAGATTATTTATATATCATATCAAATGGTTGGAAAAAGGTTTAGTATGCTCACAGTCAACGAATGTAATCATGAAGGACTATCAAGCTTGGTCATCATAGGAAATCTAGTTTAACAAAAATCTATCATCAGAATAATGAATTTTTAAAAGTATTTTTAAATGAAAGATCAATTAAAACACCATACTCTTGTTATTTATATTCTTGAATAACGATGATGTTTAATTTTTAAATTTGGAACATTAGGGGCATTGCAAAATTGGATGCCTCTAACAGACTAAAAAATTTGATTTGTTCCCATAAATTGAATTTCTTTAGTGATCTTGAACCACTTGTGCTTTCTAAGAATAATGACAAGTATCTTAGAATGATTGGTCATTTTAATCTTTTTGCTAATATTAATAATAATATTTGGTTCATTTGGAATGATTTGGTGAAGGTTGTTATAATTAGAAATCATGATCAACTTCTTCATATTAAAGTTCATCTAAATAATGATTATTTATTCTTATCTATTATTTATGTTGGTTGTGCTGCGTAGAAGAGATTGTAGTTTTGGAATCTTATAAATTATATCAATGTTATTTATGAGCATTGGTTAGTGGATGGAGACTTTAATTTTAAATCTTCTTCTTGTGAGAAAAATGGTAGTGTTTTTTCTAATCTAAATCTCATTTTTTATTTCAATAATGCTCTCTTTAATGTTATTTTGTTTGACTTGGGTTTTGAAGGTAACCCTTTAACTTAGAGTAAAGAGCAGGTTTATGAAAGGTTAGATAGATTTCTTGCCAATTCTACTTGGGTAAATAAAATTTCATATGCATGAGGTCATTCCTTTTGCTATAAGTGCTTTTGACCATGCTCCTCTTCTTTTGAAAGTTAATGATAGCAATATGTATAACAAGTACATATTTAGATTTTTAACATGTGGATTATGCAGCCTTCTTACTTACAGTTTGTTAAAGAGAATTGGAAGTATAGTGCTTATGGTAGACCTGGTCTTAAATTATGGCTTTTACATAAACATTTGGCTAATAAGCTTAAAAGCTAGAACTAGAATATTATTGGTAATATTTATCATAAGATGGCTGAAGTTGTAGGCAGTGTGAAAGCTTTAGAACAGGATTATAACAATGATATTATTTGATGGGATTTTCTTCTACGAAGCTAACATGATTTGAATAAAGCTATTGATATGGAGAAAAAGTTCTATGCTCAAAACTCGGCTAACCATGATTTCACTGATGGTGATAGAAATTCTATTTTTTATCACGCTTTTATCAAAAATAGAAGGAAAATGAATTTGATTGCCAAAATCATTAATTTATATGGGAATTTACTCTCCAATCTTCTTAACATTGAAGAAGATGGAACTAAATTCTTTATTAGATCTTTTTAATTGTAATGGTAATATTCTTTCTAAAATTAATACAAACATTTATTCTGATAATATTGTGATAAATAGCAGGAATCTTACTCATATTCGTACTACAGAAGAAATCAAAAATATCATTGATAATATGGAAGCTGGTAAGGTTGTTGGTTCTGATGGTTTCACAGTTGAATTTTATAAAAGCAGTTAAGACATTATTAAGCTTGAATTGGTTGATGTTATCCAAGGTTTCTTTAGGGGGAGTGGGGGGGAGGATGATTTGCCTAAATACTTTAAAACCTCTAAAATTGTCTTGATTCTTAAAGAGAATAATGTTGGCTCTTGGGATGAATTTAGACCTATTAGTTTAAATGCTGTGGTTTCTAAAATTATTTCAATAATTTTAGTTAAAAGAGTTCAACCTTTTCTAAAAGATATTATTAGTCTAAATGAAATTGCTTTTATTAGTGGTACAAATATTTTGTGATAATGCTTTAACTGTTTAGGAGATGCTTTTGGACTTAGATAAAAAAGGTAATGGTGGTAATATGATTTTCAAAATGGATATCTAAAAGGCTTTTGATATTATCAAATGAGAATTTATCTAGGATGTGCTTCATGTTATTGGCTTTCAGGAAGACTTTTTTAGTATCATTTGTAAAAAATCTAAAAAATATTTTTTAATCTATTTTAATTAATGGTAGGGTTTGTGGTTTCTTTAAGGCCTCTAGAGGAATTAAACAAGGTGATCCACTGTCCCCATATTAATTTATCATTGCATTTAATTATTTATTTAAATGTTTAAATAAACTATTTTCTAAATGTTCTAACATGTATTATCTTCTTAGAGGTATGGTAGGTATCTCTCATTTGAGCTATGTTGATGATTTAAATATTTTACTAATGCTAACAAAAGATATATTAGTAAAGTTTAAAAAGCAGTTCTTTAATTTCAGGAGACATTAGGTATGATGTTAATACTTCCAAATGTCATCT
This sequence comes from Phalaenopsis equestris, assembly GCF_001263595.1. Lineage (NCBI taxonomy): Eukaryota > Viridiplantae > Streptophyta > Magnoliopsida > Asparagales > Orchidaceae > Phalaenopsis > Phalaenopsis equestris. Next base: position 60,567 of record NW_018164475.1, on the reverse strand, counting down.
TTATTGCTCTAAACATGTTTCTTCTACTAATAAGAATTGGATGGTGAACCATACCAATTGTAATAAAGCTAATCTTCCTCAGGTTTATTTTGGGTTTATGTTGAATAAAAACAGTAAGAGGAAAGTTCTGTTCGCCAACTTGTTTAATAAAATTAAGAATATAATTTCTTCTACGATGAATAAGTTCCTCTCTTTTGGAGTTAAGATAATTATCTTGAAAGGGTATTCTCATATATATTCCCCTTTATGTTATGCAAGTCATTAATATGCCTTTAACTAGTATCAATAGATTGGAAACATTATTTAATAAGTTTCTTTGGGATGGAAATGGTAAACAAAATTTTCATTGGAAAAGAGGAATAAGCTTTGTAAGCATTTGAATAAAGGAGGTCTTGGCCTTAGAAGTTTAAAGGATACCATTCGTAGTAATTATATGAAACTTTGGTATTGTTTTAAGAAAAATGATTTGATATGGGCCTCCCTTTTGTTTGCTAAATATTTTAATAATACTAATCCTATTGTTGTTACTTATTCCAATTTTGACTCTTATATTTGGAAAGGGATGTTAAATGTCTCTAAGGATACTAAAATGCTTATCAATTGGGACATTAGAAGTGGGAATGTATCCTTTGGGTTTGATGATTGGCTAGGAAATGGTGCTTCTGTAGACTGCTATGGTGATCCAATGGATGTTAATATTAAAGTTAAAGATTTATGGATGAATAATACTTGGAGTTATGGTGAATTCAAGTAAACACCTATGCTTTATGATGCTAATTTTATCTCTAAAGTACCTATTAGTAATGGGAGTAATGATACTCCTAAAATTAAAGGTAAAATTGGGGATACAATTGCTAAATCCCTTGCTAATTCTTTTCAAACTTTTCAAGATATGGATCTCAAGTGGATCTCAAGTGGATTTGGAACCCTTGGGTGAAACCTTCTCTCTCTTGTTTCATTTAAAATCTTTCTTATAGATGACATCGTTTCATTTTTAAAATTGGAAGGACTTAAGATACCTTCTTGTTGTTTACTTTGTAGAAAAGAGGAAGAATCTATTAATCAATTATTTATTCGTCGCAGGTTTGCTGAGGAGATGTGGAGCAAAATATTTGTCTTTTTTAAGAGAAGCTGGATTGAAGGTAACTTTAAGGAGTTGGATGACACCTTTAAGGACTGAGGAACTCTTCGTTATGCTTTTTTTTTCTAACATACATTATTTTATTCTTTGGTTCATTTGGTTTACTCATAATAATACTAAATATAAGGATGATGTACCAAATGTCAATAAAATATTTGGTATGATTATCAGTTAATTGATTAACAGCCTTACTTTTAATGGTTCTAAGTACAAAATTAATGATATACTTATAGAATTCTTCCTTAATTTGAATATTTTGGACATTCCTACTGTTAATTCAAATTTGGTTGTGACTTGGATGAAACTGGTTGCCCCTTTTATTAAAGTAATGTTGATGGTAGTTGGAAAGCTAATAAAGCAGCTGTTGGAGGAGTGTGCTGGGAATTTTTAGGATTGGCCATCTATTGGTTTAGTGTTGTTGTTGTGCTTGTTTCTCCCTTAGTGGTTGAAGCTAATGTTGTAGTATGTTGGCTTTTGATTGCTAGGAAGTGTGGCTAGAATTACATTATCTTAGAAATTGATTCTTTATTACTTTGGAATTTTTGTAGGGCCTTGAAAGTTCATCTTTGGAGCATCAATATTCAGTTGAAAAGACTTGCAAAGTTTTTCAAGAATTTGTAAATCAACTGAACCCATACTAAAAGAGAGTGCAATGAGGTTGCTCATTGGGCTGCAAAATTGGGGAGTCTTTATAATTATGTTATCATTTCTAGACAATTCCTTAGGGACCTTTATCAAATTTAGTTGGACTTATTGTAATATTTGTATATAGTTTTTGGTTTTTGTGATCGTTGGTGGGATGTGTTGTATCTTTTTTTTTTTTTGAGAGAAACCGTTTTTTTTTTTTTAATGTGAGTTGTTGTTGGGAGTGTGTAGTAGGGTCCTCTTGTCTTTTGTTGTAAGTTTATTTTGGATTGAATAAAATTCTCTACAGGGTTTATTAAAAAAATATTCTTGAAGAGTTAAGAATGTCATGATGAGAATAATTGAATTCATATTATTTGATGTAATATTATTTAATAATATAATTAAAATTATCATGAATGGGTTAATTCTTAAAATTGAAAGAATAATCTAAACTTATTTGTGTTGACAAACCTCATGCATATGCAAATGTAATAAAAATAAATAAAAGATATAGTTGAGAACTTTAAATATTATAGTAAAACTCAAGTGTTTAAGTGGGAGAAAATTACTTAAAAACTGGCAAACATCTGCAATTTTAAGGTTATTTAAACATATGGAGCATTAAGAAAACATAATGTAGTTAGGAAATGTAGTGTATATTAAAAACTAAGAGGCATTTAACATAGGGTGTAACTAAATAATGAAACAATTTAGCAAAAAACTGAATGTTTAAATCAAAGTAGAACTTAAATAATTTTTTTAGCTAAATTTAAAAGGTTAGCAAATGGTAAATTCATTAAATCAAAGAATAAGATAAAGAAAACATGAATCTATTGGATATTAACTTATCAAAAGAGAATAACTAATTCAAAGGAGATCCAATCATAAGACCATTATGTGATGAATGTAAAACTTCGAAGCAACAGGGTTAAACTACTCTATGAATAGATTAATACTAAATAGCATTATCAATCTATGAAGATTCTCAATCAATAGAGAATAAGTAAAAGGATAATAATGAAAATTTTAATAACATTGATTAGTGAAAGACACACTTATTCAAAGTAGTCTGACCAAGTTTAAAAAAAATATCGCGAAGAGCGCATCGCTAAGATAAGGATTTAATTAAGATATTAATCAAGTTGATATATACATTTATACACACACACACACACACACGCATACCCACTTATGTAATACTAATAGCGTAAAATCTAATAATTTTAAATATATTTTTAATATGTATTATGTTTTTCTCATTTAGATCTGAAAAGGTCAAACATGAGCTCGCCTAAACCGCTATGTAGACTAGTAATACTTTTAAATTATGTAAAACCAACTAATGTGCTTAGAGAGCACTACAGGGAAAAGAGCTAAAATCGACGGCTTTTTACACGTAAAAAAATTTGTTCTGATTACCTATGGTTTTATGATTGTTTTTTATCTTGGTTATTTGTGACGACATAAATACAGCATATACCATCACTTATCAGCAATATTTTATTTTTTGATTGTTTTTAATTATAACCGATGGAATAACCCATCAGATAAAAGTAAATATTAATCTATGGTTATAGTTCATCGGTTATCTTTGAACTTATTATCTGGCATGGTTTTAATCGACACATTTTATTATTAAGCAACGAGAATGACCATCGGTAATAGTGTTAATAACCAACACAATAAAAGTCATTTATAAGCTACCAGAACTATATATTATATCGCACATGAAAGCACCTCCCTTTTGGTCTTGCCCTAATCTCTCCTCTCAAACTCTTGTCTTCTCTACATGAATCCCTTGCCTCTCCCCAAAACCCTTGCATTTCACTTCTCATTTCATCCAAAAAAATCTCCTTCATCCTCAAAACCCTCATGATACTGTTTGAATAAGAGCTACTGGGAACTCTGTGGTGAGTTTGTGGCTATACAGTGATAAAAAAAACTCTCATTCCTCTCCTCAATTCGCTCCTTTGCTGCTTGAAACAATCAAGAAAGGTACTTTCCATCCTCATTTTCATTTTCTTTGAAGAATGCACTTAGGGTTTAGATTTACCATCTCAGAGGTTTGCTAAGTATTTTCTTATTGCAACTGGATTACATCTAGGGCTATGAGTTTAGCTTGAATATCATTAATTACTCAAAGATTGATTTGAATTTTGGCTCAGATCAAGATTGGATGGAAGTAAACTTATCAGGTTACAAACCAAAATTTTGTATCAATTTTTTTTCTTGAGCTCATAATTGAATCATTAACAACATATGACTATGAATTTAGCAAACTTAGCTCAAAGATTATTAATTGTTCAAAAATTAATTTCAATTTTATCTTGGATCAATATCGGATTGAACTAAACCAATTGAGCTATGAGCCAAAATTTTTATCAAATTTTTTTTGAGTTGACCTAAGCTCGGCTTGAAATTGGAGAATTAACAACCCTAATTACAACAAAAATTGACTTTAAGCACATATAGTATTGCTTTATATATGGTTGCTCTTACTAGACATTTATAGGAGGATGCACCTTGGTGTATGTTTTTTGCCAGTGATATCCTTCTTGTGGTTAAACTTAGAGAAAGGCTTTAAGAAAAACAAAAATACAGTGATATCCTTCTTGTGGTTAAACTTAGAGAAAGTCTTTAAGAAAAACAGAAATAATGGAGGTTGATATTGGAGTCTAAAGTCCTTCATTTGAGTATATCTTGATATAAATATTTAAATGTAATTTTAGTAGTAGTACTAGGGGTTTAGAATTTGATTTATAGTTTGCACACTAGGGGTTTGTACAAGTGCACATATCTTTCAAGTAATATAGAACTTTCTTTTAAAAAACCTAAGTGTCGATCCCATGAGGAAACATGTTAATTTGTAATGACTTCAATAAAAGTTCTACTTTACAATAACTCATCTTAGCCTGAATTTTCCAAAAAGTTAGATTTTCTAAATTCACTAGTTTACTCTAAAATCAAAGTTAACTAAATTATATAAAAACTAGTTAAATTTTGGAAAGTTCTTATATAATCCAAATCCCTTTCCACTTGCAATGAATATAATGACATATATAGTAGAAGAATTTATAGAATTATGTAAAGGAGTATGATCAAAGGCACATATAGGCAAATGATGAACATTGTAAGAGTGAAAATTATTCATCCATTTGGCATTTGAAATAAATCTATCAAGTCTTTCTAAAACCAAACCTCTCAACCAAGTAAAAGGATTCCCTTTAAATCCTAAATCAAATAAGCTTGCATCAAAATGAGTGTCATTAAAATTTGAAATCAAAATCATGTTTGGAAGATTACCACCTTTTTTTCAGCAACCGAAGTAATCATGTTGAATTCACCACTTACAAGTCAAGCCTCACTATTATCTCTGAGAGCCCTTAGGTGATTCCAAAGATCCCACCTATCAATCTTAGAATAGCCCGAATAAACAACAGTTAAAGAATAAAAAAAATCTATTATGAATAATTTAATATGAAGAAATTATGCTTGATTGATTAAAATATTAATATTTACATCATCTCCCCAAAGGAACCATATCTTGTTATTGAGGTTGCAAACAAGATTAAAATCACCAACCTTCCTTTTATACTTATCATTATTTTTCATATCAACAATAGGCTCCAAGATACTGAAGAAATTCAATTTATGCTTTGAAATAAGATTCTTTAACCGATTAGAGGCAATTTTTTAGTAATCTCTCAAATTTTCTGAATATGAAACTTAAATCACTAAAATCACAAAATGAGTGAAACAAGCAAGGAATTAGACTTCATCATTGTCCTTCCTTTCTCTAGTGATCCTAAGGTAAGAATCCAATTCATTCATATCAAGAATCTTACCCAAATGTTGAACACTAAGAGCTTCTAGATTGCACAATTGAGTTCACGACTACCATTAATCTTCCTCTTTCTAGATGATCTTTATATTATCCAATCTTCTTTAAGTTCTTTTCTAGTTAGAACAAGAGCATCATCTAAAACAATAATGAAATTAGCAATAGCCACAATTTACATTAATGAGTAAATTATAGAATTTTATCTCAAAGCATTTCAATGGCTAATGTTTATTTATTTATTTATTTATTTTCAAAAGTTAACTAATCACATAACAAGTGAAATTTAATAGATTGAATCAGTATGAAATGCAATAAATGAAAAAGAGAACAAGCAACTCACTTTCAAGTTCTTTACGATATGCTTGGAAGACAGCACTTCATAAAATTCCAGAGCCTATTATAACCAAATTTGCAATAAGCTTTGCAGCCTAATCAGCAATGAATAAGAAAAAAAATTAACAATAATGAAATTAGCAGTAGCCACAATTTACATTAATGAGAAAAAAATGGGAGGGACAAATGCCTACACCAACAAGACGTTCAAAACCACAAAGCAAACTATGTGAAGTGTCTCTTAAACATAAACATATCTAGCTTGACAAACTTTCAACAGGAGACACCAAAAAAATTGCTCAACCAATATTAAAAGTTAGGGGCATTTACATACATACAACACAAATCTTATGTATTTACATATCTACCACCCAAACTTTTACTCTCTTACATTTATGCACCCAAACCTTTCATATCACACCGAAAATACCACAATTTACCTTTAAAAAGTTGAATACGTGTTTTCTTACATAGGTAAGGTGGCATATATACCAATAATGAAATTAGCAATAGCCACAATTTACATTAATGAGAAAAAAAAATGGGAGGCACAAATGCCGCACAAAGGCCATACACCAACAAGACGTTCAAAACCACAAAGCAAACTATGCAAAGTGTCTCTTAATCGTAAACATATTTAGCTTGGCAAGCTTTCAACAGGAGACACCAAAAAAACTACTCAACCAATATGAAAAGTTAGGGGAATTTACATACATACAGAACAAATCTTATGTATTTACATATCTACCACACAAACTTTTACTCTCTTACATTTATGCACCCAAATCTTTCATATCACATCAAAAATACCACAATTTACCTTTAAAAAGTAGAATACGTGTTTTCTTACATAGGTAAGGTGGCATATATACCAATAATGAAATTAGCAATAGCCACAATTTACATTAATGAGAAAAAAAAATGGGAGGCACAAATGCCATACACCAACAAGACGTTCAAAACCACAAAGCAAACTATGCAAAGTGTCTCTTAATCGTAAACATATTTAGCTTGGCAAGCTTTCAACAGGAGACACCAAAAAAACTGCTCAACCAATATGAAAAGTTATCTACCACACATACAGAACAAATCTTATGTATTTACATATCTACCACACAAACTTTTACTCTCTTACATTTATGCACCCAAATCTTTCATATCACATCAAAAATACCACAATTTACCTTTAAAAAGTAGAATACGTGTTTTCTTACATAGGTAAGGTGGCATATATACCAATAATGAAATTAGCAATAGCCACAATTTACATTAATGAGAAAAAAAAATGGGAGGCACAAATGCCATACACCAACAAGACGTTCAAAACCACAAAGCAAACTATGCAAAGTGTCTCTTAATCGTAAACATATTTAGCTTGGCAAGCTTTCAACAGGAGACACCAAAAAAACTACTCAACCAATATGAAAAGTTAGGAAAATTTACATACATACAGAACAAATCTTATGTATTTACATATCTACCACACAAACTTTTACTCTCTTACATTTATGCACCCAAATCTCTTACATTTATACTTTTACTCTCTTACATTTATGCACCCAAATCTTTCATATCACATCAAAAATACCACAATTTACCTTTAAAAAGTAGAATACGTGTTTTCTTACATAGGTAAGCCTTTGCTATTCGTGTTAGTGCCTTGTCAGCTCTGCGTTCATGCCCCATTCCTTTATCCGACCGTATCTAAGCCGTTCATTTGGTACACATAGAAACAGACTGCATCTGTTCATCGTCCTCGATCTTCTTAACCCGAGAACCACAAGTTTTCTATCTTTAAGATCTCGCTCGATACTTAACCAAATTAAGTATGGTTATTCCTACACCTTCATCTAAGTGAGATAAACACATCTTTGAGGCTAAGTACACATGCAATACAAGTTTGGTTCATAAAGTTCTAAACTGAGGGTAAAATTAGGGATTTTGATCCATACATTTGTCCAAGAGGAGTAGCCTCAATTGAATTGGTTCCTGAGCTTTGCCTTGATTCCACGAACGTCCTCCAATCTTCAATTTGATCTATGGTTGGGTCCGTCTAGAAGTACGATCAAAGGGTGGATCAGTTTTGGTCTTGAACTAGGTTAGGGTGATCGGAATTATAGGTTTTTGATTGAGGAAGTGATTTTGAAGTATGGGGAAGCTTTTGGAAAATCAGTTTGAGGTTTTGTGGAGTTTGGCGTAATGAACTTAAAAAACCCTGGATTTCAGTGGTGAAATTAGGGTTTCTCAGTGGGGAAGAGGGACCAAAAATGATTGGGATTGTGTGAAAGTAACGGAAGTTTGGAATGATTTCTCCAGAGTTTCCACAAGGTTTGTGCACTTTTTTATTTTTGTCGTAGGGTGATGACTTAGTTATAGAGGGGGAAGGAGGGCTCAATTGGGCTGGTTGGTGGGTGCAAGGAATTGCTTAGCTACAGGGAAGAAGAGGGCAAGTAACCATTTAGGTTGAGCCAGCTTGGATGGGTCTAATTGGGTGTTTTCACCATGGGGGTTCCCTCGGCCATGGTGTTTTTCGGCGGCTAGGGTGGCTAGCAGGCTAGACCAAGTCACCTCCACACTTTGGGAGGTTAAAATTGGGGAGATGTGAAGTCAATTTGGTTCAAACATGGGTGATTGCAGTTTTCCAAAAATGGGTCATGGGTTTGGGTTAGGTTGGGTTAACCATGGGTTCAAACCCATGGAAACGCCTTGGGGTCAAGTCCAAGGTGGCTGGAGTTGGTGGGTCAACCTTTAGGGACTTGGGTGATTGATTTGGCATGGGAAATACAAATTTGGTGGGGTAAGGGTTTTGCTTAATACACTTTTGTGGGAGGTGAAAGAAGGTCCTCCTTTTTCTACTTAAGGCATTATGACTTTCCATGGCTCATATGACACACATATGGCTTGGACAAGGCTTCATGGCTTGCATGTGGCTTGCCCAACATTCATGAAGAAGGATTATGGAATTTTGGGGATTTTAGTGAGGTGTTGGTATAAATCCAAGTATGGGATAATTTAATCATGTATGGCATGGTCTATAATTTAATTTGATTAAATGGATAATGGAAATGAAATTGTGATGTGGGCTTTGGGCTTTTCAAAAAGAATTAAAGTTTGGACTTCTGGAATTTTTTAAGCATGGGCTTTTTAAAATCAAGTGGGGTAGGCTTTTGAAATTTAGTAATGGGATAAAAGGGTTAATTTTGGATTTTAGTAAATTTTAGGATTTTTCATGATGAAATTTGGACTTAAATTTGAATTTGGGTTTGATTTTGGCTAATGGGTTCTTGGACTTGAATTTGAATTTGGGTTTGATTTTGGCTAATGGGTTTAATTGGTGGAGATCGAATTATGTGGTTATGCAAGCATGAAAAGTTTCCCTAAAGCAATAAGGTTCATAGGAGAACTCATTTATATGTTGGTTATGGCCATCTTGATCAAAGGTCTAGGGCTTGAGACCACTCACATGAGTTTCCAAAAGAGTTAGGAGGTAGGTTAAGTGTAAGTAATTTTAGGGTTTGGAAATGTGTGAGTTTGTGATAGGTTCAAGTGTGTTTGTGAAAGTCCAAGCCACGCAAAGTCAAAGAGGGTGCCCCTAAGGCCTCGATTGATCTTATAAAAATTCTCCTTGAGCTTTCCCATTTTGTTTCCAACCTTCTACGTGCTAGAGGTTAGAACAAACATATGAAATTTCAAAAAGGAATAAGGAAGTGTTTAGAATTTCTAATAGAGGGTACATCACTAGTCCTCTAGGATAGTCAACAGAAAAGTCCTATGGCTAGATCTTAGGTTTCTACCGAAGAGAAAACTAGACCTTACCAAAAATGAGGTCAACAGTCCTTCAACATGATCCTCTTGTGTTCCTAATTTAGATTTTATGACATTTTTCACGTCAAATTAGAGGGCATGCCCATTCTTAGTGGTTAATCTTTATTCAAAAGATTTCCTCTTTTGTCTCTTTCTTCTTGTTGCAAAAGAAGATTACCACGAACATCACTTCCTACAACATGAATTTTAGAGTTTGATCCATAAAACATTGTTAATATATAATACTCTCTCAACTAGTGGATTCTCATCATCATGTTCCTTTAAGTGAGTTGGACAAGTATATGTTACTAAATTTTTTGTTGAAATGCCCATTATAGGTAAAGACCTAAAAAGATTGAAGCAGTTATCAATGTACCAAAACATTTTCGACAAAGTTGAAAATTTTCATAAACTTTGGATGTTCACTTAGGATATCAATTAAAAATTGATGAAGTTTATAAAGAATGAATTTGGAGCAACACTAGACGCTGAAGCTCTATCCCAAGAAAAAAAAAAGCCGTTACATTTCCACAATATATAACATTAAGTCAAGAAAAATGAAATTTTATTTTACCAATCAATGAATGACATGTGCTTATTTGAATCCCTAACATAAGAGGAACAGTCCATTGTTTCTCAGTTGTGCACCAACACACTCTCATGTAAATCCTTAAATATCCCTTTCTCAAGTGAATTTTGGAGGAAAGAATGAAATGACCATTCCCAGCACCTTAATTTGGCTGTTTTTGTTATCTTAACCAAGAACTAATAATCTAATTCAGATGACATTTAAATCTTACTAATTTAGAAACATAATAACTTTATCATAATATAAAATTTATCACAAGTGCTGAATAATTTTACTTGAGAATTAATTAAAAAAGCTGCATGGTATTAGTTAAAAAGTTGTACAGCAAAGAGCACACATTTATGGCTGCAGTTCTTTTAAATACAAATCTATAAATAAAATCTATATCTTTCGTCCTTCTGCAAGTTTAGTTTAGAGAAAAATAAATTCCTTGCCGAATTCGAGAGTACGCCTTTGCCAAATCAAAGCGCATGACTTTTTGCGTGCAGGTAGCATCCTTTTCAGCTGTAAGGACTGTTGGTGTCATGAATGCCACCAGTAAGGAAGACAATCAGCATTCATCATCTTGAAAAAAGGGGATTTTTTTAAGCACATATGAAGGTAGAACATTAGCAATTATACTGAACATATAATTTCAGAAGAGAACAATAGTGTAGTTTATCTAAAACGACAAGAATGAGAAGCAATATTAGAAATTTCTAATAAAATAAATAAATATATTTACCTAATCATATTATGGTGCTCTATGATGACTTAGGCTCCGGCCACGACTGTGAAATCTATGTAAGTGTATAACTAATCTATATATAGCAGATGAGTAGAAGGCAGAAGAATTGAATTGCACTGTTTATAGAACCTTTATATCTGACTTAGGCTCCGGCCACGACTGTGAAATCTATGTAAATGTATAGCTAATCTATATACAGCAGATGAGTAGAAGGCAGAAGAATTGACTTGCACTGTTTATAGAACCTTTATATCTGAATTAATATAATATTCATCTTTAAGCAACAAAGTCGAAAACAAGTAAAGGCATTTTGTATACTAGGATTAGAGCCAAGGGTATTATAGCAACCAGCTATAATCAAAAATATAATAGGAAAGCTTATTATGTGGAACTTGATTGTGTTAAGCAAATGGTTACTCAATGGCCTCAATTTCGCCGATTAAGTTTGATGGTGATTTTATCGGGAGTTACAGGTGTTGCCTCTCTGTATTAGGTTCCAAAGCGTTGCCCCTAAAATTTTTTTTCTTTTGTAACTTGTACCCTAACGCAAAACTAGTAGTTCTCCAACACCAAGCAAGCAACGTTCCAATGCCAGTAAGACGGCATTGTAGCGCCCAGTCCAAGTTTCATAACCCAAGAGATTGACATTTTAGCACTCGAATGCATCACCACATAGCCAGTTGGAGAGCCTCATCATCTCTATTATGCCGCCCTAGTGCTAGCAACTTAAGTTGGGTTGTTATCTTATTAAAGTTCTGTTTTGCCAATTAGAGTAAATTTTATTTCAATTTCTCTTGTGAAAAAGGAGGAACGGAGCGTCCTGAATTGTTCGAAAGTTAGGAGATGCTTGAGTGGTGTAATTTATACATTTTCTATTTTCTTCATAGTGAATTTATTGGAGTGATGTGGCTTCATGATTTTTCTCTTTCTAAATTTCTCCATGTCAAATCTTGTGTTCTTTATGTTTTATGTGTTTTTCTTAATTTGTTTGCTTTTGTTTATAGTTTTATTTCATATCTCTTTAATTGATTTCAACAATTTCATCACATCTCCCTTATCAAAACCAATATAAAATATTAAGAGGTCTCCAACAACTAGTGATATCACTAAAAAATCCACTTAATTAAACATTAATCTCAATGCATTTTGATAACTTTCAAAGTCAAATTTAGCATTGCCTCAGTTATGATTTCTACAAATTTATAGGCAAATTGAATGTTTCACCAAAACAAACCTAACACACAGTGTGATTCAATCCAATGCCAAATGAGCCAAGATCAAGAAATTAAAACATAGTTAAAATTTTTGGGATGTTAATTGAAGAACTAGAATGTCACTGAATTTTACATACTTGTAGTGATAATGAATGTCTCCAAAATAGAAATCCTACAGATCCAAATTACTCAATAATAAGGTCATTAAAGAATTTGAAAGATTACAAATCAAGAAATTTATGGTTTTAATTAAATTTATCAAAATGCCTCTATAAATAGCTACAGAATAAACATATATTCTCCACTTAAATGAGTGAAAGACTTGTGTTTGGAGAGAGCTTAGAGATTTAAAAAATATTAGAACTCTATCTTATGTCACACTATAGTCTTATGGCTATTATTGAATATACATCTATAGCATGACATCTATCGATTAACATCATTTGACCATCATCACCTAGTCATCATCATTTATATAACATCACCAAATCATCATTGTTTAAATACCATCACCTGGCTGCCATCATGAAACTATTTTTACTTGAACATTATCAACCCATCAACCAAGTTTCACTACCATCAAATTTTCATTATTTGGTCATGACAGCGACTTTTTATATAAAGTTTCACTACCATCAAATTTTCATTATTTGGTCACCATTACCTAAAAGACATGATCTAATTGTTATTAATTAGCTGTCAGCATTGTTTCCTAATTATCACAAGCCTATTTTTCTCTCATTTGTATTTATATGAGTGGCATCTCTCAATGCTCTCATTATCCATCTATTACTTTAATATCAACAATATTTATAGGTGAAGTAATTTGAGAACATTATTTTGCAGTACCATTTTCTTTAATTAAATGAAAAAATATTTTTTTTTAATCTCTACCAACATAGCAGATTTATTTTCTTGGGCTAATCACCATAATTTCTTTATTTTGTTTGTTTCTCACATATAATTTTGGTGTTTTGTTTATTGTTTTATCTATTTATTAGAGTGAAAGATATTTTCTCAAAGCTAAGACATAAAAATCTTATTCCACCACAATAATTATTTTAGCTCTTGATAATTTGATGTCATCTACTTGTATTCTAAAATTTTGCATCTATTGATCAACTTGTAAAATGGCAACAATTCTAAAGCTTCTCACTCCAACAATCATATTCTTTACTCTTTGGTCCAGACATAAAGAACATTGACTAATCCTATACTTGTTTACTGAATCCATGGAAAAATCCAATCTTAAATTCTTTGCCGCTTAGAAGATATTTCCCAATAAAGAGTAGTTCTGTAACCTGAGCAATAAACTAAGTTTGATCAGTTTGAGAATATTCATGTTTGATCCTCTTGCCAACGCCTTAAAGTTCTTAGTTTACCATAACTTAATTAAAAACTTTTTTTTTTATATCTTTTTTGGTGAGGTCAAAATTCTTCTCCAAAATCTTAGGATCTAGCCATAGAACTTTTTTTATCAATTATACTAGAAAACTAGTAATAGGATCAACCCCCTTAAAAATTCTAATCAACTCCTAGCTCTTTTGAGAAGTCTCGCATGAATGCCCTCAAACCCTCAACACTCGTTTGAGTTGGTTAAGGCCAACATGATAAAACTCAAAGAGATTTCCCATAGAATCATAAGGCTTTAGGGAAACCCTTTATGACTTGGATATTAACTCCAACATACACACACACTAAACTTCACATCATCATGCATCTCACTTTATCCATACACACTCACCACCAAAATCCACTCACTCTTCCAAACCCAAAATACACAAAAATTGAGCACACATGCTAAATCTAACTTCACCAAGCTCATGTCCCAAAATTAGTTATGATAAATTCTAAATTCCATAAAGCGCATAATGAATATTTTAAACACCATCAAACCCAAATTTGAAGTCCATCATCCAAGTCAAAAATGAACCAGTCATAACCCATCCTAAAAGCTTACTAAACTAAAAGGCCATCCACTATGGCGTGAAATATTTTCCCTCGTCCATTTAATTAAAGTCAAACCATAAGTCCTAAAGTTCATGATTGAAATTTTCTAAATTTGGCTCAAATATGACTCCTCACAAAATACAAAAAAAATTCTAAAACCCTTATTTATGAAAATTATCTAAGCCATATGCAAGCCATGAGGCTTCCTCCAAGCCACATGTGAGCCATGTGAGTCATGACATGTCACCATTCCCTAAGTTGCAAAGGGAGAACCTTGTTTAATTATTCCACTAAAAGTACTTTATCTTACCTTGAAAGTGGCTGAGACCTAACCACCCAAGCCCATTAGGCCAAGCCACCTTGAAAGTGGCCCATGCCCATATCCATCCATTAGATCAAGCCACCTTGAAAGTGGCCCATCCCCATATCCATGAGTCAAACACAAGTCAAACCAAAAGTGATTAAACACCCATTCCATTCAAATTTAACCTATGGAAACTTTTGACCACCCAATTGACTTCACCCCTACCCACCATCGGTCTCTCACAGGTGGATAGTGACCACCCATGCCCTATCTAGCCACCATGGTCGGCAACAAGCCAAAGTCCGAGAGACTCCCATGAGGGAAAGCCCAAATTTGAGCCCATCCAATGTGGCTCACCCATATTGGAGCTTTGCCTCCACCTCACCGCCATCTCAGCCTCTTTTTTCACCCATTGATTAGCCCATTGGCCCAATCCTTGGCCTATAATTTGTCCAGCCCTCACGACTAAAGGAGAGGTGTGCACAGACTTTGGCGAAGCCCTACCAAAATTGCTCCAAACTCAACTTAAATCAACATGAAGTTCTAGCCAGTGTCCCTCACCGAGATATGATTTAGACCCCTTCAAATTAAAGTATGTTAATAAGAAGTATCCCGTTACAACTTAACCTAAAATAATATCCAATGCTCAAGAGTTTGGGCCTTATACTTTGTGCCTAAATTACCCTTGCTAATTGAAAAGAAATTGAAGCATGGCAAATTATATGAAAAATCAATTGGCATATAAGCTGAACATGTTGGTGATATGGGCAGTGATGAAAAAGGCATCAGGTGTTAAGTTTGAGATGGTAGAATAGTTTTGTATCTCCTAACCCAAGGGTCTTGTGAGGGTACATGATTGACATTACTATTCATC
>NW_018164475.1:34237-45063 GCF_001263595.1 Phalaenopsis equestris | reverse complement strand
GACGAAGAATAGATTGGTAGGAATCAAAATACAACCTACGATAGCTGCGTGTGATGCAATAGTTGTCTTTTCGGTAAGTAAATCTCATGATATGCTTGCAAATGTGAAGTAATCATTATTTTTTTATTTTTTAATTGATTTTTTTCCTAGATGAAGTTTTTTTTTTTTTTTTTTTTTTTTTTTTTTTTTTTTTTTTTTTTTTTTTTTTTGTGAGACCAAAATATAATGTTGTTATAATTATTTTACTGATTTACCTCAACATAACCGATACATCACGGTTGTATTGAAGAGATGCAGCGATGTAAATATTGGTTAAAAATCTGAATAAAATAAATTTCTGAGATTTTTATTGTACAACTATGTTGTATTAGTTGTACTGAGAGAACTCAATACAACCCGGTAAAACATAGTTGTACTGAAGTAAGACATGAATGTTGATTTTTGTTTAAAATCTGAATAAAAAAAATAGGTAGATAGATTGATTGAATGAATTTTTTATTTTTGTTATTCCTCTTACCTACTGGTGTTTAATTATTCTCCATGTACAACCAATTTGTAATTAATGTACTGAGCTAACTCATTACAACTGACACAAAATGTACAAGAATTTGCACGTTGTAACAGGCTATAGGACATCTAAAGGTTTTTGGTAGACCAATTTGATAACATAATTGAGAAGTTAAGACTCCATAAACCTTTTAGCTATCTGAGTGGCTATGTCACTCTTTTGATGGTAATAATTTTTAGTATATCATGTTTTTCGGCATGATCCTCGTTCCTTACATGCTAATGTATTATATTTCATTGTGTTGCAGGAATGGTTTTTGTGCATACTAATATTCTTTTCCCTATAATGCCACAGGCAAGACCCCTTATATTGTGGTGGTCAAAGTCAGTGACAATGTGAAATAAGATTTGTAATGCTTTTATTTCAGAGCTGCCATATGATCAAATAAAACCAATATAAAAAAGCATGCATGGACCAAATAAATAAGAAATTTATCTATTTTTTTATAGGTTTATGATTATTTTTGGAATATAATCAAGAAAGATTCAACATTAATTTCTGACACTTACAATGTACATCGCTCGCCAGCAGCCACCTCTTCTCCCTCGCCAAGAGATCGATAGATTCTACTTTTGAAATCTTCACTAGTGGCCACAAATGAAGCCACTCATAGCCATGCACATATTCCTTCAAACACTGAAATTATAATTTGATTATGTCTATTAAGCAAAGTTTTATAGCTTTTGAAGCCTCAATAAATAATAATATTAGGCATACTGAGATTCCTTTGAGTAGCAAGAGCAAAAAGATATTTAGAATTTCTAATGGGGTTGGGTTTCATCACTAGTCCTCTAGGATAGTTAATAGAAAAATACTATGAATAGGTTCTAGGCTTGTAAGGAAGAAAGACCAGACCTTAATAAAAGTGAGGTCAACACCACCTAGACAGGTTTTCAAGCCGGTTTCTCATGAATTAGATTCGGAGCAAGGACCATCGTACCAGTGGTTTGTACGTCAATCCCACTCCCCATCTCATGGAGTGACATCAAGTCAGACTACTCATCTGCTTTCTCCAGCCTTTGCTTCTCTTACAATACTTGTTTAAACCACTTTTCTCCATCCAATCGACTCCCTCCTTCAGGTCGCTTTAGCTCTTTCCCACGATCGGACAGCTGTTGTCCCCTGACTTCTTTTATTATAGGTCGAGCACTCTCCGATTTCTTTTTCTTCCTTATGAGGGGAGAATTTTTTAGTCTAAATACTTTCACCATGGACGACTCATTTATAGATTAATTTTTGCTACTCTCCATAACTTTCTCTTGTTAACAACTAGTTGAAGGACCGAAAATTTGAAAGGGGTGATGGAGAAGTGTTGAACTTGCCCTAATTAAAGACACTACTAATACAAAAATCTATGAAGTTCAATATTTCAAGGTACTTATAAAGTTAAAAATAAGTCAACTTTTATATTTAATTCTCTTATTCTTATTGCAGATGTTATTTTATACAAGTAAGAGAATCGGAGAACTAAATATGTACATCCAAAAATATGACCACACAAATCTCGAAAATATCCAACATGTCTCAATTATGAATTCCCAAGAACAAGTGTATTAGAAATGTCAAAAGATGAAAACACTAAGCATCGCTTCCTTCAGTCGGAACACCTAGTCCACCGAATAGAAGCATAGGCAAATGAATGAGTAGAAGGCTCCTCATGTGAAGGGCCGTATATTGTAACCAACTCCCTCACATGATTCTAGAATTCTTCCCAATTATGACGAAAAGACACCTCACGGAACACATTGATAATTTTTTGAGAAGGCCATTCATCAAATTAGAGCTACCCCTCAAATTACGATGGTACACCTTGTTCATGAAGGCCCAAGTTTCCCATTAAGAGCCGACCGAATGTATGTTGGAAGAGCAAAGGTTTTCAGCCAACCAAATCACAAGATTAACAGCTCATCAAATGCCCCTCCTCTTTAAACGGTTATGAATGCAGAATAGTGTCAATGATACTTATGAATATGGGAGTCGGTTACAAATGTGAAAAGATGTAATAAAACTAAATTTACACTCTTAAAACTTGTGTTACTATGCATTTTTTTCCTCTATTATTCTCTCTCTTTGTTTCTTGCGTTCGTACAACGTTCTATACCTTAAAAGTGATTCACAGGGCATATTTGGATTCAACAATAGGACAAGGGTAGTAAGTATGAATATTTTCAACTAAACGAGCCTATCTTAGATGAATGAAAGTTCAAAAGTAAGTAAAGGCAGTTAAGGTTACACTAAAGATGTCAAAATGTCAAAAGAAATATTGTTGTGAGCTACCTAGACTTGTTATTAGCATTCTTTCCTCTATAGAGTAATAGTGCTGTGGTTGGAGATAACAGAAGTGCCCTAAAACTGCCTCTTTTATCTCCTTAGTGCAAAAACATTGAAAAGCCCAAAGGGAAAAATATCATGTAATCTGCTAAAAACTAGAGAATCAGACACTAAAATGAAATACAAGCTTTACCATTATCTTATTTTTATTGTAACAAGCTCTTCACCTAACAAAATCACTTTGTTTTCTCTTTCCTTAGATTTTGAGTCATCCTCTACAAGCTATGAAAAAAGAGAGAGCAAATCAATACACAAAAGTGGAGATTGTTGGTGAGTTATAAGAATTGATTTGCTTACTTGAAGATTAACAACGACCCATGTTACTGAATACTTATGTATCTTTATTCTTATTGCAGACATTGTTTTATACAAGTAAGAGAATCGGGGAACTAAATATGTACATCCAAAATCTGACCACACAAATCTTGAGAAAATCCAACATGTCTCAATTATGAATTCCCACGAACAAGTGTATTGGAAATGTCAAAAGATGAAAACACTAAGCATCGCTTCCTTCAGTGAGAACACCTAGTCCACTGAATAGAAGCATAGGCAAATGAATGAGTAAAAGGCTCCTCATGTGAAGGGCGGTAGACTGTAACCAACTCCCTCACATGATTCTAGAATTCTTCCCAATTATGACGAAAAGACACCTCACGGAACACATTGATAATTTTTTGAGAAGGCCATTCATCAAATTAGAGCTACCCCTCAAATTACGATGGTACACCTTGTTCATGAAGGCCCAAGTTTCCCATTAAGAGCCGACCGAATGTATGTTGGAAGAGCAAAGGTTTTCAGCCAACCAAATCACAAGATTAACAGCTCATCAAATGCCCCTCCTCTTTAAACGGTTATGAATACAAAATAGTGTCAATGATACTTATGAATATGGGAGTCGGTTACAAATGTGAAAAGATGTAATAAAACTAAATTTACACTCTTAAAACTTGTGTTACTATGCATTTTTTTCCTCTATTATTCTCTCTCTTTGTTTCTTGCGTTCGTACAACGTTCTATACCTTAAAAGTGATTCACAGGGCATATTTGGATTCAACAATAGGACAAGGGTAGTAAGTATGAATATTTTCAACTAAACGAGCCTATCTTAGATGAATGAAAGTTCAAAAGTAAGTAAAGGCAGTTAAGGTTACACTAAAGATGTCAAAATGTCAAAAGAAATATTGTTGTGAGCTACCTAGACTTGTTATTAGCATTCTTTCCTCTATAGAGTAATAGTGCTGTGGTTGGAGATAACAGAAGTGCCCTAAAACTGCCTCTTTTATCTCCTTAGTGCAAAAACATTGAAAAGCCCAAAGGGAAAAATATCATGTAATCTGCTAAAAACTAGAGAATCAGACACTAAAATGAAATACAAGCTTTACCATTATCTTATTTTTATTGTAACAAGCTCTTCACCTAACAAAATCACTTTGTTTTCTCTTTCCTTAGATTTTGAGTCATCCTCTACAAGCTATGAAAAAAGAGAGAGCAAATCAATACACAAAAGTGGAGATTGTTGGCGGGTTATAAGAATTGATGTACTTACTTGAAGTTTAACAACGACCCATGTTACCCAAAGAGTGGTTGGGATCCCGGTCAATTTTTTGTGTTATTTAATTTGTTTTATTTTAGTTTATGTTTTGATTTAAATAAAAATAATATGATATTTTATAATAATATTAGTTATTTTTTAAAACACTCGAACTAATGGACTGTTTGAGACAGCTGTGCGTATCAGGATAAACAGCTTATCTTGAAGTGTGACCCGCTGGGTCGACCGCGGGGTTGACCTGTGACCTGCGTTTAATGTAAAAAACTCAAATGCGGCAGACAACGTTTTAAAAAACACGCAAACCAAACAGTTAGGCGGCGTTTTCAAAAACGCCGCTGCACTTATAAGCTGCCCCAAACGGGCCAACAAGCCATTTAATCATTATAGACAAATTATTCCTATTGATTATATTTCTAGCTATAACAAAGATACGGTCACAAAATAGACCTGGAATCACTCTCTCCTTGCAAGAATAATTGATGATCAAAAGTGGGAAAGTGTTTCCAATACTACAAAAATTAATGAGTTTCCGGTTTTCCCCAGATAAATTATCAGGCCATGTGATAAATCCTAGATAAAATAATGCATACTATAGCAATTATTCGTCTCGTCAATCAATTTATAAATTCATAATCAATATCCAATTTGTTAATAACAATTGTTAATAATTTGTCATTTTTAAAGTAATATCTCTGTTTGTATCAGCTTGTGCGTTTTAGTATAAACTACTTACCCTGAAAATTATGTCTATTAAGCAAAGTTTTATAGCTTTTGAAGCCTCAATAAATAATAATATTAGGCATACTGAGATTCCTTTGAGTAGCAAGAGCAAAAAGATATTTAGAATTTCTAATGGGGTTGGGTTTCATCACTAGTCCTCTAGGATAGTTAATAGAAAAATACTATGAATAGGTTCTAGGCTTGTAAGGAAGAAAGACCAGACCTTAATAAAAGTGAGGTCAACACCACCTAGACAGGTTTTCAAGCCGGTTTCTCATGAATTAGATTCGGAGCAAGGACCATCGTACCAGTGGTTTGTACGTCAATCCCACTCCCCATCTCATGGAGTGACATCAAGTCAGACTACTCATCTGCTTTCTCCAGCCTTTGTTTCTCTTACAATACTTGTTTAAACCAATTTTCTCCATCCACCCGACTCCCTCCTTCAGGTCGCTTTAGCTCTTTCCCACGATCGGACAGCTGTTGTCCCCTGACTTCTTTTATTATAGGTCGAGCACTCTCCGATTTCTTTTTCTTCCTTATGAGGGGAGAATTTTTTAGTCTAAATACTTTCACCATGGACGCCTCATTTATAGATTAATTTTTGCTACTCTCCATAACTTTCTCTTGTTAACAACTAGCTGAAGGACCGAAAATTTGAAAGGGGTGATGGAGAAGTGTTGAACTTGCCCTAATTAAAGACACTACTAATACAAAAATCTATGAAGTTCAATATTTCAAGGTACTTATAAAGTTAAAAATAAGTCAACTTTTATATTTAATTCTCTTATTCTTATTGCAGATGTTATTTTATACAAGTAAGAGAATCGGAGAACTAAATATGTACATCCAAAAATATGACCACACAAATCTCGAAAATATCCAACATGTCTCAATTATGAATTCCCAAGAACAAGTGTATTAGAAATGTCAAAAGATGAAAACACTAAGCATCGCTTCCTTCAGTCAGAACACCTAGTCCACCGAATATAAGCATAGGCAAATGAATGATCCTCATGTGAAGGGCGGTATATTGTAACCAACTCCCTCACATGATTCTAGAATTCTTCCCAATTATGACGAAAAGACACCTCACGGAACACATTGATAATTTTTTGAGAAGGCCATTCATCAAATTAGAGCTACCCCTCAAATTACGATGGTACACCTTGTTCATGAAGGCCCAAGTTTCCCATTAAGAGCCGACCGAATGTATGTTGGAAGAGCAAAGGTTTTCAGCCAACCAAATCACAAGATTAACAGCTCATCAAATGCCCCTCCTCTTTAAACGGTTATGAATACAAAATAGTGTCAATGATACTTATGAATATGGGAGTCGGTTACAAATGTGAAAAGATGTAATAAAACTAAATTTACACTCTTAAAACTTGTGTTACTATGCATTTTTTTCCTCTATTATTCTCTCTCTTTGTTTCTTGCGTTCGTACAACGTTCTATACCTTAAAAGTGATTCACAGGGCATATTTGGATTCAACAATAGGACAAGGGTAGTAAGTATGAATATTTTCAACTAAACGAGCCTATCTTAGATGAATGAAAGTTCAAAAGTAAGTAAAGGCAGTTAAGGTTACACTAAAGATGTCAAAATGTCAAAAGAAATATTGTTGTGAGCTACCTAGACTTGTTATTAGCATTCTTTCCTCTATAGAGTAATAGTGTTGTGGTTGGAGATAACAGAAGTGCCCTAAAACTGCCTCTTTTATCTCCTTAGTGCAAAAACATTGAAAAGCCCAAAGGGAAAAATATCATGTAATCTGCTAAAAACTAGAGAATCGGACACTAAAATGAAATACAAGCTTTACCATTATCTTGTTTTTATTGTAACAAGCTCTTCACCTAACAAAATCACTTTGTTTTCTCTTTCCTTAGATTTTGAGTCATCCTCTACAAGCTATGAAAAAAGAGAGAGCAAATCAATACACAAAAGTGGAGATTGTTGGTGAGTTATAAGAATTGATTTGCTTACTTGAAGATTAACAACGACCCATGTTACTGAATACTTATGTATCTTTATTCTTATTGCAGACATTGTTTTATACAAGTAAGAGAATCGGGGAACTAAATATGTACATCCAAAATCTGACCACACAAATCTTGAGAAAATCCAACATGTCTCAATTATGAATTCCCACGAACAAGTGTATTGGAAATGTCAAAAGATGAAAACACTAAGCATCGCTTCCTTCAGTGAGAACACCTAGTCCACTGAATAGAAGCATAGGCAAATGAATGAGTAAAAGGCTCCTCATGTGAAGGGCGGTAGACTGTAACCAACTCCCTCACATGATTCTAGAATTCTTCCCAATTATGATGAAAAGACACCTCACAGTACACATTTCTAATTTTTTGAGAAGGCCTTTCATCAAATTAGAGCTACCCCTCAAATTATGATGGAACACCTTCTTCATGAAGGCCCCCATTAAGAGTCGACCGAATGTATGTTGGACGAGCAAATGTTTTCAGCCAACCAAATCACAAGATTAACAGCTCATCAAATGTCCCTCCTCTTTAAACGGTTATGAATACAAAATAGTGTCAATGATACTTATGAATATGGGAGTCGGTTACAAATGTGAAAAGATGTAATAAAACTAAATTTACACTCTTAAAACTTGTGTTACTATGCATTGTTTTTCCTCTATTATTCTCTCTCTTTGTTTCTTGCATCCGCACAACGTTCTATACCTTAAGAGTGATTCACAAGGCATATTTGGATTCAACAATAGGGAAAGGGTAGTAAGTATGAATATTTTCAACTAAACGAGCCTATCTTAGATGAATGAAAGTTCAAAAGTAAGTAAAGGCAGTTAAGGTTACACTAAAGATGTCAAAATGTCAAAAGAAATATTGTTGTGAGCTACCTAGACTTGTTATTAGCATTCTTTCCTCTATAGAGTAATAGTGTTGTGGTTGGAGATAACAGAAGTGCCCTAAAACTGCCTCTTTTATCTCCTTAGTGCAAAAACATTGAAAAGCCCAAAGGGAAAAATATCATGTAATCTGCTAAAAACTAGAGAATCGGACACTAAAATGAAATACAAGCTTTACCATTATCTTATTTTTCTTGTAACAAGCTCTTCACCTAGCAAAATCACTTTGTTTTCTCTTCCCTTAGTTTTTGAGTCATCCTCTACAAGCTATGAAAAAAGAGAGAGCAAATCAATACACAAAAGTGGAGATTGTTGGCGGGTTATAAGAATTGATGTACTTACTTGAAGTTTAACAACGACCCATGTTACCCAAAGAGTGGTTGGGATCCCGGTCAATTTTTTGTGTTATTTAATTTGTTTTATTTTAGTTTATGTTTTGATTTAAATAAAAATAATATGATATTTTATAATAATATTAGTTATTTTTTAAAACACTCGAACTAATGGACTGTTTGAGACAGCTGTGCGTATCAGGATAAACAGCTTATCTTGAAGTGTGACCCGCTGGGTCGACCGCGGGGTTGACCTGTGACCTGCGTTTAATGTAAAAAACTCAAATGCGGCAGACAACGTTTTAAAAAACACGCAAACCAAACAGTTAGGCGGCGTTTTCAAAAACGCCGCTGCACTTATAAGCTGCCCCAAACGGGCCAACAAGCCATTTAATCATTATAGACAAATTATTCCTATTGATTATATTTCTAGCTATAACAAAGATACGGTCACAAAATAGACCTGGAATCACTCTCTCCTTGCAAGAATAATTGATGATCAAAAGTGGGAAAGTGTTTCCAATACTACAAAAATTAATGAGTTTCCGGTTTTCCCCAGATAAATTATCAGGCCATGTGATAAATCCTAGATAAAATAATGCATAATATAGCAATTATTCGTCTCGTCAATCAATTTATAAATTCATAATCAATATCCAATTTGTTAATAACAATTGTTAATAATTTGTCATTTTTAAAGTAATATCTCTGTTTGTATCAGCTTGTGCGTTTTAGTATAAACTACTTACCCTGAAACTGCGCGGCTCGCGGGCGGACCGCAGGGGTCAACCCGCGACCTGCGTTTAGTGTAAAAACCCAAACACAGTTTCATATAAATTGACGAAAAGCGCGAACCAAACAGTACGGCGGCGTTTTGAAAAAACTCCGTCCGCACTTATAAGCTGCCCAAACGGACCCTAAGGCTCTGTTTGAGGAAGGTGCAACTTCTATGCAAAAATGGAAAGCAAATTTCATGTTGCTCTCCTTTCATACATGTACAACAAAAATGTGTTGGCACCAATCTCGAGATAATCTAACGGTCCATGATCAAAAGTAATATATTGAGGATCCCTCTGCCCCTATAAGATCTCACAAATTTGATCGATCGAAGGCCAACCCAACCTACCGAAGGGTTTCCAGCCGGACCAAAACCACCCAAGCCAACAGAGGAAAAACATCTACTTCGATCTCTGGAATAAACGACCAGACAAAGGTCTAGCACCTCCAACAATCTAACAATATCAATGCAAAACTCTCTAAGAAATTCCCTCAAAATTCACCAAAAAATCGCCAAAGAACAATAATCAGGCAAGCCGACCGACCGCCCGAAAGTCGATCGACAATCCCACTCAAGAACTAACAAGTTTCTCAAAATGAAATCTAATTGATGCCCTGACAAATGTCGAACGAAACAAACTCAACCAAAAACCTACCAAGCTAAAGGTCTAGGCTTGAAAAAAGACAGTAGTACACCATACAACCCTTCCAAAAGCAAGGATAAAACATGTAATCATACATTTTGTCCCTCTATCTCCAATAAATAAGGTGATCAGATCATGTATTATTGGCTTTTGGCTCTTGTCTCTAGACCCTTCTTTTGTAGAGAGTCTCTTGCCCCTTCTTTCTTGCAACCCTCAAATATAATATATAGAAAGGGTAGCAATAGCCCAAAAAAACCTTATTTTGTCCCAGCTGGGCAAGTGAGAGTGCATTCCTCCTCTCTCCCCCCTTTCTTCCTATCAGTCAATTTCTTAGGCACATCTCACAGGACAAATATGAATTCAACAATATGATATAACAAGTGTAGAAAAATTTTATACTTATTCTTACAAGAAGTGTTCTCTAAACAAAATTTAAAAACTTTGAGATGTTATAGGTGACCACGAACTCATTTTATAAATTTTACTCAACTTTTAATATTGAAAAAAAAAATATTTTTATACTTCAAGAACTACAAATGTCTATTAACATAAATAAATACATATTTGATTATATTGTGTGAGGATATCTACATAATGATGAAGCTTATTATTTTTGGGTATGTTTGATTTAGCTGCTTCCATAATTCAAAATTAAAAGGGCCATATGCACGTTAAACATATTTCATTGTAATGACAATTATGCTACCATATGCACTCAATAAACTAAGTGAAACAATATTAGCTTTATGTTTTTATAGTAAATGTGAAATACCATCATTTTTTGAGGAATTTCATTCACTGGATCATGCACTTTAATTTTGCAATCCATTTTCCTTGCAATTAAAATATAATACGGTGAGATATATTTTTTCCTACTAAAATTAGTGGGAAAAAAATTTTAATCTTGATTAATTTCCTAGATTTGTTACTATATCTTTACTATATATATATATATATATATATGCTTATATGTTGACGGGAAAAATGAGCTATGCAGTATTGTTAACA